>NC_090439.1:187888556-188188556 GCF_031143425.1 Pleurodeles waltl | reverse complement strand
TGGATTTGGGGACCTGGACACCTCAGAGCCCAGCACATCAACCGGTGAGTACCATGTGATATGCCTGTACCCCTATCAATGCCATACCCCCACCCACCATGTACACAGGGGCATGCACAACCAAGATAGCTCCATTTCAGGGTAGCAAATGCCAGAATGATGCATTATGGGAAATGTAGTCAAGTAGGCAGTTCATAGGCAAATGTTTATTATGAAGTGTGCAATAGATAGTAGACACTGACAGTCTGTTCCCCATGTCCCACAGGTCTCCAAAAAGACACCACCACTACTCCAAGCAGCCAGCCCCATGAGGACACCTTAGGGCCCGCCAGCACCCACACCTGCACTGTCAACAGCATCCCTGCAGTAGCCACACCTGCTGCAACAATATCACAAGAGGCTGCCCCAGCAACAGGCAGGGATGAGACAGGTGAAAGCACAGGGCAGCCACCGCTGCGCAGGCGTCGCAGGTCTATGACATCAGGGCTGCAGTCTGCATCCGGGCTACTTCCTCCCAGCACCAGTGAGGCACATCTGCTGCATGGTCAGCGCCTACAAAATCGAATTTTAGGGAGGATTAGTGGTGTGCTGCACCGCTTCGTGCGCAATAACCATGCCAGCATGCAGCACCTGAACTCAAGGATGGACATGATCTGCAATAACACTGGGGACCTTGCCCTTGCCATGAGGGAACTGGCGGGAGGACTACTGGCCCAGGCCGAGGGTGGGCGGCGCAGGGACCGTCAGCTCCTGCACAGACTGGACAGGATGGCCACATCCATCGGCAGGCTCGCCATGAACACCACAGGCCTGTCGAGGAGGACAGTTGGGCTGCAGGTGGAAATGGGCCATTTTGCTGGGGATGTGGCAAGGGGCCTGGGACGTCTGACCCACATCATAGACCTGATGGAGACACGGAATATGTCGAGGGGCACAGGGGAAACACCCCAGGACAGTGAGGAGGGCTCGACAGTGAGCAGTGTCTCTGTCACTGACAGCAGGGTGCTCAGGAGTAGCAGGCAGAACACCACGGAAGCACCAGGGAGCAGCCAGGCTGGCAGGAGGGGCAGAAGGTCTTAGAGATCACCCTGGACCATAAGAAGTGGCACATGACGTCAATGTGCCACATGCCTGGTTTGCATTTTCATGCCCATGGACATTAAGTACTTGTAAATAGTTTCATTAATGCACTAATAAAACAGTTATTTTTGTTCCACTTAACAAATGGAGTTTTTGGTCAATAGGTGAGTATGGTTGGAGTTGGCACGTACCTTCCAAAATATTGTGTTGCGATGTGTTCCCGTCTCAGTCTGCCTTGATTAGCTATACTCCTATCCCCATGATGGCGATATGGTTGTTCTTGCTCTTCATCATCAGGATCTGGGTCTGCGTGGGTGAGAGGTAGCCCACGTCGGGTGGCTATGTTGTGGAGGATGGCGCATGCGACCACAATTTTGAATGCAGTAATGGGGGTATATTGGAGGGCACCTCCACTGCGGTGGAGGCATCTGAATCTTGCTTTCAGGAGTCCGAAGGTGCGCTCTATGAGGTTCCTGGTCCTCTTATGTGCATTGTTGTATTGCCTCTCTGAATCATTGCTGGGTGATAAAAACTGAGTCATGATCCAAGGCCTAAGAGCATATGCACTGTCACCTGTTGGGCACAAAAAGAACACTGTTAGGAAGTCCTGATTGTCGTGCACAGTGACCTGTGTGTATGTCTGCAAGTGTCTGTAGCTCTACCTAGGAGGTAACCGTCTCCGAATTCCCCACGTTCCAGGCGTTGATGTATCCCACTATGCCTAAACATGTATGAGTCATGGGTACTGCCTGGAAACTTAGCTACAATGTCCGTGATGACATAATGGGCGTCACAAACAACCTGAATATTGAGTGAGTGGGTACACTTTCTGTTGCGGAAAAGGTGTTCCAGATTTGCAGGGGGGCATATTTGAATGTGTGTCCCATCTACACACCCTATGACATGGGGAAAGTGGGCAATGCGGTAAAAGTCCAGCTTGGTGCTGTTCATTTCTGCCTCATTCCTTGGTAGGTATATGAAGTGAGACATGTGTTTAGCAAGGCATCTAGGAAGGCCCTAAGGAACCTTGACACTGCACTTTGGGATACCCCACCTGCCACAGCAATGACCCCCTGATAGCTCCCTGAGGCCAAGAGGTGCAGTGAGCATAGCACTTGCACATGCGTAGGGATGGCGCAGCCACGCAGGGTCTGGTGTTCTAGCTGTGGTTTGAGTAAATCAATTAATTCTAGGATGGCTGCGCTGCTAAGGCGGTATTTATCGTATATCTCATCCTCAGTTTGCTGAAAAAGAGTCTGCCTTGTTCTATATATCTTCTCCTGTCTGTGGCCCCTCCTCCTCCTCTGCTGGGCTGCGTGGACTCTCGTTCTCACTGCTATCAGGTATATCTCCGCCATCTTGGTGAACCCAGATGCCTTCTGGGGCTCCTTTTATACTTTGGTAATGGTTACCACCTGCTCTGAGTTAGTGGTAAATGGGACGTGCAAACTGGGCTTTTTGCGACTAGTCGCAATTTGCGAGTTGCAATTGCATAAGGTTTGCGACTCGCAAATTGCGACTTGCTATTTGCGGGTCGCAAAATGGGGTCGCAACTGATGCGACTCGCAAACGGGTCCCATCGCTTTTTGCAAGTCGGAAATGGGCTTTTTGCATCCCATTTCCGATTTTGCACTGTCGCAAATAGCGAATCGGCCCATTTGCGGCTCGCAAACCTTTGCTACATCTGGCCCCTGGCCCCTAAGAGTCTGTCTAGCCACTAAGGGTGCCAATTGTCTCTGCTCTGTCTAGAATTGGGCTCTCAGCTAAAAGATCTGTAATCTGCCTCTGCTGTGTGTACTAGTGAGCTATACTTTTTTACATTTTAACTAAAGTTACTAACTACACAGATAAAATTCTTCTTTCAACCAATGAGAGAGTGGAATCTTCACTTGAACAGGACAAATGCTTTTGAGATGGTAAGTTCTATCAAAGAGCATTCGAAATACACAAATGTCTTTTAGCTTATATTTAGAGGGAGAAAATCAAAATGAATCAGTCTGATATCGAGTATCAGAATCTGTGTCTGACGTATATATAACACCGTTAGAGCCATCATCATCAGTGAAAGGATATCTTTCTCCAAATATTTACGTTTTTCTGCATGTTTACCTACCTCTAGTAAAAAGGGTTGTACATCAGACTTCTCATCACTGTCCTGTGGAGACAAACAATCTCCAATCATGGTACTGACAACGTCAGTAATCCCTTTTGCAGATTATTCTGCTGAAGTCGCTGGCCCCAGGGAAATAGAAACTGAGCCCTTTGAAAAAGATATCTTTGACAGTTTAGAGGGAAAATGAACTTTTTAAGAATCAGAGTTTTTATTTGCTGTATTGCGAGGAAGACTGCTACTACCAGCTGCAATGGTCTGAGCCATAATTGCCAAAAGGACACTCCTGCAAGTGTCCTGGACAATCAAATGCATTGAGGAATTGACAGCCGTAGATACTGAAGAAAGTATAAAGTGTGTTCAATTCGAATTAAAATCTCCTCATCAGTGTCCAATTGTTCATCAGTCTGTTTAGCCATTCATGGTATAGGTGTATGAACATTTGCCATTAGATGGCACAAAGGAAAATGAATAGCACTGGCCACTATAATAGTAGGTGAAGGAGGACCTTTAAAAAATATTAATTAACAATCTCTACTGATCACTAGACCCAATGCCATAAACCTTGGAGACAAGTGAGAAGAGAAAAAGCTGTTCATTCAAACATTTAAATCATTACAACCCTCAATTCTAGTTATTGTCAGGAGTCAATGATAAGAGTTTAGTATCTAGTTTAAAAAGTTTTATTAATCATTTAGCTTGTAAATCTCTTTATTTATCAAAGTCAATGAAAATTACAGAATATAGCATAAAGCATGTCCCAGAACGGTATGGTCCCTAATCTAATTCTGGTGCAGAAAATTGCAGTTAGCTGAAAACCTATAAAGAGTTCTCAATTCAGGTATGACAATATCAGGAATAGTGGAGTATCTCAAATAGTAATTTTGAAAGCTTGGCAAAATAGAAATCTCAAAGTTTTCGAGTAAGAAAGCATCAAGGAGTTCTTGCCTGTAAGAGAAGAAAAGGAACACGTATCTAGGAGTCTGTCTAGCCACTAAGGCTGCCGATTGTCTCTGCTCTGTCTGGAATGGGGCTCTCTGCTAAAAGATTCGGAGTCTGTCTCTGCTGTGTTTGCATGAGCGAGCAAAACTTTTATACATTTTTACAACTACACAGATAAAATTCTTCTTCCAACCAATGAGAGAGTGGAATCTTCATGTGAAAAGGACAGTTTCTGTTGAGATGGTGATTTTTTACAAAGAGCACTCTAAATACACAATTCATTTAACTAAACTTTTAATTAGAATGCAACATTAGGTAGGGTCCCTGCCGTGTGTATCTTCCTGGGAGAAATAGTAGAGAAGCTTGTTTTAGTTAAGGTTGTTTCTTTATTTGCACTGTTACATATATTTGTCCTCTATTATCTCTTCAATGCCTTGGTGCAGTACTTAATTTGTGCTTGTTGTTTCCGGTGCTGAGCACTGTCACTTACTTTTGAGGGCCGGCGCTTATTATTCTGCCCTAAGACTTGCCTGCTAGCAAAAAAAAGAGAGAAAAATGAAAAAGTGTCACAATGAGAGAAAGCAGAAAGCTGCAAGAGTGAGTTTAAAAGGCAGGGAGTGGCTGTAAATGGGTTGAAGTGGCCCAAAATGGCTTCAGGATTACGCTGCCTCAGTATTCCGTGTTCGCACATTTAATTGCAGCAGCAGCATGTTTAAGAGCTGGGCTTTGAGCACTGGCACGTTTTTATTTGCAAATTAAGCACTGCCTTTGTGTATAATCTTTATTTGAGTTCTCTTCTCAACACATCTAATATTCTTCCTCATTCAGTCTTTTGTATGTGATAAAAGTCATTTCTGGTCTCTCGCTTCGCCCTGGACAGCCAACCTCAGAGGAATAGCAAAAGGATCCAATGTCAGGTAAGTGCGTTCATTTTTAGGGATATCGGGTGGGACAGAAGGAAGTGCTCGTGAGGGGAGGTGGGGCTCTTGAGACATACGTGGTAGGGAGAACTCCCTGTAGGACTGTGCGCAAGGGGTCTTTTCAGCAGATGCTCTTATAGCACGGAAAAGTGACTCCCAGTACCTGATAAGTCCCACATGCGTAAAAAATTCACCCCATCCTTTCTCACACTTCCCCACCCTCTGTGACCATATCCTTCTTAAAGAATGATTGTACCATGAGAAGCCACGTCCCTCCTGGGATGTGGCCAGGGCTGGTGGCCTTTAGATATCATCCGCCTTCTCCTGGGGTCCATTGCTTCTCCCTGGTCTGTCGTTCAGGTCCCCCAGGTTCCTTCTTAAAGCTCCCGATGTCCTTGTGTCCTGGGTCTTCTTCCTCACAGCTCCAGATGTTCCCAGGTCCTCTCCCATGCTCTGGCGTCTTCTTCTGTGATCCCGCATCGTCCCAGCAACAGGCCCCCTCCTCGTTGGCTCGCTCCACCTTTTAGTCCTTGTGTTACTCAGAAGTATTACTTCTGGCAATCCGATCTTCTGATGTCCCCCTGGGACACGGAGTGGTGTTACTTGTTCGGCAGAGGCATTGCTCAATGCTGGGATCATCACAGCGACCATGTGACAGTTCCCATCTTTATGAATCTATGAGAGAAAGAACAGTGATGGAAATACTAGGTAAAAGCATATTTCATGGGAGCAGAGCTTGCCTGGCCTGATGATGGCCACATGCTAAACGAACTCCTTCAGCCACATCTATCATCCTCCTCAATCTTTTGCCATTGCCACATAAAAAGTTCCATAAATGACTACTTAGTGCGCCTCTTAAACTCGTGCCCTGCACTGCTGAAATAACCTGCAAAAACAGCACCTGGGATCCCATGGTGGCATGTTGCTGTCTACCATGAGACTGTGATCAAGTGCCGGCTGTGGGCTTGCAGTGGAGGATACCCATTGTCAAGACGGAGCCACTCACCTGAAAAGCAGGCTGCCTGCAGGGCCTATGGTATGTCCGCCAACCTCCTGGAACACCTCTTGACGCTTCCTGGTGGACACAGAAACCCTGACAGGTGTCCCAAAAGGAAAGGGGGAGTGGAAGAGAAAGAGATAAAACACCGCCACACCCTGCCGGTCCAACCAGGCACCCTGTATCTTTGGGGGGGCAGGTCATTGTTGACAGAGCGATAGTAGAGTTAGTGCGCTCAACTTCCTTGAAATTTAATCTCTATTTCTGATATGGGCACGGGAGCGGTAGAAGAACACAGGGATGCTCCAGCACTTTTCTTGGATAATAATAACTGTTGGCACAATTACTAACAATGCATTACCAAAAATCCAAACTGAGTATCATAACAATAAGTACTGCGACACTAGAGCTGGCTTCACAGAGATTCATTGTTGCACACTACAATTAGAACTGTGGTTGCAATTATCATGCATAAGAAAGACAAGCAAGGGCATTAATTATATCACATATAACTTTCCTGCATGCATAGGGTTAAACTAAAAGGAACAAAAGCAATAAAAGAAATAAAAATGTCCACTTTGGGTTTAAACAGTTAGGGTGGAACAGTTTGGTTTGGTTTCACTCAGTGTGTGAAAAACCCTTCAAAAAGCAAATTCCTCAAACCTGAAACACAGGCATGAATGACAATTTAAATCCAAGAGTTATGCTATTAAAGAAAGAAAAGTCACGTAAATGCTCTTTTAAAATTGCACTGTCACTTTTTGTAGTACTTGATGTCAAGCAGATTTCCTGAAGCAAATTTGGGCAAGTAACTACAATAATAATGTAGAATGTTCAGAAATGCATTTGCCTCTTCAAGATAAGCACTCTGCCAAAATACAAGGTCTGAAATACACCAGCTGTTCTAGGAAAGCGCGGCGCTCAAAGAACAAACTCCCTGGAGAATACTAGTCACTTTGCTGCAGTCGTTTCTGGTGTGCTGGAGGAATACCTTGTGTCAGCTGGTACAGGAACGGAGAAAAGAATTGCCTCAAAAGTCCTGAATACGAGGATGACAGAAGGGGCTGGAATGCCAAGTCATATGCTGAGATCAGGAAGCAAAACAAAGCAAAGCAGGGATGCATGCTTCACTCTGCTTTTTGTAGCTAATCAGGAAAACAGTTGAAATGAGTCACCACGCCCAATTAGAAGCACATGTCTACACCTGCTCACGTTAGCAAACAAGCATTGGTAAAACAAGCATTGATAAAAATCAATTGTGTAACACAGCACATTATGTTTACTTAGAAACATGAAGGTTTAACCAAGAACAGAGATATGATTTAACCCTAAATGCTGGCAGATAACGCAGGAGGCACCTTGGGGATTCCTAACACCCATCTGGGGCTTTCTTTTGCAACCATTCGGAGTCCCTGGTGCCTGGAAGGGGGCTCTGCTTCATTGCTGTGGTCTCCCTGTGCACAGGCAACACATTACATGCAGTGAACTGCCTGACCAGTACAGAGGGACTTGGGCTAGGCTGGGTCCCTCTCAACTGGGAGCACATGGCCAAGTGTGTTGTGATTTCCAGCCTCCATTGAACCCTGAGACTGGCCCTGCACCACGGCTCTCCTGTCAGGCAGCAACGTGGAGGAGTGCGATCATCTGGGGCCCCAGTGAATACTTTTCATGCATGGTATGCCGCTGCGAGGCATGGTGTCTACTTAGAGCCTAAAACATGGCCCGAGCACATGATGGCGAAATTCATAGCTATGGCTTACCAGCCTGGCAGAACGTGACAACATATTGTGGCAGGGGCAAACAGCTGGACATAGCATTGTTAACATATGGCACCTCCTGCACATGATTATAGTGAATAGCCATGTAGTTGCAACTTGTATTCCAGCTGCCTCATCAGATTCACACAGAGATGCAGATTCTTGGGCCTATATGTACTGATTCTCATGTTGTAGGCTGTGGGCCTGCACCAAATGGTTTCATTCCCAGCTACCGTGACTGGCAACCACTGCTGCCACACTTGGAAACTACACCAGGCTGCAGGTCCCCCTGAGGATCAAAATCTGAAATATCAATACCGGCTTGGGACATTAATAGAAATAAGTAATTGACCGGAAGAGGTCCTGAAACAAGCTGGTCTGAATTTGTATTCCTTAAGGCATGGAACAATAAACAGCTTTGGAGAGTGTTGGAAAGTAGGATACTCTACAGAAGAAATCATGGTTTTAGTTCTTCTGTAGATAGCAAAGTGTAGTCCTGAAGGATTAAGCCACCTGCTTGAACGATCAATAGCCCTCACATCAGAAATGTATTTACATGAAATTAAACATAATAACCACCAATTTTGCAGACAATGCTTTGAGGGCTAAATCGATATTATCAGGCCAAATTTTAAACATATTCAGCACAACCTTAAAATCCCATACAACTGTTCATTTAGGAGATTGTGGAATATTTAGCCTTTTTCCGCATCAAAGTTTGTGGATGAATGGGTGTTCCCCGACTGGCTTGCCTGTAATATAAGTATGTTGAAAGGAAATGGCTGATCTATGTGTGTTGATTGTCCTATAAGATTTGCCAGAAGATGCTAAATTACTGAGGTAATTAACTATGGTAGCGATATCTGATGAAAAAGGATCCAAATGTGCTCCCAAACAGGAGTGAGACCAAGAATTCCATGCTGACCTGTATGCCCTAAAAGTTCCTGAGGCCCAGCATTTGGTGATGAAACAGAGTCTCTGAAGAAAAGCCTTGGATGAGCTATCATTACGGATATCTTACATGCCATCAATTGTAGCTGACCCAAAAGTATTAGATTGTGAGTGCCGCCACTGGGATTGTGCAGCAGATCCAGGAATTGTTGTTGACATTTGCAGGAGATCCAGAAACTAGATCTGAGAAGACCAAAAATGTGTTGTTATAACTGGGGCGACGGTTTCCTGCATACTTTCGGCAGAAAACATTCAATCATGATGAGAGGGGCAAAGGCATATGGAAGTCCTTTGTTCGAAGGTTTGAAAATTGCATCTGATACAGAGCCATCAGGTCCGGTTTCCAACTGTAGAATTTTGGGAGTGATGCATTCAGCCTGTGTAGGAGGCTGGCCTGGTTTGTCGTGGGTACCTAAGATACTAAAATAGTGGAATGCAAATGTCAAATTCTCCCTTAGGCAAGTGTAGTGTGTTGAGGGGTGCTGGGAGTGTAGGAAAACACCAATGGTAAGTAAAGTGCCCCACCCCAGAGCCCAGGAAAGCAGGAGTAAAGTGCAGCAAGTTTCCTCAGAACACACTACAAGTCGTGATGAAGAATTATGCAAGAACCAAGCAAGACTTCAAGCAAACAACAGTGGATTCCTGGACTTGAAGACCTGTGTAGAGAGGAGACCATGTCCAGAAGTCAAAGAAGAGTCCAGGAAGAACAGGAGCCCTTGCCCACCTGGAAGAAGGTGCAAAAGTGCGTTCTCCGGTTAGAAGAAACTTACAGATATGTACCAAAGAAGATAGCTGTGTGTTCCTGCTTGGTGCAAGAGATATCCCACATCGAGTTGTTGGATGCAGGCTGTTTGTGTCACTGGATTCCACCAACAAGCCTTGGTTCACGCAAGTACACAGTTTGCATCAAAGAGGAGCTGCCTGGACCCAGGAGGGACCTGGGGGTCTCACATTGGACTGAGGAGACAGAGGGGACCCTCAGCACTTCAGAGAGCCCTCAGAAGACCAGGCAGCGCCCACGAAAGTCCCAGAACACGGGGACAAAGGAGTTTCAAAGTGCGGTCATCACAGCACTACACAGGAGGATCCTACATGGCCGGAGAACAACTCAGAGAGCTGTGCATTGCAGGATGGAGTGCTGGGGACCTGGGCTATGCTGTGCATGAAGAACTTTTGGAAGACGTGCACAGAAGCCCAAGGAGCTGCAAAAGATGCAGTGCACAGGGGCACTGTCGCTGCACGGCGAGGCAAGCTCTTACCTCCACCAAATTTGGACAGCTGGATCTTTGGACAGTCTGGGTCACTTCGGTCCACCACCTGTGTTCCAGGGATCACAATCGTCGACAGGAGAGGAGTCCCAGAGTACCGGTTGTCGTCTCAGAGAGGTGCCTTCTGGAGCAGGGAAGTGACTCCTCACTCCACAGGAGATTCTTTCAGTTCGTCTGGTGCAGGGTAAAGACAGGCCATCCTCAGAGCGTGCACACCTTCAAAACTGTTGCAATTGCAGGCTGGAGTTGAAGTTGCAGGTCGTAGGAGTCTTCCTGGATACTTTGTTGCAGTGACAGTGCTTCCTGGAGCAGTCTGCGGTTGATCCGATGGTCAGAAGCTGAAGCAGAGGATGCAGAAGAGTCCTGGAGTAATCTTGCAAACCAAATCTGAGGAAACACCCAGAGGAGAGACCCTAACTAGCCCTGAGAGGAGGATTAGCTACCTACCCCGGTATGCGCCTATCAGGAGGGGGTCTCTGAGGTCACCTGCTGGCACTGGCCACTCAGAGGTCTCCAGAGGGTCCCCACACCTTGGAATCCATGATGGCTACGCGAGGGACATTCTAGAGGAGCTCTGGGCCCCACCCCTGGAGAGGTGATGGACAAGGAAGTGGTCACTCCCCTTTCCTTTGTCCAGTTTCATGCTGGGGCAGGGACTGGGGGTCCCTGAACCAGTGTAAATCATATTATGCAAGGAGGGCACTGTTTGTGCCCTTCAAAGCATTTCCGGAGGCTCTGTAAGGATACTCTCCCATGCCTGCCACACCTATTTCCCATTGGATAGGGTGTAACACCCCTCTCCTAAAGGAAATGTATTGTTCTGCCTTCCTGGGATTGAGCTGCTCAAACCTCAGGAGGGCAGAAACCTGTCTGTGAGGAGGCAGAAGCTGGGACTGCAGTGGAAACCTCAGAGAGCTGGTTTGGCAGTAATAGGGGTCCCCGGTGGAGCATGGAATTGGCCCCCCAATACCAGATTTGGATTGTGGGTTCAGTTCCATAATCTTAGACTCCTCACATGGCCTTATTC
The DNA here is from genome assembly GCF_031143425.1 of Pleurodeles waltl. NCBI lineage: Eukaryota > Metazoa > Chordata > Amphibia > Caudata > Salamandridae > Pleurodeles > Pleurodeles waltl. Next base: position 188,177,504 of record NC_090439.1, on the reverse strand, counting down.
AGAGTTACCATTGTGAAGCTACATATATGTATTGACATATATGTGTTGCACTCTTATAATGGTTTCCCCACACTCACAAAGTTTGGGGAATTGGCCCTGGACAATGTGGGGGCACCTTTGCTAGTGCAAGGGTGCCCTCACACACAGACACTTTGCACCTAGCCTTCAGTAAATGAAGGTTAGACATATAGGGGACTTGTAAGTCACCTGGTGCAGTGAAAAATGGCTGTGAAATAGTGTGTGCACTATTTCACTCAGAGTGCACTGGCAGTCCTGAAGAAAGGTTTGTCTGAGCTCCCTATGGGTGGCAAAAGAAATGCTACAGCCCATAAGGATCTCCTCGAACCCCAATGCCCTGGGTACCTAAGTACCATATACTAGGGACTTATAAGGGTGGGATCTGTGTGCCAATTAGCATTGGTATTTGGAGTTACTAAACTATATTGACAAATATGGTATACAGAGAGAGCAGAAGCACTGGAGTTATGGTTAGCAGAACTCCAGTGACACAGTCAAGCATACTGACAACACACACAGGCCATAAACTATGAGCACGGCAGTTCCGGCTAGCAGGATCCCAGTGAGACAGTAAAAACAAACTGTCAAATAGGTCTCAAACTATGAGCACTGGGGTCCTGGCTAGCAGGATCTGAGTGAGAAAGTAAAAACACATTGACAAACAGGCCAAAAATGGGGGTAACCATGATAGAAGAGGCTACTTTCGCACATATCCCACCCCCAAACAAAGAAAAATAAGTCTAACTTTGGCCAGTTGAGACTTTATTGTCTAAGTGGTGATAAGTGGAGAGTAGATCTGCAATAGAATGGTTACTCCCTTTATCATCCACTGTATGGTTACTTCCCTGTGGGGATGGAAACCACCCTTTTTGGAGATTGTTACCTAGAAAACAGTGCAAGTGTATATTCTCAGACTCTCTATTTGTAAGTTTTAAAATAGGGAAGTGGGACTGTACCACTGAGCCTATGTCAAGACAGGGCTGCTGTCCTAATGATGAGAATGCTAGACAGGGATGCTGTCTCAGTAAGGCCATAGCTGGGCAAAATGTTTGTCCATTTGGCTGAACGAGTAAAGAGGGTTGCTGTTTCTCTTGGGTTGGAAAAGGGCAGGGCTGCTGCCCTATAAGCTCCACACTAGGACAGGTTGCTGTCCTATGTGTTCAGAGGTAGTGCAGGGCTGCTGCACTAAATTGTCTCTGGGAGAACTGAAGGGTTGCTCCAAATTTACTAAAACAGTGCAATTTTGCACATCTGGTTTACTGGCTCCACAAAGAGGTACCTTTACCTCTGGTAATTTAGCTGTGGCAGCTGTGGGCTCCCTTGGTACAGGTTCCACCACAGGAGAGGTTTCTCCCACCACAGGAATGGTATCCTTAGTGCTAAGGTGGGGAAAGGATACTTTGATAACCTTTTTACCTGTTGGTTGAGAAGAATCCTGAGACTTCAGGCCTCTTTCTCTTCTTTGCTTTGTCATTTCATCAGCATGGATGAATGGGTCTTAAACTCTACCTCAGCCCAACCGGAGGCCTCTACCTCATAACCCAAGAGACAGTTTACAGGTAAGCTAGGTGATGCAACCACCTGCTTTGGACCAGTAACTCCACCCCAACTAAGTTGCACTACAGCTAACGGGAGAGACTGAGTGGAGTTATTGAAATCAGTAACCTGGTACTTCTGTCCAAGGAGTTGTTGTGCAAGTGACACCAAGTTTTCAGTCACCAAAGTGATACTAGCACCTGTGTCCCTATAGGCCTGGGCCTCAACACCATTTATTAGAATTGACTGCTTGCACTTCTCCATGTTAAGGGGACAAGCAGCCAAGGTGGCAAGGCCAATGCCACCAGGCGTGACAGAAACTGTCTTGGGAGTTTCTTTCCCAGTTTTTATGATGGACTCAAAAGTGAACCCAACTACACCCTTTGTTTGACTATTGCCAGTAGTCCCACCACTATTACCACTACTGCTAGGGGCACTAGAGTTTGATATATTAGTGGTGGTACGCTCAGGGGCTTTACCTGGGCAGGACGTATTCCCTGGCCTATGGCCTTTACCTCTGCACACATAGCACTAGGGCTTTTTATTGTGTGTAGAATGAGAAGAGGAAGATGATTTATCCCCACCACCAGAGGAGTGTTGTGGACTTGAAGGATCTTTGTGTTTACTTTTATCCCCATATTTATCTTAAGACTTCTCACCATCTTTCTTATTTTCTTAGTCACTCCCTGTATTAGCTTTATTGCTCACCCTTGTTCTGACCCATTTGTTTGCCTTATTTCCCATTTCTTGGGGAGAGGTCAGATCTGAGTCCACAAGATACTGGTGTAACAAATCAGACACACAACTATTCAATATATGCTCTGTCAAAATCAGATTATACAGGCCTTGGTAATCAGACACTTTACTGCCATGTAACCAACCCTCTAAAGCTTTCACAGAACAGTCAAAAAAGTCAACCCAATCTTGTGAAGATTCTTTCTTGGTTTCCCTGAACTTGATTCTGTGTTGCTCTGTGGTGAGGCCAAAACCATCAATGAATGCATTCCCTAACAGTGAGGAGTCTGCCCCTCCCTTTGTCAGAGAAGGACAATCAAAGTATAGCAGCCCGCTGCTTTTGAGGGACCCTTTGAACCTTACAGGCCATCTCAAGTGCAGCAATCCACTTTTGAATATCATCTCCCACCTTGTAAGGGGGAACAATTTTGTGTAAGTTTCTGGAGCTAATGATGTCCTCCCTGACCTTATAAATCCTGAAACTTTCAATGCTGCTGCCACCATGGGGAACTAATCCCAAACACTGTCTTTCTCTTTCTACAGCTAAGGCTTCCCTATCTAGGGCCAGCTGTTGCTGTTTCAGCCTCAGTCTGGCCTCCTCCAAACTCAGCTTTCTGAGTTCCCTATCTAGGGAGTTATCCACAGGATTGGATATGTTAGACCCTTCAGAGGTGATGGGAGAATGAGCAGAAGTAGGTCTCTCCCTATCTCGTGTAACCCCAGTGACCTGGCCTCTAGGTGTGAAGGGTGTCCTACTTGTGTGTGACCCCCTTCCCACTACCAGCTACACTAAGAAGCTTGTTAAGGGAAAGATCTGTGGAAGGACCCTCTCCTGGATCTTCAGGGCCCTCTCCTGAATCTACATGGTCAGAATCTCCCTCTACACCCCTTCTAATTGTACATGACCATTAAGATGCTTCTGGTCATCTTGTAAGAGGAGGTTCAAGAGGAAATCCTTGTTTGGGTTCTTCCCAATCCCTAGTCTTCTTTCTAAACAGAGACCCCTCATACTTTTGAAAATAAGATTACCATAAATGGTCTTGACAGCCCTGGGGGTCGTCTCTATAAAATACATAGTTATAGCAAAAAGTTAGAGAGAAGAATACAAAGTTGCCAAACTATTTCACCCAACTTTTTAGAGGAAAAGAAAAACTTTTCAGAACTTTGTAAAACATCTAAAAAGTTTGGAAAAACTTTTTGGAACTGAAAAAATGACTGCTATGTATAATTGTATATAGCTCTAAGTATTAGAGTACACTTCTCTTGTGAAAAGCACTAGTAACAAAGTGGTAAAGCAATTGCAAGTACTTATCCCACTGCTGCACCACCAATATAGGAGGCTGGCCTGGTTTGTAGTGGGTACCTAAGGTACTTACAACTTATACCAGGTCCAGTTATCCCTTATTAGTGAAATGTGGGCAGTGTCAAGCAGCTTAGGCTGTTTAGGGGTAGCTGTAGCAGAGCAGCCAAGGCTGAACTAGGAGATATGTAAAGCTCTTGCAATACCACTATAGTTACACAGTAATTATACACAATAAAGACAATACTCAGGCCCTCATTACAACCCTGGCGGTAAATCCCGCTTACCGCCGTGCAGAAGACTGCCAACATAACCCTGCAGCCGCGGAATACCGCTACAGGTATTACGACCCACAGCTCAGAATCCGCCACAATACAGACACCCACACAAGTCCGCCACACCAAAGGTCACTGATAAACTGGCAATAACAAAACCTCCACCGTCACACCAACATGAATACGCCTACAGTATCACGATCCACGAATCAACGCAGTGGTCTTTCAACCACAGTAATCCATTGGCGGTACACACCGCTGCACTAAAAATACACACACATATACAAAACACAACCACATTGGACAAATCGAAATACACACACCTGATACACATACACCGCACCCACACACCCAATCCAATATAAAGCACACACCCACAAACCCTTACTACCAGAAATTTGAAAGCAGGCCACAGAGAGACACTACCTAAAACAACACCAGCATCCACAGACACGCAACACCATCACTTACACAACATCCACGCACCTCAAACAACACACACCAACACATCCCCTCACACATCACAACAGACACCACCTCACACATCACCCACACCACATCATGACACCTCAACAACACCCCAGGTTCTCAAAGGAGGAGCTCAGGGTCATGGTGGAGGAAATCGTCCAGGTAGAGCCACAGCTTTTCAGATCACAGGTACAGCAGACTTCCATTGCAAGGAAGATGGAGCTATGGCGCAGAACTGTCGACAGGGTCAACGCAGTGGGACAGCATCCAAGGACACGGGATGACAACAGGAAGAGGTGGAACGACCTACGGTAGAAGGTGCGCTCCGTGGTCTCCAGACACCAGATTGCTGTACAGAGGACTGGCTGTGGACCCCACCTCCTCCCCCACAACTAACAACATGGGAGGAGCAAGTCTTGGCAATACTGCATCTTGAGGGCCTCGCAGGAGTAGCAGGAGGACTGGATTCTGGTAAGACATATCTTTACTACTTAATCCCCCACCCTACCTGCATGCCATCACATACCCTACCCTTACCCTCACACCCATCACCCGAACAACCCACATATACCCCACCAACACAAGCCCTGCATGTACCACTAATGCATGGACATCCATCACCAAAGCATGTCCACTACAGATACCCACACAGACCCCAAACCAACTATTACACAAGGACCAAGCCAAGAATGCAAGCACTGGAGTACAGGGTCACTCACCCATTGCACACAGTGGCACACACAGATGCAATAATCATGCCTTTACACCCCTACAGGACCCCTACCCAACTACACCGGACAGGAGATGCCAGACATATCCAGTCCCCCCACAGAACAGACCCACAGTGATGACAGCAGTTCTGTACAACTGGATCAAGATGACAAGCCCGGCCCATCAGGGACCTCGGGACAGTCGGTTCCCCTGACACAGTCACAAGCCACCATAGAGCCTCCCCCTCAGGAAACACCAGCACGGCACCCACCCAGCGGGCCCATCCCTCTGTCCCCAGGACACGTCAATCAGCAGTGTGTCCACCACTACAGGGAACGCAGGCAACCCCACTAACACAGGACAATCAGGGACCTGGAGGCAGTGGGCACACGTTTTAGGGGACAGAGGCACAGGACAACAGGGAAACGGGGAGGACTGCTGTGCGATAGGGAGAGGACAGGCCCAGGAAATCCACTCTCCACGAGGCACTCTTCAACATCATGGGAGCTTACCTTCATTCCCCGGAGACAATGGCAACGGTACTGGCCAAGTTTCAGGAGACCCAGCGGCTGCAGGAGGAACACTACCTTGGGATCAGGGAGGACTTGAAGTCCATTACAACACCCTGGTCACCATTGCAGGGGTGCTGCAAGACCTTGTCAACACCAGGAGGGACACAGTGGCACAACAAGGGGCCCCTGACACTAGCCTGTTCGATGAACAGCCCACCACCTCTGCCGGCGCTAGTGGACAGGAGGCACTGCCACAGGAACATGACACAAGCACCCCACCCCCTGCAGAAGGCGAACCACTCCACAAACGGTCCCTGAAATCCAGGAACAAGTCAGAGACCATTGCCAAGACCCCGCCAGGAAATGAGACCCCCCCTGAATGTCACCCTTCTGTCCCACTTTGTCACCCTGTCCTTCCTTCAACTGCCATTGCTCCACTTCCTATGCCCCTTTGGACAATGCACCTGTGTCACAAATAGACTGAACTCTGCCATGGACATTCCTCCACCATCACCCCAGCCCGTTTTACAACCCCCTCCACTTATTAGCACAAAAATAAACACACTTCAATCACAAAACAATCTGGAGTCCGTCTGTGCTTTCACAATTGTGAAATTGCAATAACCATGGAATATAGCAATGTCAATTTACTTCTGCACATACCGATATAACACCTCTGTAGGCCTGGAGGAAATATAGCAGAGGGCACAAAGTGGGACTCACATCTGTGAAATGGAAAGGCAAAGTGACAAGTCAGGGTCCATATACTGAGTGAAAATGACAGACTTATGCTAGCTCCAGAAATTGTATGAGATGTGGGAGGCAGTGACATCTTCTTACCCTTGTCTCACTGGATGTACTGCATGGTTATGTTGTTTCGGTTGTTGATATCCTCTTCTTCTTCCTCCTCTTCTTCACTGTCCACAGGCTCCACAGCTGCCACAAGACCACTAGCTGGCCCATCCTCCTGCAGAAAAGGCACTTGCCGTCGCAAAGCCAGGTTGTGGATCATACAGCAGGCCACTATTATCTGGAACACCTTCTTTGTTGAGTAGTATAGGGAACCACCTGTCATATGGAGGCACCGAAATCTGGCCTTCAGGAGGCCGAAGGTTCATTGGATCACCCTCCTAGTTCACCCATGTGCCTCATTGTAGTGTTCCTCTGCTCTCGTCCTGGGATTCCTCACTGGGGTCAGTAGCCATGACAGGTTGGGGTAACCAGAGTCACCTGCAAATATCGAGGGACAAGTGTTAGACACACACTAACCCTTAGGGACAACCCCATACCCAGACACCTATTCACACTGTATTGGGTCCTTGGCCTCACCTATAAGCCACACACGGTGCCACTGGAGTTGCCTCATCACTTAAGGGATGCTGCTATTCCTCAAAATGTAAGCGTCATGCACTGAGCCTGGAAACTTGGCATTCACATGGGAGATGTACTGGTCTGCCAAACTCACCATCTGCACATTCATAGAATGGTAGCTTTTTCTATTTCTGTACACCTGTTCGCTCTTGCAGGGGGGGTGGTACTAATGCCAAATGTGTCCCATCATTGGCACCAATGATGTTGGGGATACGTCCCAGGGCATAGAAGTCACCTTTCACTGTTGGCAAATCCTCCACCTGAGGGAACACGATGTAGCTGCGCATGTGTTTCAGCAGGGCAGACAACACTCTGGACAACATGTTAAAGAACATTGGCTGGGACATCTCTGATGCAATGGCCACTGTTGTTTGAAAGGAACCACTTGCCAGGAAATGGAGTACCAACAGGACCTGCACTAGAGGGGGTATCCCTGTGGGATGGCAGATAGCTGACATTAGGTCTGGCTCCAACTGGGCACACATTTCCTGGATTGTTACACAATCAAGTCTGTATGTGACTAATATGTGTCTCTCTTCCATTGTCGACAGGTCCACCAGCGGTCTGTACACCGGAGGATGCCGCCATCTCATCACCTGCCCCAGCAGACGTGCTCTATGGAGGAGAAAAGCGAGCAGAGAGGCAGGCAACACTGAGGTATCCCAAAATGTCATTTGCACAAATTTATTAATCCGCAATGTGCCTGTAACTGTGTGTATCCAAGGCCTATATAGGTGTGACGCAGTTATTATTAATGCCATGTGGCCCCCTGAAATGGCAGCTGCCTGGCCGGTAAGGTGGGACAAGGAGATATGAGGTAACATCGCTGGCGTTGTACACCGTCGCAGTGGGAGGTCAAAGATCACAGCGCAATTCTACATTGGTTAACATTGGGCCGCCACGGACGTGGCCACCATTTTCTGTCTGTTCACTCACTTGATACCTGACCTTCAACAGGAGAGGACCTACACTGTAAGTGCTGCTGTGACCTCAGTCTGGAAGCGACGATGGCTCATGTGTCTGGGGAAAGGGCCCCTGCCTTCACTTCGGAGGAGTTGGAGAAACTAGTGGATGGGGGCCTCCCCCAGTACACGCAACTGTACGGTCCTCCAGACAAACAGGTGAGTACACTGTGATCATGCTGCATAGGCAATGCCTGTTTTGAGTGGTGTGGATGGAAGATATATGGGGGGACTGAGGCCTGCATCTGCGGATGGTGAGTGTATGTGCGTCAGGGCAAGGGTGGGAGTGGGGGGCAATGAGTATGACGGCCTGGACACACAAGCAATTTCCTTTCCCCCTGTACCATTCCTCTAGGTCAGCGCCCACCAGAAGAAGTGTATTTGGCGTGCCATCGCCAAGGACGTCCAGACTCTGGGGGTCTACCACAGATGGAGCACCCACTGCCGGAAAAGATGGGAGGACCTGCGCCACTGGAGCAAGAAGAGAGCGGAGACCCAGCTGGGGATGGCCTCCCAATGTGGGAGGGGTGCCTGTCGCACCATGACCCCCCTGATGTTCTAGATCCTGGTGATGGCCTATCTGGAGTTGGATGGGCGCTTGAGGGCATCACAGCAGTCACAAGGGTGTGAGTACACTCTCATTCAGCTGACTTTGCGTGTATTACGAGGTGTCTGGGCGGGGAGGTGGGCAGTGGGTTCCCCTAGGCCAGGGCGATCTTGGTAGGCAAGGTCCCTTGTGAGGCAGGCTATGTGGCACCCCAACCCCACTAGTGGTTAGAGCCATCTACACCTAGTCAGGCTCCTGTGACTTCCAGGTGTGCAGCAATTGGGCTTAGGCCTCGTACCCCATGGGCATGTGATTAATCTAGGAACTATAAGTGCATGGCGCAGTGCAGAGGGCTGCTCACTGTTTGTTGTGTCCTCCAACGGTAGTGGTGTTGCATGCACTGAACATGTTTTATTCTGTCTCCCCCCCCTTTTTGTGGTCTCGCTGTTCTTGTGTGCAATAGCATCATCAGGCAGAGGAGCATTGGCACCGGAGCAGGAGGGAGCTGCATCCCACTTGGCCCTGGAGGGTGAAGCAACAGAGTCTGAAGGCACCAGTGGGACGGAGGGCGAGGGGAGCTCCACGGCGGGGACAGGAGCAGAGACCAGTGACAGCGACTCCTCCTCTGGTGGGAGCTCCCTTGTGCCCACCGTATCAACAGGTACAGCCGCCACACCCCTACCAGCACCGCCCTCTCGGCAGCCCCTCAGTGTCTGTTCCGTGCCCGCTCACCCAGGAGGGTGGGCATCTCCTTCGCTCCAGGCAGCTCAGGCCCTGCCCCAGTCAGCCCTGCTGCCCTCAGTAAGGAGGTTATTGACCTCCTGAGATCCCTCACTGTTGGGCAGTCTACCATTCTGAATGCCATCCAGGGTGTTGAGGGGCATTTGCAACAAACAAATGCATACCTGGAGGGCATTCATTCTGGCCAGGCAGCCCAACACAGATCATTTCAGGCTCTGGCCTCAGCACTGGTGGCAGCCATTGTCCCTGTGTCCAGCCTCCTCCCTCCAACCTCCTCCACCCAGACCCAATCCCCTGTACCTCAGCCTATCCCAAGCACACCATCAGACCAGCATGCACACACATCAACACACAAGTGTGGCTCAGGCAAAAATAAGCACCACACATCCCACAGGCACTCACACAAGCACCATACAGATGCACACATACCAATATCCATTTCCTCCACTGTATCCCCCTCCTCCCCGACTCCCTCCTCCCTCCCAGTCTCATCTCCACTCACACCTCCATGCACTACATCCTCAGCCACTACCTCCATCCCCTGCACGCCCATCACCACACACTGCTCACGTGCACTCACCACCCCACTACCATTCAGACATCCCCAGTGTCCTCTCCCAGTGTGTCTGTGAGCCCTCCTCCCAAAGTACACAAAAGCAGGCACACACCCACGCAACAGCCATCCACCTCACAACAGCCTCCAGCCCATGCACCATCACCCAAATTCAGCAGACGTACACCTCAAAACAGCTACCTCTTCCTCCACTCTCAAACCCCCTCCATCTACCCGTCCCAGTGTGTCTAAAAAACTTTTCTTGTCAAACCTTGACCTCTTCCCTTCACCTCCCCCCGTCCTTCCCCTAGGGCAAGGCTTCCCAGGTCCCAGCCCAGCACCTCAGCCACCACATCCCCAGGCACAGTGGCGCCAGCAACTGCGGGGTCATGGAGTGCGCCAACCATCAGGGCTGCCAGTATGCCACATGGCGAGGGGAAGGACATTCCACCACCTGCCAAAAGGTGCCCACATCCCGAAAGGAGAAGCCTAAAACACCAGCCACCAAGGGGTCAACGAAAACGAAAGGGGATAGTGGCAAGACAACTGCGCCACCATCAAAGGTGGGAAAGGGCCAAAAACTGAAGGGCAGGTCAGGAGAAGGCATGGTGGCACAGACTGAGGGACCAGTGTCACACCTTCTGTCCACGTCCACGCCAACCTGTACGGTGGCAAACACCGCCATCTGCATCGCCTCCGGGAAGTCTACAGCCGCTGCAACAGTCCCCAGCCTCTTCCCCGGTGGGCAGCCATCCGAGGCTGCAGGAGCCAGCACCGCCGCCACAGACCCCGCCGCCAGCACCGCTGCCACAGACCCCGCAGCCAGCACCGCCGCCACAGACCCCGCAGCCAGCACCGCGACGACAGACAGCGCCACCAGCACTGCCATAACAGACACCGCCACAAGCACCACCAGGGGCCAGCTATGTCTCCAGACAGTGGCACCATCGCTGACATGCCTACCATCCCCAGTGGTCAGTCGTCCGAGGCTGGTGGTGAGTTGCAGGACGCTGGGCAGCTTCCATGAAGCCTTACTGTCATCAGTGAAGCCACAGCAGTGTGGGGTATGTCCCTGCCTCCATGGTGTATTATGCTACCTGTACTTCGGCAATCGCATGGCACACACACCCAGGTGATGGAATTGTACGGCCAAACTGCATGTGGAGCACTCTGGGCACCAGGCCCCCTCCATAACCAGTGGAGAGATACATCCACTACCTCAGTCCTTGGCAGGATGAAGCACTCTGGGCACCAGGCCCCCTCCAGAACCAGTGGAGAAAGGCATCCACTTGAGAGACTGTGGCTTTGCACTCCCCAGGACAAAGCAGTGGGAAAACCACCAACTGGAGAGACTTGAGAGACTGTGGCTTTGCACTCCCCAGGATAAAGCAGTGGGCAAACCACCCACTGGAGAGACTTGAGAGACTGTGGCTTTGCACTCCCCAGGATAAAGCAGTGGGCAACCCACCAACTGGAGAGACTTGAGAGACTGTGGCTTTGCATTCCCCAGGATAAAGCAGTGGGCAACCCACCCACTGGAGAGACTTGAGAGACTGTGGCTTTGCACTCCCCAGGATAAAGCAGTGGGCAACCCACCCACTGGAGAGACTTGAGAGACTGTGGCTTTGCACTCCCCAGGATAAAGCAGTGGGCAAACCACCAACTGGAGAGACTTGAGAGACTGTGGCTTTGCACTCCCCAGGATAAAGCAGGGGGCAAACCACCCACTGGAGAGACTTGAGAGACTGTGGCTTGGCACTCCCCAGGATAAAGCAGTGGCCAACCCACCCACTGGACAGACTTGAGAGACTGTGGCTTTGCACTCCCCAGGATAAAGCAGTGGGCAACCCACCCACTGGAGAGACTTGAGAGACTGTGGCTTTGCACTCCCCAGGATAAAGCAGTGGGCAAACCACCAACTGGAGAGACTTGAGAGACTGTGGCTTTGCACTCCCCAGGATAAAGCAGTGCGCAAACCACCCACTGGAGAGACATGAGAGACTGTGGCATTGCACTCCCCAGGATAAAGCAGTGGGCAACCCACCCACTGGAGAGACTTGAGAGACTGTGGCTTTGCACTCACCAGGATAAAGCAGTGGGCAACCCACCCACTGGAAAGAGATGAGAGTCTGTGGCTTTGCACTCCCAGGATAAAGCAGTGGGCAAACCACCCACTGGAGAGACTTGAGAGACTGTGGCTTTGCACTCCCCAGGATAAAGCAGTGGGCAAACCACCCACTGGAGAGACTTGAGAGACTGTGGCTTTGCACTCCCCAGGATACATCAATGAGCATGGAGCCTCCTCGTGCAGCAGTGGCGTTGTGCGTTCATGTGGCTGAGGTGCCCCCCCCCCCATCAGGTGCCTGTTTCATTTCGATCTGATGCCCCAAGAGTGTGCTCTCCATTTCTAGTCAGGTATCATGTGTGGGCTTCGCCCATGCATTTTGGGTCCAGTGGTCCACAGACAATGATTGGTGCACTATTCGGACTTGTGTAGTTGGTGTACATAATTGTGTTTACTGGATTTTGAACTTTGATAAAGAGATTTCACATGATTACATTCGTTCAAATCAATTCCTTTTGTCCTTGTATTCTTCCAGGGGGTGGGGGGAGTGTATGTGTACTGTTGCTGCATGTATTTGTGTGTATGGTGTTGTGGGTGAGGGTGGGGGTGTTGTGTGTGTGTGTCACTCTCTTTTCCCTCCCCCTTCCCCTGTGTTGTAGGTGCAGTACTCACCATGGTCGTCACCCCAGTCGTTGGTGCTCCTGATAGAAGAGAAGGAAGACCAGAATCAACAGTATCTGCAATTCGGGCTCCATGGTGTCCTGGTTCCTCGTGGGGTGTGGAGAGGAGAGTGTTTTCCCTTCTGTGTACTGTTCCGCTGTGTTTTTGTTCGCGTTGGTTCCGCCCCGGAAAAGGTGGCAGATAGGCATCTTGTGATAGGATGGGCCGGTACATTGTCTTCCGCCTGTCTGTTGGCGGTTACCGCTGTGCTGTTTGTTTGTACCCGCGTGGCAGTCTGAGTGTTAAAGTGGCTGTCTATGTTGGCGGTTTCCGCCACGGTCATAATCCCATTTTTTTTCCGCCGGCCTGTTTGTGGTATTACCGCCGCATTAACGCCGACCGCCAGGGTTGTAATGAGGGCCTCAGTGTTACCAAAAATAAAGGTACTTCATTTTAGTGACACAAGGCCAAAAATACCTTAGAGGCATACTCCTTCTGGAGGTAAGTATTATACACCATATATACACTAGAAACCAAAATCAGGTAAGTAAACAGTCATAGAATAGTGCAAACAGTAGAAAATACAATAGATTGCAATGGGCCAAGGGGCAACACAAACCATATACTAAAATAGTGTAATGTGAATGTCGAATTCCCCCCTAGGCAAGTGTAGTGTGTAGAGTGGTGCTGGGAGTGTAGGAAAACACCAAAAGTAAGTAAAGTACCCCACCCCAGAGCCCAGGAAAGCAGGAGTAAAGTACAGCAAGTTTCCTCAAAACACACTACAAGTTGTGATGAAGAATTATGCAATAACCAAGCAAGACTGCAAACAACCAACAGTGGATTCCTGGACCTGAAGACCTATGGAGAGAGGAGACCATGTCCAGAAGTTGAAGAAGAGTCCAGGAAGAACAGGAGCCCCTGCCCACCTGAAAGAAGGTGCAAAAGTGGATTCTCCGGTTTGAATAAAAGTACAGGAATGCACCAAAGAAGATAGCTGTGGGTTCCTGCTTGGTGCAAGAGATGTCCCACGTCGAGTTGTTGGATGCAGGCTGTTTGCGTCACTGGATTCTGCCAACAAGCCTTGGTTCACACAAGCATGCGGTTTGCATCAAAGAGGAGCTGCCCTGACCCAGGAAGGACCTGGGGGTCTCAACTCATACTGAGGAGACCGAGGGGGCCCTCTGCACTTCATTGAGCCCTCAGAAGACAAGGCAGGACCCATGGGAGTCCCAGAACACAGGGGCAAAGGAGTTGCAAAGTGTGGTCATCCCAGCACTACACAGGAGGATCCCACACCGCTGAAGAACAACTCAGAGAGCTGTGCATCGCACGATAGAGTGCTGAGGACCTGGGCTACGCTGTGCACGAAGAACTTTTGGAAGAAATGCACAGAAGCCCAAGGAGCTGCAGAAGACACAGTGCACAGGGGCACTTTCACTGCACGGGAAGGCAAGCTCTTACCTCCACCAAATTTGGACAGCTGGACCTTTGGACAGTCTGGGTCACTTTGGTCCATCACCTGTGTTCCAGGGATCGCGCTCATCAACAGGAGAGGAGTCCCAGAGGACTGCTTGTCATCGTAGAGAGGTGCCTGCTGAAGCAGGGAAGTGACTCTGTCACTCCACAGGAGATTCCTTTGGTTTTTCCAGTGCAGGGTGAAGACAGACTATCCTCAGAGGGTGCACACCTTGGAAACTGTTGCAGTTGCTGGCTGGAACTGAAGTTGCAGGTCACAGGAGTGTTCCTGGATACTTTGTTGCAGTTACAGCGGTTCCTGGAGCAGCCTGCAGTTGATCTGACAGTCAGAAGCTGAAGCATAGGATGCCTAGGAGTCCTGGAGGAATTGTGCAAACCGAATCTGAGGAAACACCTAGAGCGAGACACTAAATAGCCCCGAGAGGGGGATTGGCTACCTACCCAGGTATGCGCCTATCACTAGGTGTCTCCGACATCATGTGCTGGCACTGGTCTCTCAGAGGTCTCCAGAGTGTCCCCACACCTTGGAATCCAAGATGGTTAATGCCAAGGACACTCTGGGTTAGCTCTGGGCACCACCCATGGGGTGGTGATGGACAGGGGAGTGGTCACTCCCCTTTCCTTTGGCAAGTTTCGTGCCAGAGCAGGGACTGGGGGTCTCCTGAATCAATGCATACTGGATTATGCAAGGAGGGCACCGGTTGTGCCCTTCAAAGCATTTCTAGATGCTCAGGGAGGATACCCATCCCATGCCTATAACAGCTATTTCCAACAGGCAAGGATGTAACACCCCTCCCCTAAAGGTAATGCATTGTTTGCATTCCTGGTATTGAGCTGCTCAATCCCTAGGAGGACAGAAACCAGTCTGTGAGGTGGCAGCTGGGGCTGCAGTGGAAACGTCAAAGAGCTGGTTTGACAGTACTGGGGGTCCCTGGTAGAGCCCGCAGGGTTCATGGAATTGGCCCCCAATACCAGATTTGGATTGGGGGTTCAATTTCATAATCTTAGACACCTCACATGGCCATATTCGGAGTTACCATTGTAAAGCTACATATATGTATTAACATATATGTAGTGCATGCTTATAATGGTGTCCCCGCACACACAAAGTCTGGGGAATTGGCCCTGGACAATGTGGGGGCACCTTTGCTAGTGCAAGGGTGCCCTCACACACAGTAACTTTGAACCTAGCCTTCAGTAAATGAAGGTTAGACATATAGGTGACTTGTAAGTTACCTGATGCAGTGAAAAATGGCTGTGAAATAGTGTGTGCACTATTTCACTCAGGCTGCAGTGGCAGTCCTGAGGAAAGGTTTGTATGAGCTCCTTATTGGTGGCAATAGAAATACTGCAGCCCATAAGGATCTAATGGAACCCCAATTCCCTAGATACCTAGGTACCATATACTAGGGTCTTAAAAGGGGGACCAGTGTGCCAATTAGAATTCGTATTTGGAGTCACTAAAGTATAGTGACAAATTTGGTATACAGAGAGAGAGTATAAGCACTGGAGTTCAGGTTAAAAGAACTCCAGTGACACAGCAGCAAGCATACTGACAACACACATAGGCCATAAACTATGAGCACTGGAGTCCTGGCTAGCAGGATCCCAGTGAGACAGTAAAACACACTGACAAATAGGTCTCCAGTTCAGTGGCGGCTGGTGACATTTGAAAGTGGTGGGGCGTAAAAGTCCGTGATGAGTGCTCGGTGGTGAGCGAGCGTAGTGGGCGAGCCAGACTGTCATGTGAGGTTTGGGGGGAATCTCCCCTCGAGAAAATTTTGAAAAAAAAGAGTGGGCAAATGGTGCCTTTTCAAGCATATTTGAGAAGACAAGAAGGTTAATAAAGCAATTGTGAAAGTGTAGTTATTACATCAATAAAGAGATTTCATATGATATTGATGTAGGTAGCTGCTTATTCGGTATAACCACATAGCTGTCAGTTTGCCTGACATGGCTGCCCATCTCTCTCTGCCCTGGCTCATCTGGAACCCCAGCCTCTATCCTCCCTCCTGCCAGCCCCTTCTATTTTTGTTCTCTCCCTTATCTCCTCCTCGTAACCAGCCAGTCAGCCCCCTGTGCTGCCTGTGCTCCCCCATTTAACACATTGCTTGTGAGCTCTCTCCATCCCCACGCTCTCCCAGACTCTGGGCAGTACCAGAAGTCTCCTGTGCTATCTTTTGGCATCTTTCCACTGCTTGTGTGCTCCCTTTCCTCCCAATGCTCTCCCTCTCTGGACCATCAGCCTTCTGTGGTATCCTTCGACTCCAGTGCTTTAGTCCTGCAATCCCTCCTCCCTGTGCATTCCCATTCACTGCACCCCCAGCCTCCTGCAATCTCAAATCGCAGACATAGAACATTACGGTAAGTGAATTCTCCCTATAATTCTAAAGTACTCTGTTCACAGCAAACGTCCACAAACTCCCCACAGAACTGTCACTCCGACAAACCTGCAGAACCATTCCTACTATGACGTAACTGGTCCATATTATCCTTAAAATTCCCACTTCACAACTCACTTATGTCACACAGGCATTTCATTTTGTGAATCACAGGGTTTGTGATCGCAAAAATGCAGTGTACTGAAGGCCTTTACACACCTTTTGCTAGTGGGACACGCTAGATGCACGGTGGGACAGACTACCTTACATCGTTCCTTATGCTAGCCTGTCTTTCTGCATCCCCACAAAGGAAGGCAACAGAACAGTAGGCAGCAACAACATCAAACATAAAGAAGAGTAAAATAGGTAAAGGCAACATATTAGAGGAAACGAGGCAGTGAGTAGTCTAGCTTCCCATTACGGATGCCAACACACATATTCTACGGTGTTACTTCTTATCAGTAAGATAGCTGAGCACATGCTGCAGTGATTTACATCGTATCCTGTAAGTAATAGTTCTGACACTTTGCTGGCGCCTTACAGTATTTCACCCTTTCGTAGATCATGAAATGACTATCAGTGGGGTAATATAAGCTATATTACACAACGCTCATGATACAATCTATCTTGATTCGATTAGAATGTGCAATTTAGGAAGCGCTTTTCAAGCAACTTTCAGAAAAAGTCAACAACCTCATCCCCACTACCTACGGCCATCTCTTTATCTGAAGTCAGATAGACGTTTTCACTTCTTACCTGGGAAAGATAAACAGGCTGGAAAGCAATTGCTTTGTGTGTGCTAGGGCCAGCTCCCTTTCCAGGTGCACTCCTGTGTCTTGGCTCTTCTTACTTCCTGGAGGGGGGGAAGAACCCTTTCAACTAGGTCCCAGGAGCATGAGAGACAAGGGGCCATTGCATCGTAATTGGATTGATACGGCGTTTACTACACCTGGCAAGGCGTTGAAGCAGTTTATAACGAAGCGCACGCATTATGAAAATACTCTCAGCACATTGTTCCATCCTGAATTAACAAATGAAAATCTGGCACCAAACGACTCTCTCTCGCTTACTGCGTCAATGGAAATGCTCAAAACAATCAGTGGTAATCGCGTTACATGCACAGAGACAGAGTTCCGTTTCTTACCTTTCTGCATGCTGTTCTGATTGGCAGTGTGAGGCGACTGATTGGGGTCTGTGTGCGTAGGGGGGCGCGAAAGAGGACACTGGCCCACGAGGCACCTGGAAGCCGTGCTGCTGCTGGTGCAGGCTGCTCAGGAGCAGGAGGCGCGGGAAGCAAACACCTCGTGTTTGCTAACAGTGCATTATCTGCGCAGTGCGCAGACTCGATTTTCGCTGCCTTCCTGAAGCCCCGCCCACCATTTCCCAACTTGTCACAGGGCTACATCCATACTCCGTGACAAATTGGGAAAGGGTGGGGTGACCATCCTCCACTACCCTGACTGACGTGAAGCCCCTAGCGCTACAGGGCTTCAACCTGAAGCGCCCGGGGCTAAGTTTATTTCCACGTCATTAGGGGGTGGAGACTGGTCCTCTGAGCTATGTCTGTGCCGAGCTGATGACCTCACAGGCCTCAGGCTGTGAGCTTATCTGCCCGGCAAGCATAGACTCAGTCAGGGGAGGGCCTGGCCTGATCCTGCCAGTCTAAAATGACGTGACGTCGTGACCCAGCCCCAAGCAAGAAAGAGGTGTGTACATTTCTTTTAGGGAGGGACTGGGAGTTAGGGGAGTTTGTTTTCACCTTTTTTTTTTGTTTGTTATATTTACGAGGGCGGAGCCCCGACGCCCTCGTGTAGAAACCGCCACTGCTCCAGTTATAAGCACTAGGGTCCTGGCTAGCAGGATCCCAGTGAGACAGTAAAACACACTGACAAATAGGTATCCAGTTATAAACACTAGGGTCCTGACTAGCAGGATTCCACTGAGACAGTAAAAACACACTGACAAACAGGCAAAAAATGGGGGTAACCATGCTAGAAAGAGACTACTTTCTCACAGCCTGCAGACTAATAGATCTATTAAGGAAGGCCTTCATAGTGTCTGAAGTCACTGAAACATGGGAACATATAATTGCCAATCCCTGTAATCTCTCAGGTGATGCAAAAAACAATCTTCCTCTGTGTTCAAGTAACTGGGAAGATACTCCGTCCTGACTGATATGTGATGAAGAAGGCAGTATTCCTAGAACTGTTTGGCCTGATTAGCTAGACTAAGAGACAAGTACCTCCTAGATGATTGATCTACCTCACTGGCCTATTCCCCCATTTCAAACTTTTGGTTGAAAGGCCCATTACATCAAGAGGTTTGTCTTCACAGGTGGACCACGCTCTGTGAATACCTTTTTAGGGTGCTTTTTTTATTTAGAGAAGCAGTAGCTTTGGATCAATGATAGGGATAATCAGAATTTTGTTTCCAATGCGAGGTCTAGGGCATTTTGATTGCAGTTTGTTGCTAACTGGTTCATCCAATGAAACCTATGTTTAGTATATTCCTCCATGTGAGGAGAAGCAGACCAATCTGTGGATTGTTGAAGGAAAAGCAATGAGGGGTCGAACAAGGATTCCCCAGAAAAATCCACTATTCCAGAATGGGAAGTATTGTCACTTTAAGAAGGTGGCTTCAAAACGACCTTTAGCTTACGTGTTGAGGGAGGAAATCAGATGGAATCAGTCTGATATCGAGTATCAGAATCTGTGTCTGAAGTATTTTCAGCACCGTCAGAGTCATCATCATCAGTGCAAATGATATCTTTGTCCATATATTTACGTTTTTCTGCATGTTTGCCTTCCTCTAGTAAAGAGGGTTGCATATCAGGCTTCTCACCAGTAATCTTGTTAGCAGATTGTTCTGCTGAGGTCGTTGGTCCCAGGGAAATAGAAACTGGGCCCTTTCAAAAGATTCATTTGAAGGTTTACTGGGAAAACAAACTTTGTAAGAATCAGGGTCTTATTTGCTGTATTGCGAGGAAGACTGCTACTACCTTCAGCAAGGGTCTGGGCCATAATTGCCAAATGGACACTCCTGCCAATATCCTGGACAATAGAATGCATGGAAGAATGACCAGCCATATAGACTGAAGAACGTATACATTGTGTTTAATTCGATATGAAACCTCATTAGGGTCCAATTGTTCATCCGTCATCTGTTCTGCCAATCGTGTTATAGGTTTAATGATGATTTGTCAGTAGATGGCAGCAAAGGAAATGGAATAGTACAGGGCACTATACTGGTGGAAGAATGAAGACCTATAAAAATATTATTCAACAATCTCTACTGATCACCGGACCTCGTGGCCATAAGCCTTGGAGACAAGTGAGAAGAGAAGAAGCGTCTTATTCAAACAGTTAAATTATTACAACTCTCAATTACAGTTGTCAGGAGTCAATGCTGAAAGTTTAGTTTCTAGTTTGAAAAGTTTTATTAATCATTTAGCTCTGAAACCTAATAATTTATCAAAGTCAATGCAAATTCCAAAATATAGCATTAAGCTTGTCCCATAATAATCTGGGGCCAGATGTATCAAGCTTTTTTGCATTCACAAATGGTGCGAATTACAAAATTCGGCCGTTTGCGAATGCAAAAATGCCTTTAGCAATGTATGAAAGGCATTCGCAGTGCAATTTTAAGGAATCGCTCAAATAGCGATTCCTTGAAATTGCGGCCCAATTTAGAGAATTGCAAATGGCGATTCTCTAAATTGGAAATCGCAATTAGAGAATTCCTATTTGCGATTTCCAAAGCACATGTATCAAGCATTTCCTAAATGCGAATTGGGCATTTAGGAAATGCAATTACCACAAATTAAATTTGGCAGTAACCACATGCAAATGTAAAAAATACATTATAAATACATTTTTCAAATTGACATGTAGCGCACACATTCCCCTAAGGGATATGTGTGCTTCACATGTCCTAAATAAAATTTGGGGTGCAGCAGAGGGGGCCTTAGGCCCCCAGCACCCTGGGATTTGCATTTCCTAATTTGCGAATTCCTAACTGGAATTCACAATTTGGGACATGCAAAAACAGTTGCAACTATGGGCCTACAGGCCCATAGGTGCGTATGGGGTCGGATTCTCTATTTGCGATTCGGTAAGAAATCGCATTTACCGAATCGCAAAATTCATGCATACCATTTTGCATTTCTTAAATAGCGATTTCTTAAAATTCGCTATTTAAGAAATGCAATTCGGTTTCTTGATACATCGGGCCCCTGGTCTCATGAATCAGCCTTAGTTTCAAGGAGCACGACCGTAAATGAACCCTCATCGGGAACATCAGCAGTGCTTGGTCCATAGGAGACACTGGTGTAACAGCAAGACACACTGTAGGCAAGTGTTAAAAGAGGCACCATACACAGCGAAAGACTGTTTGCACGCACCGCAGGAGTGGTCGGAATGACAATGACCAATCACGCTCCAATTCCTCCAGCAACGAAGCATTAAAGACCAAACCCATGCATTAACTGCACAGTTGAGCTGGTGGCAGTGGCTCTATTGCTTTGCGTAGTGGGAAAGACACTACCACTACGAATCAGAAGAAATAGCAGTAGTACTCCGCCTATTAAAGCCACAAATACAGGAAAGCTGCCAAGCACACTTGAAGAGAGTGAATGGCGGGCCGATGGAATGATTCAGAAGACAGTCTGGAAGATGTACACAAATCCAGACCCAACAGCCTTAAAGAAATGGACAATCCCCATAGTGCTTGAAGTGTTGAAAATTCGGGATACGACCTCTCCAAAGTGCTTGGAGAAGTTGGTAACTAATAGGGATTGTATCTTGGCTGATGATCTTGCTATCTGGAGAGCCTCCGTCTCTCTAGCTGATGTCAACGTGACTTGTTTTTGGAACAGTAGCACCTCTAGTCAGCTCAGCTTATCATAGTTTACATTAGCAGCATCAATGTAAGGCCACATTTCTGATACTTTTATCTCTCGTGTGGGGGTGGGGGGAAATAAAACTTGTCCACAACACGTAATGACCTTAGAGACTGATATTGCGTAGGCAATTCCTGGTTGCATACCGCAACAGATTTAGTCGCTCCGCACCACATAACGTCCATTCGAAGTACATGAAATACTGGTTGAATCTAAGGGACGGGAGTACCCTTTGGAAAACAGACCAAGTTTGCAACCCCCACTTTGCAAAGGCTGTGAAGGGACACCTGCTTGCAGATCACTGAATGACTAACAGTAGTCTCACATTCGCTTCCACCGAGAAAGACTTCTGTTTCACTGTTCAGACATTTGTAGTCAAAGGGCAACTCCCACTCTTCTTCAAAATAGCTATCACCTAGCCGCTCGTACCTGCCCACAGCAAGATGTTTCAGGCATTTCAAAAAACGAAAAGTGCAAATGGGCAGATTAATAATGCCATGTAGGAGCCATACTATTGAAGGACTCTCTCCAACTGTGAAAGTCAACTTCTCTAACTTTTCTATGAGAAGCATGGTGAAACTCTGTTGTTCCTTGGATAAATTAAAAGCAGTGAACAATTCACTACCGCTAATATACTTCCATGGAACTCGGCCGTTTTTCAAAGCCTGTAATGTCCAACCTAACTGCATGAGGGAACGCAGATGACTTTGCCCATGATATAAAAGGGACATGTCTGTCTGAATTATATCTATTGCAGACTATACTATGTTTGTCAGGGACTAAATCCTGTTGGGCAGAGTGCTCATGCCGTGTCAACAACAGCTAAAGCCTTTTATAAGTTTTCCTTATCTATTTGCCTTAAACGCACAGCAGCTTCTATCTGGGAAAGCTGCCAGATTTCATTATATATGGCTTTCTAGGACCTAACAAGAAGTCCTGCAAGTCTACATCTTCATAAAGAGTGTTAAGATGTTCCTTTACTGGATTTAACGTGTTAGTATGTACCCACTGTTGGCACAGTTTACCCACACTGTATGTTGTAACTATACTCTTGTGTTGAGCCGAGACAAAGCAAGGGTCTGGCCGGCTAATCTTGAAACCCCCTGAGGAATTCACAAAACGTTCCTGACACTCATTTATGTCTATTGGCCAAATCAACCACCCGTAGGGACTGGAAAGTGAAGAGTTATAAGTACCAGCCTGAACCTTTGCATCTAGTTCTTTCTCAGTGACATTCAGGAAGGATTGCCAATTATTAAACTTTGCCGGTGTGGGGATACTGGGCATGTTCATTTCCTTTATTTTTGCTAACCCCAGACACAATGTCTGTTGAATGGAGTCATTTAAAAAAAAAATGTGCACAGGAAACAGCCACACTCTAAATAAAGCTTCCCTACCCCGTATTTGCCAATCTTGTGGTCCCCATACAGCCTTTAAATCAATAGTGTTCCTCCAGTATTCGTAACCTTCAACTATGACATGGGAAACAAAGGAATCTGAAAGATCAGTTTTGTGTCAGCTAGTAAAATGTTCCTAATTTTTGAAGGAGGTAATTTGAAATAATATGATTCTGGATGTTTTGTGTCATGCTCAGAAAAAGAAATAAATGTATCTGAATAACGTTTTGGGTTCCCCACAGATGGTGTTGAACAGTGTTCCCACTGTGTGTAGTTAAGTACTGGTCTATGTCTAGTCGCAGTCTCCAGTTGTTATAGCAGAACAATTCCCCATAATTCTTTGTACTTGTGTATACATCATCATTTTGAAATGCTGAATGGTCCTTCATTTCAGTTAACATAGAATAAACTGTCTGGACATCCTAATCATCAGATACAACACCAGGTGTAATTACATCAGTCATATACATTTTGAAAATATATGGAATTTGAATGACCTCAGTAGGCCCATCTACATCAAATAGAAAGTTGTCCCATACAATCCATACAGGGATAGGTACAGCTGAAATGTTCACAAGGGACAAGAATCTTCAGACCTTATATGAGGAATGATATGGAGTTAAGACTTCATCCACAGGCTCAACAAAGGAGCATTCAGGGAGGTAATGACCATTTATAAGTATAAAGAAAACAGTCATGAAACCAATTCATAGAAACAATGCAAAAATTGTCAAGTAGAACCATAAATAGTTCCATGGGTGAATTAAGGTACAGCTTGCGTGTCTTTGAAACATTTTCAATCACAGGAGTGGAAGAGTCTGAAGAAAAGTCATCAATGTTGAAGGTGAGTCCTTGTACCAACCTACATGATTGCAGTGTAATGCAGATGTTTGTGCTAAAGCCCAATTGACAGCTTAGGCTTGTTTTACCGCTTCTGGAACAAGATCAGAGAAAGAAGGTAAAATGACATCTTCCCCATGTGGGAGCTTATGGACGTGCTCGGATGGCCAGTCCCTCTTGGCCAGCAGGATATCACAACTAAGTTCATCCCAGAATATCACACCAATGGTGCACTCCACTACTCCCCCAATTTGGATAGTTCAGTTATAAAAACCCTCGTGTAGGAGTACGCGCCCATCCACAGTCTCAACTATAATGTAATCGCTAGTTGCTGTTGCATCCAGATGATCTTTCAGACTCTGGCGACATATCGTGACCTCTGCTGCGCTGTCTAACAGTGTCACTGCCCATGTCTTGTTCTTCAGCAATGTTCTCAAGTGTACTGGCATTTTTAACTGACAGCTCTGCCACCTTTTTCTTTTTAAACTGTGGCTTTTGTTGTGAGGACTTTTCTTCTTTTTTGTCTGAAGACTGTGGTGAGTCTTTCTTCTGCTTCACGTATTCAGAACATCAATCAGGATGGCCCCCTCTCTCGCTACATCTATCCGGTGCGTCCTGAAAGAAACGAGAGGGACATGAATCAGTATATCTGTCAGGAGCTTTTATGTTTTCTCTATTTCTGAGGGTATATCTCCTGTCGGACTTCTCCGGGTGTGGAAAATCTGCTCTCTGATTTTGTCTGTCTTTAAATTGTTTTTTGTTTATCCCAGGGCTTTGTTGAACCCTCCTGTGTTTGCTTAGTACCCTCCTTAGTGGTGGTACTCTGTATTTCAAGCTTCTTCGGCTTGGCACTCAGACTATCCCGTCCTATACTGGTATAGGTGTCGGAAATAATTTTCTGTAGGTGTTTCTCCTGATTCAAGTGTGGAATCTCTCGTCGGCGCTAGCGTATAGCCAGTGATACCACTTCCCCTTTAATATTGCTGAGTATGATTGAGGAGACTGCGTCGAAGTTATACATTAATTTCATCCCCAAATCTAGGGCTGGAGCAGCCCCATGCTCATTCTTAATACACTTCTGGCAAATTGGCAAGTGTTGGGGTTCCATGTGTGGTAGTATAAATTGCAACGAACCATGTGGCGCAGTCGTCCACCAAGGGAACAATCCTGAAGGGCAAGCACATTGTGAGAATTCTGTGTTTCTCCTGTGGTCCTGTATGGGGAAACACAGCTTCCATCGGATTTGTTTTCTGGGCTATCCAGAATGGGATTTTCTCTTGTTCCGTGGGTACCTTATCCATGATAGTATGTACTGTTTGTGGATTAATTCCAGTAGCCAATTGGTATCCGGCAGGTGCTGGTGGTGCTGGATGCAGTGGTGTAGTGTTCAGAGTTCACATTATGAACTGAACAAGTCGTTTATATAGTGTTACTATCTCAATGTATAGATTATGCAGATCAGCTGCCTGCATGTTTTGTATATGTCTGGCTGGGCTTAGTTGACAATTCCTTGTGCATTCACTCAGACACACCCCAAACACAGGATACACAGCCTCACTTGCATACATCTTCATTTTGAATAGGTCATCCTGGGCTCGGAGGGTGGAGGGCCTGCTCTTACACAAAGGACTGCCACACCCCCTACTGGGACCCTAGCAGACAGGATTGAACTGAAAGGGTACCTGGTGCACTTCTAAGCCACTCTTTGAAGTCTCCCCCACTTCAAAGGCACATTTGGGTATAAAAACAGGGCCTCTGCCCTACCACCTCAGACACGTCCTGGAGAAGACACCTGAACCAGAACCTGCACCCTGACAAGAACTGCCTGGCTGCCTAAAGGACTCACCTGACTGCTTTCTGAAGAGGACTGTTGCCTTGCTGTTGCCCTGCTGTCTTGCTGCTCTCTTGATTTGCTGCAGAAGTGCTCTCCAAGGGCTTGGATAGAGCTTGTCTCCCGTTCCCTGAAGACTCAGGACCAAAAAGACTTCTCTCCTGCAGCTGAAATCCCCGTGTGGTGAAAATTTGACGCACCGCCTGCCATGAACAACGCCCAGCCTGCTTGCAGTGAAAATTTCACCACATGCTGAGTCCAGAATGACGATGCCGACTTCGCGACAGAAGATCGACACAGTGCCAGCGACGCGACCGGAAGTTTGACGCACGGCCCTATTGGATCGATGCAAGCCAACTCAGAACGACGACGCCCGAGTTCCTGAGAGGAATCAACGCAGCGCCTGATGTGCAGCAGAAAATTCCGCGTATCGCCTACCAGAATCTACGCAACCCCTGTGACTTTGCTCCGCATGCCCAGGATTCCACGCATCGTCCCCGGGGCGTCTGAAAACCCAGCAACCCAAAGAGGATCCAAGTCTGCATGCCGGAAATCGACGCAACACGTCTTCCCCGCGTGGAAAATATTGACGCAAGTCTGTGTGTGAAGGGGTGAAACCGACGCACACTCATCGTTTTCCATGCATCTCCTCCTCTGTGGTCCCTTGCGAGGATTTTTCAATGCAAACCAGGTACTTTGCCCTGCAAGAGACACTTGTTGTTTCTAAGACACTTTCTAATGCTTTTACAGTAATATTTTAACTCTAAGACACCTGATATCACTTTCAGTGATATCCCTACATTTGCTTATTTCATCCTTCATCGTTTTGACCTGCATTTATCCAGATAAATATTATAAATTTTTCTAAACACTGTGTGGTGTATTTTTGTTGTGTTATATTGTGGTATTGTATGATTAATTGCACAAATACTTTACACATTGCCTTCTAAGTTAAGCCTGACTGCTCAGTGCCAAGCTACCAGAGGGTGGGCGCAGTATAATTTGGATTGTGTGTGACTTACCCTAACTAGAGTGAGGGTCCTTGCTTGGACAGGGGGTTACCTTACTGCCAACCAAAGACCCTATTTCTAACACTATGGCATTAGCCATATTGTGAAATGGGAAAAATCGATGGAACACAAAGTGGGGAGAAAAGTCCTTTTATGTTTTCGCGTTCTAAAAACATACAGCCTAATTAGGTGGTCCCTGTTCAGCTGAGGAGTTTGTTCCCCAAGACCACAGACTTCTCCCTATAATGGTACTTAGGGTACCTGTAGTATGTGAGACAGTGATAATCAGGGAATCTGTACATTAGTGCCTAAACACCATCATTGGTGGCGCTGTGTCGTAGTTTGACTCTTGCTCTAGGCAAGACTGCTGGTTTAAGGGTTACAGTACTTAGGTTTGTAAGTGACTCTGTCTGTCACACAACAAATTGCAACTGTCATCCCATCCTGAGACTTCAGGCCTCTTTCTCTTCTTTGCTTTGTCATTTCACCAGCATGGATGAATGGGTCTTAAACTCTACCTCAGCCCAACCGGAGGCCTCTACCTCATAACCCAAGAGACAGTTTACAGGTAAGCTAGGTGATGCAACCACCTGCTTTGGACCAGTAACTCCACCCCAACTAAGTTGCACTACAGCCAACGGGAGAGACTGAGTGGAGTTATTGAAATCAGTAACCTGGTACTTCTGTCCAAGGAGTTGTTGTGCAGGTGACACCAAGTTTTCAGTCACCAAAGTGATACTAGCACCTGTGTCCCTATAGGCCTGGGCCTCAACACCATTTATTAGAATGGACTGCTTGCACTTCTCCATGTTAAGGGGACAAGCAGCCAAGGTGGCAAGGCCAATGCCACCAGGCGTGACAGAAACTGTCTTGGGAGTTTCTTTCCCAGTTTTTATGATGGACTCAAAAGTGAACCCAACTACACCCTTTGTTTGACTATTGCCAGTAGTCCCACCACTATTACCACTACTGCTAGGGGCACTAGAGTTTGATGTATTAGTGGTGGTAGGCTCAGGGGCTTTACCTGGGCAGGACGTATTCCCTGGCCTATGGCCTTTACCTCTGCACACATAGCGCCAGGGCTTTTTATTGTGTGTAGAGTGAGAAGAGGAAGATGATTTATCCCCACCACCAGAGGAGTGTTGTGGACTTGAAGGATCTTTGTGTTTACTTTTATCCCCATGCTTATCTTAAGACTTTTCACCATCTTTCTTCTTTTCTTAGTCACTCCCTGTATTAGCTTTATTGCTCACCTTTGTTCTGACCCATTTGTTTGCCTTATTTCCCATTTCTTGGGGAGAGGTCAGATCTGAGTCCACAAGATACTGGTGTAACAAATCAGACACACAACTATTCAATATATGCTCTCTCAAAATCAGATTATACAGGCCTTGGTAACCAGACACTTTACTGCCATGTAACCAACCCTCTAAAGCTTTCACAGAACAGTCAAAAAAGTCAACCCAATCTTGTGAAGATTCTTTCTTGGTTTCCCTGAACTTGATTCTGTGTTGCTCTGTGGTGAGACCAAAACCATCAATGAATGCATTCCCTAACAGTGAGGAGTCTGCCCCTCCCTTTGTCAGAGAAGGACAATCAAAGTATAGCAGCCCGCTGCTTTTGAGGGACCCTTTGAACCTTACAGGCCCTCTCAAGTGCAGCAATCCACTTTTGAATATCATCTCCCACCTTGTAAGGGGGAACAGTTTTGTGTACGTTTCTGGAGCTAATGATGTCCTCCCTGACCTTATAAATCCTGAAACTTTCAATGCTGCTGCCACCATGGGGAACTAATCCCAAACACTGTCTTTCTCTTTCTACAGCTAAGGCTTCCCCATCTTGGACCAGCTGTAGCTGTTTCAGCCTCAGTCTGGCCTCCTCCAAACTCAGCTTTCTGAGTTCCCTATCTAGGGAGTTATCCACTGGATTGGATATGTTAGGCCCTTCAGAGAAGGTGATGGGAGAATGAGCAGAAGTAGGTCTCTCCCTATCTCGTGTAACCCCAGTGACCTGGCCTCTAGGTGTGAAGGGTTTCCTACTTGTGTGTGACCCCCTTCCCACTACCAGCTACACTAAGAAGCTTGTTAAGGGAAAGATCTGTGGAAGGACCCTCTCCTGGATCATCAGGGCCCTCTCCTGAATCTACATGGTCAGAATCTCCCTCTACACCCCTTCTAATTGTACATGACCATTAAGATGCTTCTGGTCATCTTGTAAGAGGAGGTTCAAGAGGAAATCCTTGTTTGGGTTCTTCCCAATCCCTAGTCTTCTTTCTAAACAGAGACCCCTCATACTTTTGAAATTAAGATTTCCATACATGGTCTTGACAACCCTGGGGGTCGTCTCTATAAAATACATAGTTATAGCAAAAAGTTAGAGAGAAGAGTAAAAAGTTGGCAAACTATTTCACCCAACTTTTTAGAGGAAAAGAAAAACTTTTCAGAACTTTGTAAAACATCTAACAAGTTTGGAAAAACTTTTTGGAACTGAAAAAATGACTGCTATGTATAATTGTATATAGCTCTAAGTATTAGAGTACACTTCTCTTGTGAAAAGCACTAGTAACAAAGTGGTAAAGCAATTGCAAGTACTTATCCCACTGCTGCACCACCAATATAGGAGGCTGGCCTGGTTTGTAGTGGGTACCTAAGGTACTTACAACTTATACCAGGTCCAGTTATCCCTTATTAGTGAAATGTGGGCATTGTCAAGCAGCTTAGGCTGTTTAGGGGTAGCTGTAGCAGAGCAGCCAAGGCTGAACTAGGAGATGTGTAAAGCTCTTGCAATACCACTATAGTTACACAGTAATTATACACAAAAAAGACAATACTCAGTCCCTCATTACAACCCTGGTGGTAAATCCCGCTTACCGCCATGCAGAAGACTGCCAACATACCGCTGCAGCCGCGGAGTACCGCTACAGGTATTACGACACACAGCTCAGAATCCGCCACAATACAGACACCCACACAAGTCCGCCACACCAAAGATCACTGATAAACTGGCGATAACAAAACCTCCACCGTCACACCAACATGAAAACGCCTACAGTATCACGACCCACGAATCAACGCAGTGGTCTTTCAACCGCGGTAATCCATTGGCGGTACACACCGTTGCGCTCAAAATACACACACATATACAAAACACAACCACATTGGACAAATCGAAATACACACACCTGATACACATACACACACCACACCCACACACCCAATCCAATATAAAGCACACACCCACAAACCCTTACTACCAGAAATTTGAAAGCAGGCCACAGAGAGACACTACCTAAAACAACACCAGCATCCACAGACACACAACACCATCACTTACACAACATCCACGCACCTCAAACAACACACACCAACACATCCCCTCACACATCACAACAGACACCACCTCACACATCACCCACACCACATCATGACACCTCAACGACACCCCAGGTTCTCAAAGGAGGAGCTCAGGGTCATGGTGGAGGAAATCGTCCAGGTAGAGCCACAGCTTTTCAGATCACAGGTACAGCAGACTTCCATTGCAAGGAAGATGGAGCTATGGCGCAGAACTGTCGACAGGGTCAATGCAGTGGGACAGCATCCAAGGACACGGGATGACATCAGGAAGAGGTGGAGCGACCTACGGTAGAAGGTGCGCTCCGTGGTCTCCAGACACCAGATTGCTGTACAGAGGACTGGCTGTGGACCCCACATCCTCCCCCACAACTAACAACATGGGAGGAGCAAGTCTTGGCAATACTGCATCTTGAGGGCCTCACAGTAGTAGCAGGAGGACTGGATTCTGGTAAGACATATCTTTACTACTTAATCCCCAACCCTACCTGCATGCCATCACATACCCCACCCTTACCCTCACACCCATCACCCCAACAACCCACAGATACCCCATCAACACAAGCCCTGCATGTAACACCAATGCATGGACATCCATCACCAAAGCATGTCCACTACAGATACCCACACAGACCCCAAACCAACTATCACACAAGGACCAAGCCAAGAATGCAAGCACTGGAGTACAGGGTCACTCACCCATTGCACACAGTGGCACACACAGATGCAATAATCATGCCTTTACACCCCTACAGGACCCGTACCCAACTTCACCGGACAGGAGATGCCAGACATATCCAGTCCCCCCACAGAACAGACCCACAGTGATGAGAGCAGCTCTGCACAACTGGATCAAGATGACCAGCCCGGCCCATCAGGGACCTCGGGACAGTCGGTTCCCCTGACACAGTCACAAGCCACCATAGAGCCTCCCCCCTCAGGAAACATCAGCACGGCACCCACCCAGCGGGCCCATCCCTCTGTCCCCAGGACACGTCAATCAGCAGTGTGTCCACCACTACAGGGAACCCAGGCAACCCCACTAACACAGGACAATCAGGGACCTGGGGGCAGTGGCAGTGGGCACACGGTTCAGGGGACAGAGGCACAGGACAACAGGGAGAAATCCACTCTCCATGAGGCACTCTTCAACATCATGGGAGCTTACCATCATTCCCCGGAGACGATGGCAACGGTACTGGCCAAGTTTCAGGAGACCCAGCGGCTGCAGGAGGAACACTACCTTGGGATCAGGGAGGACTTGAAGCCCATTAACAACACCCTGGTCACCATTGCAGGGGTGCTGCAAGACCTTGTCAACACCAGGAGGGACACAGTGCCACAACAAGGGGCCCCTGACACTAGCCTGTACGATGAACAGCCCACCACCTCTGCCGGCACTAGTGGACAGAAGGCACTGCCACAGGAACATGACACCAGCACCCCACCCTCTGCAGATGGCGAACCACTCCACAAACGGTCCCTGAAATCCAGGAACAAGACAGAGAACATTGCCAAGAACCCCGCCAGGAAATGAGACCCCCCCTGAATGTCACCCTTCTGTCCCACTTTGTCACCCTGTCCATCCTTTAACTGCCATTGCTCCACTTCCTATGCCCCTTTGGACAATGCACCTGTGTAACAAATAGACTGGACTCTGCCATGGACATTCCTCCACCATCCCCCCAGCCCGTTTTACAACCCCCTCCACTTATTAGCACAAAAATAAACACACTTCAATCACAAAACAATCTGGAGTCCGTCTGTGCTTTCACAATTGTGAAATTGCAATAACCATGGAATATAGCAATGTCAATTTACTTCTGCACAAACCGATATAACACCGCTGTAGGCCTGGAGGAAATATAGCAGAGGGCACAAACTGGGAACCACATCTGTGAAATGGAAAGGCAAAGTGACAAGTCAGGGTCCATATACTGAGTGAAAATGACAGACTTATGCTAGCTCCAGAAATTGTATGAGATGTGGGAGGCAGTGACATCTTCTTACCTTTGTCTCACTGGATGTACTGCATGGTTATGTTGTTTCGGTTGTTGATATCCTCTTCTTCTGCCTCCTCTTCTTCACTGTCCACAGGCTCCACAGCTGCCACAAGACCACTAGCTGTCCCATCCTTCTGCAGAAAAGGCACCTGCCGTCGCAAAGCCAGGTTGTGCAGCATACAGCAGGCCACTATTATCTGGAACACCTTCTTTGGTGAGTAGTATAGGGAACCACCTGTCATATGAGGGCACCGAAATCTGGCCTTCAGGAGGCCGAAGGTTCATTCGATCACCCTCCTAGTTCGCCCATGTGCCTCATTGTAGCGTTCCTCTGCCCTCGTCCTGGGATTCCTCACTGGGGTCAGTAGCCATGACAGGTTGGGGTAACCAGAGTCACCTGCAAATATCGAGGGACAAGTGTTAGACACACACTAACACTTAGGGACAACCCCATACCCAGACACCTATTCACACTGTATTGGGTCCTTGGCCTCACCTATTAGCCACACACAGTGCCACTGGAGTTGCCTCATCACATAAGGGATGCTGCTATTCCTCGAAATGTAAGCGTCATGCACTGAGCCTGGAAACTTGGCATTCACATGGGAGATGTACTGGTCTGCCAAACTCACCATCTGCACATTCATAGAATGGTAGCTTTTTCTATTTCTGTACACCTGTTCACTCCTGCAGGGGGGGGGGTACTAATGCCACATGTGTCCCATCAGTGGCACCAATGATGTTGGGGATATGTCCCAGGGCATAGAAGTCACCTTTCACTGTGGGCAAATCCTCCACCTGAGGGAACACGATGTAGCTGCGCATGTGTTTCAGCAGGGCAGACAACACTCTGGACAACATGTTAAAGAACATTGGCAGGGACATCTCTGATGCAATGGCCACTGTTGTTTGAAAGGAACCACTTGTCAGGAAACAGAGTACTGACAGGACCTGCACTAGAGGGGGTATCCCTGTGGGATGGCGGATAGCTGACATTAGGTCTGGCTCCAACTGGGCACACATTTCCTGGATTGTTGCACAATCAAGTCTGTATGTGACTAATATGAGTCTCTCTTCCATTGTCGACAGGTCCACCTGCCCCGGCAGACGTGCTCTATGGAGGAGAACAGCGAGCAGAGAGTCAGCCAACACTGAGGTATCCCAAAATGTCATTTGGACAAATTTATTAATCCGCAATGTGTCTGTAACTGTGTGTATCCAAGCCCTACATAGGTGTGACGCAGTTATTATTAATGCCATGTGGCCCCCTGAAATGGCAGCTGCCTGGCCGGTAAGGTGGGACAAGGAGATATGATGTAACAGCGCTGGCGTTGTACACTGTCGCAGTGGGTGGTCGAAGATCACAGCGCAATTCGACATTGGTTAACATTGGGCCGCCGCGGACGTGACCACCATTTTCTATCTGTTCACTCACTTAATACCTGACCTTCAACAGGAGAGGACTTACACTGCAAGTGCTGCTGTGACCTCAGTCTGGAAGCGACAATGGCTCATGTGTCTGGGGAAAGGGCCCCTGCCTTCACTTCGGAGGAGTTGGAGAAACTAGTGGATGGGGTCCTCCCCCAGTACACGCAACTGTACGGTCCTCCAGACAAACAGGTGAGTACACTGTGATCATGCTGCATAGGCAATGCCTGTTTTAAGTGGTGTGGATGGAAGATACATGGGGGGGCTGAGGCCTGCATGTGCGGATGGTGAGTGTATGTGCGTCAGGGCAAGGGTGGGAGTGGGGGGCAATGAGTATGACGGCATGGACACATAAGTAATTTCCTTTCCCCCTGTACCATTCCTCTAGGTCAGCGCCCACCAGAAGAAGGGTATTTGGCGGGCCATGGCCAAGGACGTCCGGACCCTGGGGGTTTACCACAGACGGAGCACCCACTGCCGGAAAAGATGGGAGGACCTGCGCCCCTGGAGCAAGAAGACGGCGGAGGCGCAGCTGGGGATGGCCTCCCAATGTGGGAGGGATGCCCGTCGCAACATGACCCCCCTGATGTTCTAGATCCTGGTGATAGCCTATCCGGAGTTGGATGGGCGCTTGAGGGCATCACAGCAGTCACAATGGGGTGAGTACACTCTCATTCAGCTGACTGCGCGTATTACGAGGTGTCTGGGCGGGGGAGATGGGCAGTGGGTTCCTCTAGGCCAGGGCGATCTTGGTAGGCAAGGTCCCTTGTGAGGCAGGCTATGTGGCACCCCAACCCCATTAGTGGTTAGAGCCATCTACACCTAGTCAGGCTCCTGTGACTTCCAGGTGTGCAGCAATCAGGCTTAGGCCTCGTACCCCATGGGCATGTGATTAATCTAGGAACTATAAGTGCATGGCGCAGTGCAGAGGGCTGCTCACTGTTTGTTGTGTCCTCCAACGGTAGTGGTGTTGCATGCACTGAACATGTTTTTCTTTTGTCTCCCCCCCCTTTTTGTGGTCTTGCTGTTCTTGTGTGCAATAGCATCATCAGGCAGAGGAGCATTGGCACCGGAGCAGGAGGGAGCTGCATCCCACTTGGCCCTGGAGGTTGAGGCAACAGAGTCTGAAGGCACCAGTGGGACGGAGGGCGAGGGGAGCTCCACGGCGGGGACAGGAGCAGAGACCAGCGACAGCGACTCCTCCTCTGATGGGAGCTCCCTTGTGCCCACCGTATCAACAGGTACAGCCACCACCCCCCTACCAGCACCGCCTTCTCAGCAGCCCCTCAGTGTCTGTTCCGTGCCCGCTCACCCAGGAGGGTGGGCATCTCCTTCGCTCCAGGCACCTCAGGCCCTGCCCCAGTCAGCCCTGCTGCCCTCAGTATGGAGGCTATTGACCTCCTGAGATCCCTCACTGTTGGGCAGTCTACCATTCTAAATGCCATCCAGGGTGTTGAGGGGCATTTGCAACAAACAAATGCATACCTGGAGGGCATTCATTCTGGCCAGGCAGCCCAACACAGATCATTTCAGGCTCTGGCCTCAGCACTGGTGGCAGCCATTGTCCCTGTGTCCAGCCTCCTCCCTCCAACCTCCTCCACCCAGTCCCAATCCCCTGTACCTCAGCCTATCCCAAGCACACCATCAGACCAGCATGCACACACATCAACACACAAGTGTGGCTCAGGCAAAAATAAGCACCACACATCCCACAGGCACTCACACAAGCACCATACCCATGCACACATACCAATATCCACTTCCTCCACTGTGTCCCCCCCTCCACGACTCCCTCCTCCCTCCCAGTCTCATCTCCACTCACACCTGCATGCACTACATCCTCAGCCACTACCTCCATCCCCTGCACGCCCATCACCACACACTGCTCACGTGCACTCACCACCCCACTACCATTCAGACATCCCCAGTGTCCTCTCCCAGTGTGTCTATGAACCCTCCTCCCAAAGTACACAAACGCAGGCACACACCCACCCAACAGACATCCACCTCATAACAGCCTCCAGCCCATGCACCATCACCCAAATTCAGCAGACGTACACCTCATACAACCACTCCCTCTTCCTCCACTCTCAAACTCCCTCCATCTACCCAGTGTGTCTAAAAAACTTTTCCTGTCAAACCTTGACCTCTTCCCTTCACCTCCCCCCCCGTCCTTCCACTAGGGCAAGGCTTCCCAGGTCCCAGCCCAGCACCTCAGCCACCACATCCCCAGGCACAGTGGCTCCAGCAACTGCGGGGTCATGGAGTGCGCCAACCATCAGGGCTGCCAGTGTGCCATGTGGCGAGGGCAAGGACATTCCACCACCTGCCAAAAGGTGCCCACACCAAAGGGGCAATGAAAACGAAAGGGGATAGTGGCAAGACAACTGAGCCACCATCAAAGGTGGGAAAGGGCCAAAAACTGAAGGGCAGGTCAGGAGAGGGCATGGTGGCACAGACTGAGGGACCAGTGTCACACCTTCTGTCCACGTCCACGCCAACCTGTACAGTGGCAAATACCGCCACCTGCACCGCCTCCGGCAAGTCTACAGCCGCTGCAACAGTCCCCAGCCTCTTCCCCGGTGGGCAGCCATCCGAGGCTGCAGGAGCCTGCACCGCTGCCACAGACCCCGCAGCCAGCACTGCCGCCACAGACCCCGCAGCCAGCACCGCCACGACAGACAGCGCCACCAGCACCGCCATAACAGACACCGCCACCAGCACCACCAGGGGCCCCGCTATATCTCCAGACAGTGGCACCATCGCTGACATGCCTACCATCCCCAGTGGTCAGTCGTCCGAGGCTGGTGGTGATTTGCAGGACCCTGGGCAGCTTCCATGAAGCATTACTGTCATCAGTGAAGCCACAGCAGTGTGGGGTATGTCGCTGCCTCCATGGCATATCATGCTACCTGTACTTCGGCAATCGCATGGCACACACACCCAGGTGAGGGAATTGTACGGCCACACTGCACGTGGAGCACTCTGGGCACCAGGCCCCCTCCATAACCAGTGGAGAGATACATCCACTACCTCAGTCCTTGGCAGGATGAAGCACTCTGGGCACCAGGCCCCCTCTAGAACCAGTGGAGAAAGGCATCCACTTGAGAGACTGTGGCTTTGCACTCCCCAGGATAAAGCAGTGGGAAAACCACCCACTGGAGAGACTTGAGAGACTATGGCTTTGCACTCCCCAGGATAAAACAGAGGGCAAACCACCCACTGGAGAGACTTGAGAGACTGTGGCTTTGCACTTCCCAGGATAAAGCAGTGGGCAACCCACCAACTGGAGAGACTTGAGAGACTGTGGCTTTGCATTCCCCAGGATAAAGCAGTGGGCAACCCACCCACTGGAGAGACTTGAGAGACTGTGGCTTTGCACTCCCCAGGATAAAGCAGTGGGCAACCCACCCACTGGAGAGACTTGAGAGACTGTGGCTTTGCACTCCCCAGGATAAAGCAGTGGGCAAACCACCAACTGGAGAGACTTGAGAGACTGTGGCTTTGCACTCCCCAGGATAAAGCAGTGGGCAAACCACCAACTGGAGAGACTTGAGAGACTGTGGCTTTGCACTCCCCAGGATAAAGCATTGGGCAAACCACCCACTGGAGAGACATGAGAGACTGTGTCTTTGCACTCCCCAGGATAAAGCAGTGGGCAACCCACCCACTGGAGAGACTTGAGAGACTGTGGCTTTGCACTCCCCAGGATAAAGCAGTGGGCAACCCACCCACTGGAGAGAGATGAGAGACTGTGGCTTTGCACTCCCAGGATAAAGCAGTGGGCAAACCACCCACTGGAGAGACTTGAGAGACTGTGGCTTTGCACTCCCCAGGATAAAGCAGTGGGCAAACCACCCACTGGAGAGACTTGCAGACTGGGCTTTGCACTCCCCAGGATACCTCAATGGGCATGGAGCCTCCTCATGCAGCAGTGGCGTTGTGCATTCATGTGGCTGAGGTGCCCCTCCCCCCCCATGAGGTGCCTGTTTCATTTCGATCTGATGCCCCAAGAGTGTGCTCTCCGTTTCCAGTCAGGTATCATGTGTGGGCTTCGCCCATGCATTTTGGGTCCAGTGGTCCACAGACAATGATTGGTGCACTATTCAGACTTGTGTAGTTGGTGTACATAATTGTGTTTACTGGATTTTGAACTTTGATAAAGAGATTTCACATGATTACATTGGTTCAAATCAATTCCTTTTGTCCTTGTGTTCTTCCAGGGGGTGGGGGGAGTGTATGTGTACTGTTGCTGCATGTATTTGTGTGTATGGTGTTGTGGGTGGGGGCAGGGGTGTTGTGTGTGTGTGTCACTCTCTTTTCCCTCCCCCCTCCCCTGTGTTGTAGGTGCAGTACTCACCTTGGTCGTCGCCCCAGTCTTTGGTGCTTCTGATAGAAGAGAAGGAAGACCAGAATCAACAGTATCTGCAATTCGGGCTCCATGGCGTCCTGGTTCCTCGTGGGGTGTGGAGAGGTGAGTGTTTTCCCTTCTGTGTACTGTTTCCGCTGTGTTTTTGTTCGCGTTGGTTCCGCCCCGGAAAAGGTGGCAGATAGGCATCTTGTGATAGGATGGGTGGTACATTGTCTTCCGCCTGTCTGTTGGTGGTTACCGCTGTGCTGTTTGTTTGTACCCCCGTGGCAGTCTGAGTGTTTAAGTGGCTGTCTATGTTGGCGGTTTCCGCCACGGTCATAATCCCATTTTTTTCCCGCCAGCCTGTTTGTGGTATTACCGCCGCATTAACACTGACCGCCAGGGTTGTAATGAGGGCCTCAGTGTTACCAAAAATAAAGGTACTTCATTTTAGTGACACAAGGCCAAAAATATCTTAGAGGCATACTCCTTCTGGAGGTAAGTATTATACCCAATATATACACTAGAAACCAAAATCAGGTAAGTAAACAGTCATAGAATAGTGCAAACAGTAGAATATACAATAGATTGCAATGGGCCTAGGGGCAACACAAACCATATACTAAAATAGTGTAATGTGAATGTTGAATTCCCCCCTAGGCAAGTGTAGTGTGTAGAGTGGTGCTGGGAGTGTAGGAAAACACCAAAAGTAAGTAAAGTACCCCACCCCAGAGCCCAGAAAGGAGGAGTAAAGTACAGCAAGTTTTCTCAAAACACACTACAAGTTGTGATGTAGAATTATGCAATAACCAAGCAAGACTGCAAACAACCAACAGTGGATTCCTGGACCTGAAGACCTATGGAGAGAGGAGACCATGTCCAGAAGTTGAAGAAGAGTCCAGGAAGAACAGGAGCCCCTGCCCACCTGAAAGAAGGTGCAAAAGTGGATTTTCCGGTTTGAATAAAAGTACAGGAATGCACCAAAGAAGATAGCTGTGGGTTCCTGCTTGGTTCAAGAGATGTCCCACGTCGAGTTGTTGGATGCAGGCTGTTTGCGTCACTGGATTCCGCCAACAAGCCTTGGTTCACACAAGCATGCGGTTTGCATCAAAGAGGAGCTGCCCTGACCCAGGAAGGACCTGGGGGTCTCAACTCATACTGAGGAGACCGAGGGGGCCCTCTGCACTTCATTGAGCCCTCAGAGGACAAGGCAGGACCCATGGGAGTCCCAGAACACGGGGACAAAGGAGTTGCAAAGTGTGGTCATCCCAGCACTACACAGGAGGATCCCACACCGCTGAAGAACAACTCAGAGAGCTGTGCATCGCACAATAGAGTGCTGAGGACCTGGGCTACGCTGTGCATGAAGAACTTTTGGAAGAAATGCACAGAAGCCCAAGGAGCTGCAGAAGACACAGTGCACAGGGGCACTGTCGCTGCACGGGAAGGCAAGCTCTTACCTCCACCAAATTTGGACAGCTGGACCTTTGGACAGTCTGGGTCACTTTGGTCCACCACCTGTGTTCCAGGGATCGCGCTCATCAACAGGAGAGGAGTCCCAGAGGACTGCCTGTCATCGTAGAGAGGTGCCTGCTGAAGCAGGGAAGTGACTCCCTCACTCCACAGGAGATTCCTTTGCTTCTTCTGGTGCAGGGTGAAGACAGACTATCCTCAGAGGGTGCACACCTTGGAAACTGTTGCAGTTGCTGGCTGGAACTGAAGTTGCAGGTCATAGGAGTGTTCCTGGATACTTTGTTGCAGTTACAGCGGTTCCTGGAGCAGCCTGCAGTTGATCTGACAGTCAGAAGCTGTAGCATATGATGCCTAGGAATCCTGGAGGAATCGTGCAAACCGAATCTGAGGAAACACCCAGAGCGAGACACTAAATAGCCCCGAGAGGGGGATTGGCTACCTACCCAGGTATGCGCCTATCACTAGGGGTCTCTGACAACATGTGCTGGCACTGGTCTCTCAGAGGTCTCCAGAGTGTCCCCACACCTTGGAATCCAAGATGGTTAATGCCAAGGACACTCTGGGGGAGCTCTGGGCACCATCCATGGGGTGGTGATGGACAGGGGAGTGGTCACTCCCCTTTCCTTTGGCAAGTTTTGTGCCAGAGCAGGGACTGGGGGTCCCCTGAATCAATGCATACTGGATTATGCAAGGAGGGCACCGGTTGTGCCCTTCAAAGCATTTCTAGATGCTCAGGGAGGATACCCATCCCATGCCTATAACAGCTATTTCCAACAGGCAAGGGTGTAACACCCCTCCCCTAAAGGTAATGCATTGTTTGCATTCCTGGTGTTGAGCTGCTCAATCCCTAGGAGGACAGAAACCAGTCTGTGAGGTGGCAGCTGGGGCTGCAGTGGAAACGTCAAAGAGCTGGTTTGACAGTACTGGGGGTCCCTGGTAGAGCCCGCAGGGTTCATGGAATTGGCCTCCAATACCAGATTTGGATTGGGGTTCATTTTCATAATCTTAGACACCTCACTTGGCCATATTCGGAATTACCATTGTAAAGCTACATATATGTATTAACATATATGTAGTGCATGCTTATAATGGTGTCCCCGCACACACAAAGTCTGGGGAATTGGCCCTGGACAATGTGGGGGTGCCCTCACACACAGTAACTTTGAAACTAGCCTTCAGTAAATGAAAGTTAGACATATAGGTGACTTGGAGTGACAAATGGCTGTGAAATAGTGTGTGCACTATTTCACTCAGGCTGCAGTGGCAGTCCTGAGGAAAGGTTTGTATGAGCTCCTCATTGGTGGCAAAAGAAATGCTGCAGCCCATAAGGATCTCATGGAACCCCAATTCCCTAGGTACCTAGGTACCATATACTAGGGACTTAAAAGGGGGACCAGTGTGCCAATTAGAATTCGTATTTGGAGTCACTAAAGTATACTGACAAATTTGGTATACAGAGAGAGAGTATAAGCACTGGAGTTCAGGTTAAAAGAACTCCAGTGACACAGCAGCAAGCATACTGACAACACACATAGGCCATAAACTATGAGCACTGGAGTCCTGGCTAGCAGGATCCCAGTGAGACAGTAAAACACACTGACAAATAGGTCTCCAGTTATAAGCACTAGGGTCCTGGCTAGCAGGATCCCAGTGAGACAGTAAAACACACTGACAAATAGGTCTCCAGTTATAAGCACTAGGGTCCTGACTAGCAGGATTCCAGTGAGACAGTAAAAACACACTGACAAACAGGCAAAAAATGGGGGTAACCATGCTAGAAAGAGACTACTTTCTCACAGCCTGCAGACTAATAGATCTATTAAGGAAGGCCTTCATAGTGTCTGAATTCACTGAAACATGGGAACATATAATTGCCAATCCCTGTAATCTCTCAGGTGATGCAAAAAACAATCTTCCTCTGTGTTCAAGTAACTGGGAAGATACTCCGTCCTGACTGATATGTGATGAAGAAGGCAGTATTCCCAGAACTGTTTGGCCTGATTAGCTAGACTAAGAGACAAGTACCTCCTAGATGATTGATCTACCTCACTGGCCTATTCCTCCATTTCAAACTTTTGGTTGAAAGGCCCAATACATCAAAAGGTTTGTCTTCACAGGTGGACCACGCTCTGTGAATACCTTTTTAGGGTGCTTTTTTTATTTAGAGAAGCAGTAGCTTTGGATCAATGATAGGGGTAATCAGAATTTTGTTTCCAATGCGAGGTCTAGGGCATTTTGATTGCAGTTTGTTGCTAACTGGTTCATCCAATGAAACCTATGTTTAGTATATTCCTCCATGTGAGGAGAAGCAGACCAATCTGTGGATTGTTGAAGAAAAAGCAATGAGGGGTCGAACAAGGATTCCCCAGAAAAATCCACTATTCCAGAATGGGAAGTATTGTCACTTTAAGAAGGTGGCTTCAAAACGACCTTTAGCTTACGTGTTGAGTGAGGAAATCAGATGGAATCAGTCTGATATCGAGTATCAGAATCTGTGTCTGAAGTACAGGGAGTGCAGAATTATTAGGCAAGTAGTATTTTTGAGGATTAATTTTATTATTGAACAACAACCATGTTCTCAATGAACCCAAAAAACTCATTAATATCAAAGCTGAATATTTTTGGAAGCAGTTTGTAGTTTGTTTTTAGTTTTAGCTATGTTAGGGGGATATCTGTGTGTGCAGGTGACTATTACTGTGCATAATTATTAGGCAACTTAACAAAAAAATATATATACCCTTTTCAATTATTTATTATTACCAGTGAAACCAATATAACATCTCAACATTCACAAATATACATTTCTGACATTCAAAAACACAACAAAAACAAATCAGTGACCAATATAGCCACCTTTCTTTGCAAGGACACTCAAAAGCCTGCCATCCATGGATTCTGTCAGTGTTTTGATCTGTTCACCATCAACATTGCGTGCAGCAGCAACCACAGCCTCCCAGACACTGTTCAGAGAGGTGTACTGTTTTCCCTCTTTGTAAATCTCACATTTGATGATGGACCACAGGTTCTCAATGGGGTTCAGATCAGGTGAACAAGGAGGCCATGTCATGAGATTTCCTTCTTTTATACCCTTTCTTGCCAGCCACGCTGTGGAGTACTTGGACGCGTGTGATGGAGCATTGTCCTGCATGAAAATCATGTTTTTCTTGAAGGATGCAGACTTCTTCCTGTACCACTGCTTGAAGAAGGTGTCTTCCAGGAACTGGCAGTAGGACTGGGAGTTGTGCTTGACTCCATCCTCAACCCGAAAAGCCCCCACAAGCTCATCTTTGATGATACCAGCCCAAACCAGTACTCCACCTCCACCTTGCTGGCGTCTGAGTCAGACTGGAGCTCTCTGCCCTTTACCAATCCAGCCACGGGCCCATCCATCTGGCCCATCAAGACTCACTCTCATTTCATCAGTCCATAAAACCTTAGAAAAATCAGTCTTGAGATATTTCTTGGCCCAGTCTTGACGTTTCAGCTTGTGTGTCTTGTTCAGTGGTGGTCGTCTTTCAGCCTTTCTTACCTTGGCCATGTCTCTGAGTATTGCACACCTTGTGCTTTTGGGCACTCCAGTGATGTTGCAGCTCTGAAATATGGCCATACTGGTGGCAAGTGGCATCGTGGCAGCTGCACGCTTGACTTTTCTCAGTTCATGGGCAGTTATTTTGCGCCTTGGTTTTTCCACACGCTTCTTGCGACCCTGTTGACTATTTTGAATGAAACGATTGATTGTTCGATGATCACGC
Source organism: Pleurodeles waltl (assembly GCF_031143425.1). NCBI lineage: Eukaryota > Metazoa > Chordata > Amphibia > Caudata > Salamandridae > Pleurodeles > Pleurodeles waltl. The sequence goes on along the minus strand of NC_090439.1, from coordinate 188,134,858 downwards.
TTCAGAAGCTTTGCAATTTTAAGAGTGCTGCATCCCTCTGCAAGATATCTCACTATTTTTGACTTTTCTGAGCCTGTCAAGTCCTTCTTTTGACCCATTTTGCCAAAGGAAAGGAAGTTGCCTAATAATTATGCACACCTGATATAGGGTGTTGATGTCATTAGACCACACCCCTTCTCATTACAGAGATGCACATCACCTAATATGCTTAATTGGTAGTAGGCTTTCGAGCCTATACAGCTTGGAGTAAGACAACATGCATAAAGAGGATGATGTGGTCAAAATACTCATTTGCCTAATAATTCTGCACTCCCTGTATATACAGCACCGTCAGAGTCATCATCATCAGTGCAAATGATATCTTTGTCTATATATTTACGTTTTTCTGCATGTTTGCCTTCCTCTAGTAAAGAGGGTTGCATATCAGGCTTCTCACCAGTAATCTTGTTAGCAGATTGTTCTGCTGAGGTCGTTGGTCCCAGGGAAATAGAAACGGGGCCCTTTCAAAAGATTCATTTGAAGGTTTACTGGGAAAACAAACTTTGTAAGAATCAGGGTTTTATTTGCTGTATTGCGAGGAAGACTGCTACTACCTTCAGCAAGGGTCTGGGCCATAATTGCCAAATGGACACTCCTGCCAATATCCTGGACAATAGAATGCATGGAAGAATGACCAGCCGTATAGACTAAAGAACGTATACATTGTGTTTTATTCGATATGAAACCTCATTGGTGTCCAATTGTTCATCCGTCATCTGTTCTGCCAATCGTGTTATAGGTGTAATAATGATTTGCCAGTAGATGGCAGCAAAGGAAATGGAATAGTACAGGGCACTATACTGGTGGAAGAATGAAGACCTATAAAAATATTATTCAACAATCTCTACTGATCACCGGACCTCGTGGCCATAAGCCTTGGAGACAAGTGAGAAGAGAAGAAGCGTCTTATTCAAACAGTTAAATTATTACAACTCTCAATTACAGTTGTCAGGAGTCAATGCTGAAAGTTTAGTTTCTAGTTTGAAAAGTTTTATTAATTATTTAGCTCTAAAACCTAAAAATGTATCAAAGTCAATGCAAATTCCAAAATATAGCATTAAGCTTGTCCCATAATAATTTGGGGCCAGATGTATCAAGCTTTTTTGCATTCACAAATGGTGCGAATTACAAAATTCGGCCGTTTGCGAATGCAAAAATGCCTTTCGCAATGTATGAAAGGCATTCGCAGTGCAATTTTAAGGAATCGCTCAATTAGCGATTCCTTGAAATTGCGGCCCAATTTAGAGAATTGCAAATGGCGATTCTCTAAATTGGAAATCGCAATTAGAGAATTCCTATTTGCGATTTCCAAAGCACATGTATCAAGCATTTCCTAAATGCGAATTGGGGATTTAGGAAATGCAATTACTACAAATTAAATTTGGCAGTAACCACATGCAAATTTAAAAAATGCATTATAAATACATTTTTTAAATTGACATGTAGCGCACACATTCCCCTAAGGGATGTGTGTGCTTCACATGTCCTAAAAAAATGTTGGGGTGTAGCAGAGGGGGCCTTAGGACCCCAGCACCCTGGGATTTGCATTTCCTAATTTGCGAATTCCTAACTGGAATTCGCAATTTGGGACATGCAAAAACAGTTGCAACTATGGGCCGACCGGCCCATAGGTGCGTATGGGGTCGGATTCTCTATTTGTGATTCGGTAAGAAATCGCATTTACCGAATCGCAAAATTCATACATACCATTTTGCATTTCTTAAATAGCGATTTCTTAAAATTCGCTATTTAAGAAATGCAATTCGGTTTCTTGATACATCGGGCCCCTGGTCTCATGAATCAGCCTTAGTTTCAAGGAGCACAACCGTAAATGAACCCTCATCGGGAACATCAGCAGTGCTTGGTCCATAGGAGACACTGGTGTAACAGCAAGACACACTGTAGGCAAGTGTTCGAAGAGGCACCATACGCAGCGAAAGACTGGTTGCACGCACCGCAGGAGTGGTCGGAATGACAATGACCAATCACACCCCAATTCCTCCAGCAACGAAGCATTAAAGACCAAACCCATGCATTAACTGCACAGTTGAGCTGGTGGCAGTAGCTCTATTGCTATGCGTAGTGGGAAAGACGCTACCACTACGAATCAGAAGAAATAGCAGTAGTACTCCGCCTATTAAAGCCACAAATACAGGAAAGCTGCCAAGCACACTTGAAGAGAGTGAATGGCGGGCCGATGGAATGATTCAGAAGACAGTCTGGAAGATGGACACAAATCCAGACCCAACAGCCTTAAAGAAATGGACAATCCCCATAGTGCTTGAAGTGTTGAAAATTCGGGATACCAGCTCTCCAAAGTGCTTGGAGAAGTTGGTAATTAATAAGGATTGTATCTTGGCTGATGATCTTGCTATCTGGAGAGCCTCCGTCTCTCTAGCTGATGTCAACGTGACTTGTTTGTGGAACAGTAGCACCTCTAGTCAGCTCAGCTTATCATAGTTTACATTAGCAGCATCAATGTAAGGCCACATTTCTGATACTTTTATCTCTCGTGTGGGGGTGGGGGGAAATAAAATTTGTCCACAACCTTAATGACCTTAGAGACTGATATTGCGTAGGCAATTCCTGGTTGCATACCGCAACAGATTTAGTCGCTCCGCACCACATAACGTCCATTCGAAGTACATGAAATACTGGTCGAATCGAAGGGTCAGGAGTACCCTTCAGAAAACAGACCAAGTTTGCAACCCCCACTTTACTATCTCAATGTATAGATTATGCAGATCAGCTGCCTGCATGTTTTGTATATGTCTGGCTGGGCTTAGTTGACAATTCCTTGTGCATTCACTCAGACACACCCCAAACACAGGATACACAGCCTCACTTGCATACATCTTCATTTTGAATGGGTCATCCTGGGCTCGGAGGGTGGAGGGCCTGCTCTTACACAAAGGACTGCCACACTCCCTACTGGGACCCTAGCAGACAGGATTGAACTGAAAGGGGACCTGGTGCACTTCTAAGCCACTCTTTGAAGTCTCCCCCACTTCAAAGCACATTTTGGTATAATAACAGGGCCTCTGCCCTACCACCTCAGACACTTCCTGGAGAAGACACCTGAACCATAACCTGCACCCTGACAAGAAGAACTGCCTGGCTGCCTAAAGGACTCACCTGACTGCTTTCTGAAAAGGACTGTTGTCTTGCTGTTGCCCTGCTGTCTTGCTGCTCTCTTGATTTGCTGCAGAAGTGCTCTCCAAGGGCTTGGATAGAGCTTGTCTACCGTTCCCTGAAGATTCAGGACCAAAAAGACTTCTCTCCTGCAGCTGAAATCCCCGTGCGGTGAAAATTCGACGCACCGTCTGCCATGAACAACGGCCAGCCTGCTCGCAGTGAAAATTTCACCGCATGCCGAGTCCAGAACGACGCGCTGACTTCGCGACAGAAGATCGACACAGTGCCAGCGACGCGACCGGAAGTTAGACGCACGGCCCTATTGGATCGATGCAAGCCAACTCAGAACGACGACACCTGAGTTCCTGAGAGGAATCAACGCAGCGCCTGATGTGCAGCAGAAAATTCTGCGTATCGCCTACCAGAATCTACGCAACCCCTGTGACTTTGCTCCGCAAGCCCAGGATTCCACGCATCGTCCCCGGGGCGTCTGAAAACCCAGCAACCCAAAGAGGATCCAAGTCCGCACGCCAGAAATCGACGCAACACGTCTTCCCCGCGTGGAAAATAATGACGCAAATCCGTGTGCAAAGGGGTGAAACTGACGCACACTCACCGTTTTCCACGCATCTCCTCCTCTGCGGTCCCTTACGAGGATTTTTCAATGCAAACCAGGTACTTTGCCCTGCAAGAGACACTTGTTGTTTCTAGGAGAACTTAAGACACTTTCTAATGCTTTTACAGTAATATTTTAACTCTAAGACACCTGATATCACTTTCAGTGACATCCCTACATTTGCTTATTTCATCCTTAATTGTTTTGACCTGCATTTTTCCAGATAAATATTATAAATTTTTCGAAACACTGTGTGGTTTATTTTTGTGGTGTTATATTGTGGTATTGTATGATTTATTGCACAAATACTTTACACATTACCTTCTAAGAGGGTGGGCACAGGATCATTTTGATTGTGTGTGACTTACCCTGACTAGAGTGAGGGTCCTTGCTTGGACAGGGGGTAACCTTACTGCCAACCAAAGACCCTATTTCTAACACTATGGCATTAGCCATATTGTGAAATGTGAAAAAGAGATGGAACACAAAGTGGGGAGAAAAGTCCTTTTATGTTTTCGCGTTCTAACAACATACAACCTAATTAGGTGGTCCCTGTTCAGCTGAGGAGTTTGTTCCCCAAGACCACAGACGTCTCCCTATAATGGTACTTAGGGTACCTGTAGTATGTGAGACAGTGGTAATCAGGGAATCTGTACATTAGTGCCTAAACACCATCATTGGTGGCGCTGTGTCGTAGTTTGACTATTGCTCTAGGCAAGACTGCTGGTTTAAGGGTTACAGTACTTATGTTTGTAGGTGACTATGCCTGTCACACAACAAATCGCAACTGTCATCCCAGCCCTCCCGGCTCACAAGCACCATCTGACCAAAAACCCAAACAGTAAAAGTTGATTTGTGGCAACCTTTATGCATGGACTCAAGAGTGTGACATCTCAGGGAGTGTTGTGGTTAAACGGAGATTACCCCTTTCTCACGTTAATAACATGTCTCCATCAAACACAGGCAAAGAAAGAGATGCAGTAAGATTTCCACTAGATTTTATTTAACAAAACTGCAATCTATGATAAGTTGCATGGGCTGCAATGATTAGGATAATTAACAGTGCAAGAAACAGAATGGTAAAGACAAGACTCATTGATATGAAGACCCACACCATCCTGCAATGACATGAAGTGACATGAGATATGAAATATGTCCTAATACCCTAATAATGTGAACCTAATCTCTAACCTAGAAGATAGCTAGGTGTTGTATGCCATGTCCATAAGAAGAACCCCCCCAATCCTCGCTAGCTTGGAATGAGGTCTCTAGCTCAGACCCTATTGGGTAAACGAAGACTGGGTCAGGGTCAAGGTGACGTGCAGCATCGATAGCAGCGATGGCATCTGGTCAGAATCCCTCTGACTATCTGTCTAAGTGAGGTGCCTTTACACAGATCTGCTCGGACCCCTGACGTAGGTCTGTTCCCAAACAATAGATAACAAGATATGCTTGGGACAGCAATATATGTAAACAATTCCCTCAAATGTGTGAAGAGCTACAGTTTGACAAGTGAACACCTACAGTTTGTTTATCTTTGTCGCTTAATATCGACGCCTTAACGCGGTGGCACTGAGAACGTGACACTGAAACATTGCCCTAACTAGAAACAAGGCAGCCATTTTAAAAGATATAGGGGGTCATTCTGACATGACCGCCAGGGCCAACGACCGCGGAAGCACCGCCAACAGGCTGGCGGTGCTTCCATGGGCATTCTGACGCCGCGGTCAGAAACGGGAAACCGGCGGTGTCCCGCCGGTTTCCCGCTGCCCCAGGGAATCCTCCACGGCGGAGCTGCAAGCAGCGCCGCCATGGGGATTCCGACCCCCTTCCCGCCAGCCTGGTTCTGGCGGTTTTCACCGCCAGAACCTGGCTGGCAGGAATGGGTGTCGTGGGGCCCTTGGAGGCCCCTGCAGTGCCCATGCCATTGGCATGGGCACTGCAGGGGCCCCCTAACAGGGCCCCGCATAGATTTTCAGTGTCTGCGTGGCAGACACTGAAAATCGCGACGGGTGCAACTGCACCCGTCGCACCCCTTCCACTCCGCCGGCTCCATTCGGAGCCGGCATCCTCGTGGAAGGGGGTTTCCCGCTGGGCGGGCAGGCAGCCTTCTGCCGGTCGCCCGCCAGCCCAGCGGGAAACTCAGAATGACCGCCGCGGTCATTTGACAGCGGTGCGGTCATTCGGCGGCTCCCGCCGGGCGTGCGGTTACCGCCGCCGGCGGGAGTCGGAATGACCCCCATAGGCCCAGATGTATGAAAAGTTTTTGCACTCGCAAACAGTGCGAATTGCAAAAATCGTCCGTTTGCGACTGCAAAAACGTGGTCTGCGATGCATGAAAGGCATTCGCAGACCAAAAAGAAGAAATCGCAAAAAGTTTGATTTTTTGCGTTGAGATCTGGTTTTGCGAGTCGCATTTTGCGATTCGGTATTTCCAGTAGGAAATTCTGAGGCACAAAATGCGATTCGTAAATTCCAAGTCGCAAATAGATGCATTAAAAAATCGAAATTTTTCGCAGAATGGCATTTTGCACATGCAAAATACCACTAAGTGAAACCAGGTGGTAACCAGGTGCAACTTATATAAAGAGGCCCAGAATGCCTCAGACTCTTTTCCACAATGGCTGCACTCTACGTCATGGCGAGGAGGATGAGGATCTTGGCAGGTTTGAGGAGAGGGAGGAGGACACAGGAGCACATTTTCAGAGTGCGCATTACACTTTTTGACCTGACAGAGGAAGAAATATTTGGAAGGTATAGGTTGAACTCAGCCATGATACTTGATCTGATAGCTGAGCTACAACCCATACTGCAGCGCAGAACACTAAGGACTCACAGCATACCCAACCATGTGCAGGTATTATGCTCCCTACACCTACTTGCCTCAGGGAGCTATCAAGGGGTCATAGCAGCAGCTGGAGGGGTTTTAAAGAGTACCCTCTCTAGATTTTTCAATGCATTTATCAACGCCACGCTAAGCAAATTCCAACAGTACATCAGATTCCCCCACACCCCACAGGAAATACAGCAGACAAAAATAGAGTTTTACCAGCTAGCACAGTTCCCCCACGTCCTAGGTGCCATAGATGGCACACATGTGGCAATCTGTCCACCATTAGCCACAGAGTATGTGTACCGAAACTGTAAATATCAACATTCCATGAATATTCAGGTGATATGCAATGCCTCCTATATCATAACTGATCTCGTGGCCAGGTACCCAGGGAGCACACATGATTCGTACATCTTTCGCCACAGCGGCATTCACACAAGACTGCTAGCTGGGGAGTTTGGTGAAGGATATCTACTAGGTAATGTCACTCTGTACACTGGTGCATAGATGGCGAACCCATGTCAGATGGCTCAGTTACTCATCACACCTTCTGTCCCTTCCAGGAGACAGTTCCTACGCAGTGCGCACCTACATGATGACGCCCTACCTCAATCCCACAACACCAGCAGAACGGAGATACAATGCAGCACACACGGCAACCCGCAACGTGGTTGAGCGCACATTTGGACTGTTGAAGAGTTGCTTCTGTTGCCTCCACAAAAGTGGAGGGGCACTACAGTACAGTCCAGAGACCACATGTAGAATAGAGGCTGCTTGTGCAATCTTGCACAATATAGCTACAACCAGGGGCATACCTATAGAAATCAGTGACACTGAATCAGATGAGGATGACGATCACATACCACCTCTACAGCCAGCAGACAGGACCAGTTCAGCAGAGGGAAGGCAAAGGCTTGCCGACATCACACACAACCATTTCAGACGTGAGTATGAATGACAAAAATCCACTGACAACTGTACCTGTAGTGATATAAATTTATTACCTTACGTCAGGTAATGAATGATTGATAAATGAAAGAAACAGGTTATATCAGAAACGCAAATTAACTAATGAACAGTCACGCACCATTCCCTCATAGTGGCAACAGCAGTGTAATGGCAGCAAGAGTCACTTTCTCCTCCCACGCACACCACTCGGGTGCCCAGTTAAGTCACTGGCACCTTGATTGTCACCTTAAGTGGCAGTGCTGCACCTGGCACTGCGCCGTCTGGTGTCTGCTGCTGGTACGGCAACACTACTGAGGCCTGAACTGTCCTCAGTGTCCCCCAAGGCTACCTCACTGGGAGTGGCAGATCTCTGTTCCATTACATGTTCAATCACATTTGTGATGTGCACAAGTCCCTGGACAACGTCCCTGCTGATATGTGCAGCCTCCACTTGTGCCGCCACTGCGCGACAGGCGATTAGTGCTGTTGAGTTCGCCATCCTGTTGGAGGACCTGCAGTAGCTGGCAAACATTGTCCGGAATCTGTGTTCCTGTCTGCGCCAGCTAACCCTTTAATGGCGCAGCTCCTGGCAGAGGTCACGGACAGCACTAGTCAGGTCCCTGGTGTCCTCAGAAGTCTGCACCTGTCCCTCACGCAGCTGTGAAATGTTGCTATTTAGTGCATCCAGTTGCCGATGCAGGCCCATCATGTGTTGGTTGTGCACTCGCAGGTTCCGGTCCAAACTAAGTATGCACTTGTTTTGCAGGCGCTGCTGCTGCAACATAGCAGCCTCAAGGTCCCCGAATAAGGACGGACCCTCACCTGCCTCATGATGTTGCTGCTGGGACTCTGTTGCAATCCTGCGTGGTGCTGGCTGACCCCTGCCCTCCAGAATCTGGCTGCGCCTGTCTGGTGCAGACGGTGTGCTTGGCCCTTCCTGCTGCACATCCTAGTCGCCGCAGAACTCTGGCAGTGGTAGTGCCCTGGGCCTGCGGCAGACAATGGATATGTGGAGGGACCCACTGGTGTTGGTGTCCGAGGGCTGATGGGTGTCCGTCTCCCCTACACATGGACTGTGTGTGGCTGCTGGGCCTGGCCCACCTACAACAACAATATGCAGCATGTCAGTTCTGTATGTTACATTATCTGTCAGAAAATGGCAATAAAGGTACAGGTACTGCTCTACAGGGTGTTGTGTGTGTTGTGTTACCTTGGGTGTGACTATACTTCATTACATTGTTATGCTACTGTCTGTACTAGTTTGTGGACTGCCACTCCCATAATGCATTGTTGTGCTGCTTCTAAGATGTGGACTGGACTACTTCACACACTGCATCACATTACATGCTAATTCCTAAGGGGGTTTTGTGCATACACATATCGGGTTCACAAACAACATTGCACTTACCTTGGCTGGTACTCGGTGTACCGGAGGTGTCGATGTCTGTGACCCCCGTCACAGCTTCAGGGAGGAGTGTGGATTCCACCAGGTCCTCCAATGGTGTGGATGGTGCTTCGGTTGGTGGTCCGCCACTTGTACCCCTGGCTTCTGCAAGTCTCCTTGCCACCCCCTCCTTTGCACAGGAGCGCAGGTTGTACCACCTTTTTTTTAATTTCCTCTATGGAGCGCTGTGCCACTCCAATGGCGCAGATTCTTGCTTGAATGTCCAGCCATAATCTTCTTTTTTCGCTCTCAGGAACCTGGAGTGAAGATTTCCCGAACAGGCAGTCATGGCTCCTCACCACCTCTTCAGTCAGGACCTCAAGCTCCTGTTCACTAAATTTAAGCTTTCGCTTCCTTTCTGCCTTCTCCTGTGATGGTCCTGGGGTCTCCATCCTGGCTCAGGTGTCTCTGCTCCTGCTGAGTGCTGCTCTGTGTGGCTGGGCTGCTCTCTCTCAGGATGCTGGTTTGGGTGTGGCACCTGAAACTGCCTGGGATGACTAATTTCCTGCTGGTGATGTCATCACGCTCCTCCAGGTGTGCATTCTCGAACTTTCTCGCATTTTGCGATTTTTTACCGAATCGCAAAAAAATCGCAAATTGCGAGAATGCAAATTGCGATTCGGTACATGGGCCTCGCAAACCACAAATATCGATTTTTAAGAAATTGCTAATTCCGAATCGCAATTTTGTTACATGTCCAATTGGGACTCGGAAATAGCGATTTCTTAAAAATCGCTATATGGCCCATAATTAAATAAATGCGATAAAACAGAGCAAACTAAGTAGGGTAAAAGTCACTAGGTGACGGGGTCACGAGTCTGCAAGCCAAAGGCTAAGCTAACTCGTTTCCCATTAAAACAAGGTAGGATTCACTACACTCTATTTTCCACCTACTCGGAGTCCCGGTGCCTGGAGGAGTGCTCTGCTTCATTGCTGTGGTGCCCCTGTGCACAGGCAGCGCACTGCCTGTAGGGAGCTGCCCGACCAAGACAGATGAACTGAGAGCACCCAGCCGAGTGTGGTAGGATTCCCAGCCTGCACTGAATTCAGAGACAGGCCCAGCATTGCGGTGTCGTAGTTGGACTCTTGCTCCTAGACGAGACTGCTGGTTTAGGGATGATGGCACTTTTGTTTTTAGGCGACTAAGAAAATCCTACAAAAAGTCGCAACTGTCGGCCCAACCCTCCCGGCTCACAAGCAGTACCTCACCAAAAACCTAGACAGTAAACATTGATTTCTGGCAGCCTTTTGCATGGACTCTAGAATGCTACATCTCAGGGGTGTCGTAGTGAAACAGAAGTTACCATTTTCTCACATTAGCAATAAGTCTCAGACACAAACAGGCAATGAAGGAGATGCAGGAGAGTTTTCAATAGGTTTATTGAAAAGACTGCAATATATTTTAAAATGCATGAGCTACAATGATTAGGATAATGCATAATAAAAGAAGCATGATTGGAAAGATGAGTCATGAATACCAAAACCCCATCATCTTGCTATAAACATGAAATGTAAAATCCCTAGCATAGAGAACCTACTCCCTAACGAGTGCTAGGTGTGATAAACCTAATCTGCCAGTACCATGTCCATGAGAAGCGCCGATAACCCTTGGTACTTTGGAATGAGGTCTCTAGGTCAGGCTCTGCGGTGACACAAAGGCTGAGTTCTGCAGCAAGGCGACATACAGCATAGATGGCATCAATGGAATCTGTTGGGAATCTCTCTGATAACCCTGTCTTTGTGAAGTGTATTTATACAGACTATATAGGACCCCTGATGCAGGTATGTTCCAAAACAATAGATAAGGTGGCATACTTGTGGTGGCAATTATGTAAACAATCCCAGACAAGTGTACATTATATTCCTGTCACCTATATTTGAGAAGGGGACATGATGTGCCTACCTACGAACAACAAGGGATGGAAGTATCCTTCAGAAAGCATGCCAAGTTTGCAACCTCTGCATTACAAAATCTGTAAAGTGACACCTGCTTGCAGATAATGGAATGCTTACAGAAATCTTACATTCACTTTGCTCAGAAAGACTTCTGTTACACCGTTCAGACATTTAAACTCGAAAGGCAATTCCCACTCTTCTTTAATATAGCTATCTCCTAGTCGCTCGTTTCGAACATTTTGTGAAACGAAAGGTGGAAATTGGCAGATTTTTAATGCAAATGTACGAGCCATACTGTTGAAGGACTTTCTGCTACTGTGAAAGGCAGCTTTTGTAACTTTTCTATGTTAAGCATGGTGTAACTCACTTCATTTTCAGCCATTATCTGTTGCTCCCTGGACTCATTTGAAGCAGCAAACAAGTCACTACTGTTAATGTATTTACATGGGACACCACTGTTTTTCAGAATCTGCAACGTCCAACCTAGCTGCATGATGGAACGCAGCTGACTTTGCCCATGTTGTAAAAGGGGCGTCATTCTGAATGATATCAATCGCTGAAGATACTATGGCCCTCATTATGACCTTGGCGGCCAGGTGACCACCATGCCAGCGGTGGTGGTAGTACCATTGCCAGGCCGGTGGTAATGACCGCCAAATAATGACCATGGTGAGAATCCCTCCAATAGACAGCCAATGTACCACACCAGCCGCTAGTGCGGTACGAACACTGAACACGGTAGTAGCAATCTCCAGGCAGGTGGAAGACAAGGATCCGCCCACCATATTAAGACATAGCACACCGCCAGGATTTATGGGGCTGTATCAATGCCACCAAAAGCCTGATGGAAGCACTTCATATAAAAGGAGACACTCACCTCCAGGGATACAGAGGATTCAGCGGCCGCCATGGAACCTGAACTGCACGTCTTCCCAGTGCTGTACCTCACCAAGGCCGTCCTGGAGCACCAATGCTGATGAAGACGACGACGGTGAGTACAGCCGCCTAGCACACAATAGAGGGAGGGAGGGGAGATTGACACACATACGCAGAACACACCCCATACACCAGAACCATCTTCAGAGTTAAACGGCAGTAACATAAACCAGGAGCAAAGAAAGCCAGGGCACATACCTCTGTTCCAACCACTGTAATTCTGTTGGATGAAGAGCCCAAATCCAAAATATATACATCAATGAATATTCTTATGCATGGCCAATGGCCAGTCCAAAGTTTGAATAAGCCCACAGGGCAAAGTCTAGGCCCTAACTTGACTCCTGACAACATCAGGACGCCACTGTACAGGGGCATCATGTTGGAACTAGGCAGGCACCTCAGGGGGCAGGGGTGCTGGGTTGTCAGGGGGATCAGGGTGGTTCTTTTTGGGAGGGGGTCCTTGGCTTTTGGTTTGGGAGGGGCCTCCTTGGGTTTGGCTTTGGGAGCTGTTTCCTTGGTTCTGGGTTTTGGTTTGGGAGGGGGCAGCACTTTACCCTTCCGTTTTGGGGGCAGAGGAGTGGGCTTGGGGCCGGAGTCACACGCATGTGCCCCTTAGCGGCAGCTGTAGTCTTTAGGGGTTTAACTGTGTCAGACTGGGTGCTGGAGGTACTGGGCTGGGGGGGTGGGACCTTTCTCTTACGGGCAGGGTGGGGGGGAGAGAAGAAGTCAAGGTGGTGTGCTGGACTTGGGTGCAGGTGCATGGACAGTGTGCGTGTGTGAGTTGGATGGCTGTTGGGGGTCTGAGTGTGCGCATTTGTATGTCTTTGAAGGGGGCAAACAGGGTGGGTGAGGTCAAACAGGATGTGTGGATGGATGTTGTGGTGGTGTCTGCAAGTGAGGTGGGTGTGCTGCATGAGGTGGTGATGGTGACAGCGCATGTGGTGTGTGGGGTGCATGTCTACAGGTCTGCTGTTGTGGTGACTGTGGGCAAGGCTGTGCAGGTGGCAGGTTCAGGGACTGTTAATGCAGTGCATGCAGGTGTTAGTGCGGGTGACTGTGAGGGAGGAGGAGGAGGGGGCAGTGGAGGCAATGGATGATGTTGTGTGTGCATCTGTGTGTTGGCTGTATGAGTGATTGTGGACTGAAGTGTGATGCCTGTGTTTGCTTGTGCGAGTCCTGTCTGTTGTTTTGTGTGAATGCTTGACAGAATGTATGCGTGGGATAGGCTTGGGGTGAGGAGACTAGGAAGTGGTAGTTGAAGGGGGGACAGAAGTAACAGGGACACTGGCTGCCGTCAGGGAGGAGGCCAGAGCCTGAAATGATCTCTGTAGGGCCGCCAAGCCACCGTGAATGCCCTCCAGGAAGGCATTGCATTGCTGCATTTGGAATACCAGCCCCTGGATGGCATTCACTATGGTTGACGGCCCTACAGAGATGGATCTCAGGAGGTCAATAGCCTCCTCACTGAGGGCAGCAGGGTTCACTGAGGTGGGCCTGAGGTGTCTGGGGTAAAGGGGAAGCCCACCCTCCTGGGTGAGCGGGCACGGCAACTCGGTGGGGGGATACTGAGAGGGCGGTGCTGGTACGGGGGTGGCGGTTGTACCTGTAGCTGCGGTGGTCCCACCGCCACCACCAGGGAGCTCCCTTCGGAGGAGGTATCAGAGTCAGTAGAATCAGCTCCTGTTCCCCCAGTGGTGCTCCCCTTGCCCTCTGTCCCACTGGTCCCCTTGGCGTCGGTGGACTCTGCGTCCTAGGTCCCGTGGGCTGCAGCTCTCTAACTCGTCAGTGCCCCTGCTCCTTCACTAGATTATGCTAATGCACACATGGACAGGATGACAAAAGGAATGGGGAGGAGAAAGGGGGCACAAGGTCAATCACAGCAACAACAGCACAGATGGCATACGCATCACCATCACACACAGGGGCTAAGAATGGGCAGTATGGACCACACTGGCATACCATTGGCTAGGTACCACAGCAGGTAGAGACAGACACAGCCATTTGCACATCAATAGGAACCAACTAAGCCCTGTCTGACATGGAAAGTCTGCCACCTAGCCATCTAAAATATACATTACAGCCAAAAAACCTAAGCTGGACCATGCTGCAATGTCTAAGCTGGCATATTGGGACATCCACAGACTAGAACCCTGCACCAAATTCACATGCCAGACAACATAGATGGTTGTCACACACACTCTACTCAGACCCTTGTGGCTTCTGTGATGCCCTCAAGCGCCCATCCAGCTCTGGGTTGGTCACCGCCAGTATGCGCCCCATTAGGGTGGTCAGGTTCTGACAGGCACCGGTCCCTCGTTGGGAGGCCGTCGCCAGCTGGGCCTTCGTGGTCTTCCTGACCCAGCATCTCAGGTCCTCCCACTGTTTCCTGCAGTGGGTGTTCCGCCAGCTATGGACCCCCAGGGTCTGCACGTCCTTGGCAATGGCATGCCACAAATGCTTCTTCTGATGGGCGCTGACCTGCAGAGGAAACACAGACAGAATAACACCATTAACCATACAATTCAGCCTGTCAAAGAAATGGCTCACATACTGCATTTGCCCCTCATCAGGCACACACATGGCCTGTACCACTACACAGACACTGCCACCAGCCATACCCCCCAAATGACACACTGCCAGCACACACACATCTCCATGCAGCCATGTCTCATGCAACGTACCCATGGTGTACTCACCTGTTGGTCTGGAGGCCCATTCAACTGCCCATACAGGGGTAGGACCCCATCCATGAGCCTCTCCAATTCCTCCGATGTGAAGGCTGGGGCCCTTTCCCCAGTTGCACGGGCCATGACAGGGTCCAGACACAGGTCACAGCAGCACATGCAGTGGAGATGTGGTCCTGTGGAAAGTCAGGAATCAAGTGAAGTTGTAGAAAGAAAATGGCAGTCACGGCCGCAGCGGTGAACACCGTCACCCCAGGCGTTGATCATCATTGGTTCCTATACTCCATAGAGGCTCATGTTAGCCAATGAGGAATTGCACCTAACGCCAGCGGAGTGAGGTCCCTTACACCTGTCCCTGCATACAGGACAGGCAGTTGCCATTTTCTACTGCTAGTAACCATTTACTGATTTAATAGTGTGTCATTGTTGTTGAATGTACACACCTAGACAATTCCAGTGTCCAACATACAAACATGCTCCTTTTATACTGGTGTAGTGTGTCCATAGTTCCTGTTGTCACTTCCTTCTTACTTTTGGGTCCCTTAGGTACCAACCACTGCAAAGGAATAGGAGGAGGAGGCAAGTATCC
Source organism: Pleurodeles waltl (assembly GCF_031143425.1). Lineage (NCBI taxonomy): Eukaryota > Metazoa > Chordata > Amphibia > Caudata > Salamandridae > Pleurodeles > Pleurodeles waltl. Next base: position 188,119,738 of record NC_090439.1, on the reverse strand, counting down.
ACGTACAGACCCCTTGTGGACTTGGCTACACTGGAGGACAGGCACATTATACTCACCTATCGTCTGGACAGGGCCACAATCACAGAGCTGTGTGCGCAATTGGAGCAGGTACTATCAGTGCTCCATTTCCTGGCAACTGGCTTTTTCCAGGTGACAGTGGGCTTGGCTGCTGGAATGTCACCACCAATGTTCTCTATTGTGTTTCCAAGGATTTTGGCAGCCTTGCTCAAACACATGTGCAGCTACATTGCATTGCCCCAGGTAGATGACTTGCCCACTGTAAAGGCTGGATTTTATGCAATGGGACATATACCACATGTCATTGGGGCCATTGGGCCATTGACGGGGCCCATATTGCCTTAGTCCCCCCCCCGGCCAATGAATAAGTGTACAGGAATAGGAAGAGCTTCCACTCACTCAATGTCCATATGGTGTGCCTTGCTGACCAGTACATTTCCAACGTCAATGCCAAGTATCCTGGGTCGGCGCATGATGCCTTTGTCCTGAGGAATAGCAGCGTCCCACAGCTGATGGCACAATTACAGAGGCACAGAGTGTGGCTTATAGGTGAGCCTGAGTCCCCACCCAATATGTGTCAGTGCATGCCTTCAGGAGTCATACCCCTGCCATTTTGCAAGGCTAATGTGTGTCCCTCACTTCTTGCAGGTGATTCCGGCTACCCAAACCTGTCCTAGCTCCTGACCCCTGTAGGAATCTGAGAACAGGGGCTGAGAATATGTACAACAATGCTCATGGCCATACCAGGAGGATTGTTGAAAGGAACTTTGGTCTCCTGAAGGCCAGGTTCAGGTTTCTCCATCTGACAGGTAGATTCCTATGCTACTCCACTGAGAAGGGGTGCAGGATTGTTGTTGTGTGCTGCATGTTGCACAACTTGGCCCTCAGATGCCATCTGCCGTATCTGCCGGAGGAGGGGGGTGACAATGCACCTGTGGCAGCAGTGGACACTGAGGACAGTGAGGAGGAGGAGGATGTGGACAACAGGACACACATGATTCAGCAGTACTTTCAATGACACTCAGGTAAGACTGTTGAACTAAACATTTCTCCATCTAAGTGTTGTGCTGTGTGGCTGTATCATTATGCCAGTCACTGCCTTTGCATCCCAACTGACTGTCACCTACGGCTTCCCATTTTGCAGATGTTTGTGTGGTTATAACAGTGTGATGCTGTGATGTGTACAGATTGCTGAGACACATATGTGGGATGGACATTTGCACAGGGCCATGCAGTTCAAAACAGTTCAATACATTGTACATTTACTTCAGATAAAGCACTATTACTCAAATTGTGTCCAAGAGTGTTTATTAAATATTCTGGTATACAATGCATAGTGCAATAATGTGGGGTGATGGTTGGGAAACGTCCAGTGTAGTGGGCCAGTCTGTTTGTGGCACAGGTCCAGTGTCCAAGGAGCCATAGGAAGGGGAGCAATGGCACTTCAAAGTGGACAAGGTGACACAGTGGAACACAAGGGGGACATTCAGAAGGGGCTCATTTCCTGGCGGTAGTCTTGGTATGGACAAATGTCTCTGGTGTCTGTCTGGGTCGCAGGGAATGTTTGCGGGGTGGTTCACCTTCTGCAGGGGGAAGGGTGCTGGTGATCAGTGGGTCCTTTAGCAGGGCCTCCTGCCCACGAGCTGCAACAGATGTGGAGGGCTGGTCAGTACACTGGCTAGTGGAAGGGTCTGCTGGTGTGCTGTGTACTCTCTCATGATGTTGGCCATGTCACCCAGGACCCCTGCAATGGATACCATGGTGGTATTCAAGGCCTCCAATTCTTGCTTGATCTCCTAGTGGTGTTCCCCCTGCAGCCGCTGGTGTTCCTGCATGTTTAACACCTGACCCATCTTGTCCTGGGATTGTTGGTATGCCCCTGGGACATTAGTGAGTGCCCCCTGGGCAGTCGGTTCCCTGGGGCTGTCCTCCCCCTGACACACAGCTGTACTTTGACCGTCCCTGTCCCCCTGTACCTGTGGCCCCTGAATGGTGTGCCCACTTCTACTGACCCCAGGACCCTCATTGTTGTGCCTGTGAGGTGTGGACTCGGGTCCCTGTACAGGTGGGCACACTGCTGATTGACGTGTCCTGGGACAGAAGTCCGGGACATTGGATGGCTGCTGTGGTGTTGGATTCTGAGGGGGGAGGCTCTGTAGTGGACTGAGTGTGGGATGGGGTAGTCCAGTGAGCAGTGGTCCCTGATGGGCCAGGGAGTTCATCCAGATCCAGAACTCCTAAGTTGCTGTCATCACTGGGGGCATCTTCTGGTGGGGGACTGGGTAGCCGTGGCACCTCCTCGCCGCTGACATTGGCTGGGGCACCTGTGGGGATGTAATTGGTGTATTATGCAACACGTCTGTGACATATTCTGCATCACTAGCTTCCCCAATATTATTTCTGTTGCCCTGTCACCTTTGATTGTGTATGGTGATGGATTGTGGGATTGTTAGTTCTCCATGCTGTGCATGCACTGGTGGTGGGTGTACATTCAGGGCTGGAAGGGATGTGCATGCAGTGGGTATGGCATGCAGGGCTTGACATTCCATTTTGGTAATTGTGGTGGTGCACTGTGTGGGATGGAGTGGGGTGATGGGTGTCAGGGTGAGGGGTCATGGTGGCATGCAGGTATGGGAGGGTGATAGGTAGTAAATGTTGACTCACCGGTGTCCAGTCCTCTGGCTACTCCAGTGAGTCCTTCAGGATGCAGGATTGCCAAGACTTACTTCTCCCATGCGGTCAGCTGTGGGGGAGGAGGTGGGGGTCCACCGCCTGTCCTCCTTTTGGTGAGCTGGTGCCTTGCTGCAATGGAACGCACCTTTCCCCGTAGGTCGTTCCACCTGTTCCTTATGTCATCCCTTGTGCGTGGATGTAGTCCCACGGTGTTCACCCTGCCCACGATCCTCCGACATAGCTCCATCTTCCTGGCAATGGAAATCTGCTGGATCTGTGCTCCAAACAGCTGTGGCTCGTCCCTAACTATTTCCTCCACCATGACCCACAACTCCTCACCGGTGAAATGGGGGTGCCTTTGCGGGGACATGGAAGTTGTATGGTGTGTGTCTGTTGTGCAGAGGGTGATGTGTGAAGTGGTGGGGTGTATGGTGTGTGGTGCATGTTGGATGAATAGGTAATTGTGATATGTGTATGCAGTTCCATTTAGGATTGGTGAAGCAAAGTGTAGCCATCGTCTCATGTTTGCAAAGGATTGTGGGTGATACAGGTGTGTGTTTTATAGTGCTGTTGGTGGGTATGTGGGGTCTGTGTATTTGTGTCAGTTGTGGGTTTTTTGTTCTGGCCAATGTTGTCTTGTTTTGTATTTGGGTGGCCACTACAGCCGCAGAGGTGTGCACCGCCAATAGTTTACCGCAGTTGAATGTCTCCTATGGTGATTTGTGGGTCATTATTTGGAGGGTGTTGTATTGGTGGTGTAACTGTATGGATGGTAGTTCCGATAGTTTTTCACGTTCAGTGGGTCTGGCGGATTTGTGGATCTGGCTGTTTTCTGTCGGTTTTGCATGTATGTGTCATAATCTGGCAGACGGATGTCCACCTCCATGGCAGTATGCTTGCAGCAGTCAGTGTGGCGATATTCGGTATCTACCGCCAATGTCACAATGAGGACCTATGTTATTAAGAGTGTATATTCTGTTGGACAGAGTATTCTTGCCATTATCGACAACGGCTAAAGCTTTTTCCATATTTTCCTTCTCTATCTGAATTAAACGTGCAGCTGCTTCCATTTGAGAAAGTTTCCATATTTCATTATACAAGGCATAAAAAATAGTTTAGAGCGTTGCTTTTTGGAGCTAGCAAGAAATCTTTCAAGTCTACTTCCTCTGATAGACGACTTAGATGTTCTTTAACAGCTGCTAAGGTGTTAGTGTGTAACCATTGTTGGCACAGTTTACCCACACTGTATGTGGTAACTATACCCAAGTGTTAGTCCAAAACATAGGGAGGGTCCGACCAGCTAATCTTGAAACCCCATGAGGAATTAACAAATTACACCTGAAACCCATTTGTGTCATTGGCCACAATAACCATCCATCGAGACTTTAGAGTGTGGAATTATAGGTAACATCCAGAACCCAAGCATTCAGTTCTTCGTCAGTGACATTTAGGAATTTTCCAAATCAGTGAATTTGGCTGGTATAGGGATACTGGGCATATTGATATCCTTTATTTTTGCTAACCTTAGGCAGGATGTTTGTTGAACTGTTTCATTTAAAAATATAATCTGAACAGGAATAAGGCTTGCTCTAAACAAAGCTTCCCTCCCCTGAATTTGCCAATCTTGTGTTCCCCAATACACTTTTCACATCGATAGTGCTTTTCTAGTATTCATAACCTTTTACAGCAAGTCAGGAAACAAATGAATCTGAATAGATCAATTTGCTGTCAGCAAAAGTTTCCTCATTATGGAAGGTAGTAATTTGAAATAATATGACTCTGCATTTATAGTGTCATGCCCAGAAAAGTATGCACATTTGTCTACATAGGTTTTGGGGATCCCCCCCCCCACAGCTGGGGTAGAACAATGTTCCCACACAGTGTAGTTAAATACTGATCTGTGTCTATCACCAATGATTATAACAGAACATTTCCCCATAATTTGCTGTGTTCATATATACTTCATCACTTTCAAATACAGTGTAATCCTGCAGCTCAGCAAGCATAGAATCAACTGTTTGAACATCCCAGTCATCAGAAACAACATCAGGTGTAATTACTGCAATTTTGAAGACATATGGAATTTGTATAACCTCAGTTGGCCCGTAAATATCAAAGGGAACTTTATCCCAAACAATCCCATCTGGAATTGGTACCACAGAAATGTTCACACGGGACAAGTCTCTTCGGACCTCATGTGAGGAAAATTAGGGCATTAAAACTTCATCCACTGGCTCAACAGAGGAGCATTCAGGAAGATAATGACCATCTAACCGGGTCGCTACCAACCCGGTTACTTGTGCCAACACCACACCTGCTGAAAGGTGCCCCGGGGGAACCGCTCTTCATGTTGGTGACGTCGACTTTTGTAGAAACCCGGATATCCGGGTATCTACCAACACAAAAGACGGACTGCAGCCTCACGCGGGGAATGAAGGAGAGATGGAAGCTCCCGCGGATGAGACAGCGAGTGAGGAAGGACACGAAGGGGAACCAGCAGAAGGCCGCGAAGAAGACCCGACCCCGACAGCACGGGCCTCGGAGGCCCTCACAGTCTCCATCTCCCACCCCGTCCCTGGACGTGGCTGGCGCAGGTACGTACCTGCCTAAAAACCCGATACCGCACATTACTCGGGAGGGAGCAGGGAGCGGGCGGTGCAAAGGGGGAGACAGGTAGAAATAAACAAGACCTGACCAAGAGTAGTGGGCCAGAGGAAAGACACTCGCCCTGAACTTTCCTTTTTTTGTTTTCTTCTTGTTGTGTCCAGTTGTTGAGGTTTGTCCTTGAGTTTTTTTTTTTTGGCTGTGTGTTTTTTTTCTTTTTATTAAAACCCACCAGGAAAACTGTGAAGTTAACAGTCCTCCTATATGTACCTGATTCTTTTTCATTGCTGACTGCAAAGGAGCACGTCACGACTGGGTGAAATCTTGTAGTCTGGTATTGATTACCCCTGCACCTCTCCCTGCCACACCGCACCTCCCTCTTCTAACCTTAATCAAAGAACCCCAGTATATCAGACTTACCTTTCCTTTCGTTTTCCGTTCCCTCACATGTCCATTTCCAACACCGTTGACCTCTGCTTCTTCTGGGACGACAGAGACCGCCTCCTCGGGTCGGGCCAGCTGAAAAGAGAAGAAAAGAACGTGTGAACAGTTAAAGGGAGGAAGTCTTGGGAAACAGATCAGCAAATTGGAAAAGAGACTGGGAATTGACCAAAGAGTCTAAACAAGAAAAACACAGAAAAGAGAAAATAAAGACACCAATTTAGCAAAATCTAATATCTCGACTGATTGAAGTTCTGTTCTCATAGCGCAATACACGCATCTCCTACAGTGGTGTCAGAAGTGGGATTAGGGGTGACAAACAGAAAGATAGCATAATTTGTGCTATCATGGAGGTGAAGCCGTCAATTGAAGATATGATACACCAGCTAGCGGAAGGTCAGCGCCATCTCCAAGTGGTGTGGGAAGAACACCAAAGAGAAGCCAGGGCAGACAGAGAAACCCTTCAAAGCGCCCTTAAGAGTCAGGCCACCATTATCGCAAATAACCAGTTGGTACACGAGACTGTGTTACAAAAGCTTACGGACACTATAGCTGCCACAACAGTCCACCTTGACGTCCCCAGCTCTGTTCTTCAAAAGTATCAAGAAGGTGAAGATACTGATGCATTCTTCACAGACTTTGAGAGAGTGGCCACCTCCGCCACGTGGCCAGAAGACAGATGGGGACAGTATATAGCACTGTTGTTGACGGGCAATCTTCAGGCAGCGTACCAAGCAGTTAACCCTGGCGGAACAACCCCATACGCGGATATAAAGAAAAGCATATTAGAATGCATTGGGTACGATACAGAATATTATAGACTCAAATTCTGGAAGACTAAGTGGTGCCCCTCAGAGAATCCCCGGGCTCTATATTACAGAGTAAAGGATCTGGGACTAAAATGGCTGGGGCCTATAGGCACTGAGAGAGAGGACATTATTAAAACGATCCTCCTAGAACAATATCTAGAGGCCTTACCCTCCGTCACCCCTAATTGGATCAAGCAGCACCCCAACGTAGATACGAATATGGCGATAAATCTAGCTTGTGCGTATCATCGCTCCACGGAGTTTAGACCTGGTCCCTCAAAGGGTACTAATCCCGCTAGTTGGCCACTAGGAACACCCTATTGTCCTACCCCTCAGAAGAATGCTGAGGAGCTTAATAGTCCCTGATTTAGTGAAAAAAACACCACCTCAACAGCCTCAGTGTTACAGCTGTGGTGAGTGGGGTCACATTGCCCGAATGTGTCCCCACAAGGAGGAGAAACCAGAGCCCATGGAGATTGGCATCACCAGAGGAAGAGTCCTGTATACTGGGAAGGAAAACTCAAAATATACCAAAAGGGTAGTCGTTAATGGGCATGAGATCACTGCCCTGGTAGATTCGGGCTGTAGCCAGTCTGTCATTAGGGCCAGCCTAGTGGATCCAGAGACTCAAATATCCCAAAAGCTTGTTTCTATCTGTTGTATACATGGTGAGCTGAAGGAGTACCCACTGATCTCTATTCCCCTTGAATGGGAAGGACGGCGGGACATGGTTGAAATCGGGGTCATTGATCACTTAGTTAAAGAGTGTTTTGTGGGTATGGACTATACTTATTTTCCGACTTGCTGAACAACACAGAGGATAAGAGCCAGATGGACTTATGGTGGAAAGAGGCACCTTTTTCAGAAACCCCCATGAAACCGGGAAAAGAGAGATAGAAACCCAGTAGAAAAGAGCAAAGAGAAGAAAGAAGTTATATCAGGCAAAAGAAAAAAAGGATGAACCAGTGGATATACGAACAATAGCAGTGACTTCTATACCCCCTCTCCGCGGCAGCCAAAGGGAGGGCTCCACCCTGCAAAATGCCTGGAAGTCGGCCAAGCCTGTGATTACCAGAGAGGTGGGTCCCTATTTTGCAATACAAAAAGGACTCCTATATAGGGTCACGAATTATAACAACCAAGAGAAAAGACAGCTAGTAATTCCAGAACCTTATTGCATCCAAGCATTACACCGAGCACACAGTCACATGGGGGGAGGACATTTCGGCAGGGAAAAAACGGAAGTTCCTTTTATGCAGTTTTTACTGGCCTGGTGTCTACTCCCACATTTGGTGTTTCTGTCAACAATGCCCCCGATGCCAGTTGTTTGATCTGGGGCCCAAAAAGAAGGGCCCCCCTGTATCCACTACCCATCATTGATATACCATTCTCAAGAGTAGGAGTGGATCTAGTGGGAAACCTCATTCCTTCCTCAAAGGGGTATACCTACATTCTGGTCCTACTAGACTACGCAACCCGGTACCCGGAGGCCATACCCCTCTCCAGCATGACCACTAAAAACGTGGCTCATGCTATGGTTGGTTTTTTTTCACGAGTAGGGTTTCCAAAGGAGATTCTGACAGACCAGGGAACCCCATTCATGTCACACCTTATGACTCAAGTGTGTCAAATAATAGGAGTAAAACACTTAAGGACCTCTGTATATCATCCACAAAAGGGTGGCCTCGTGGAGAGGTACAACCTTACCCTAAAGTCCCTTTTGAAAAAAAACATTTCAGAATCTGGGAGGGGCTGGGACAAGAAGTTACCCCTAGTCTTGTACGCGATAAGGACTCATGTCCAATCCTCTACGGGCCACAGTCCATTCGAGCTGGTCTTCGGGCGACAACCACAAACCCTCCTCGATATGGCTGCAGAATTGTGGGAAGAGGAGGAAGGGGGTGAAAAAGCCATATTAGAATACACGCAACAACTGAAATCTCAAATCCAGACAGTATGGGAAGATGTACGAACACATCTTGAGCAGGCCCAAGACAAGCAGAAACGATACTATGACCAGGGCCCCCAACTAGGACAGTTACAGCCTGGGGATCGAGTCCTTATACTACTCCTTAGTTCAGAGAACAAATTGTTAGCCAAATGGCAAGGGCCCTATAGAGTGTTGAATGCCGTAACACCTGTTACCTATACAATCAAGTTGTCAAAGAATCCTAGGAAAACGCAAATCTATCATATAAATCTGTTAAAAACATGGGAGGATCCTCAACCATCGTCCCCTTCCGTTTCAACCGGGTTCCTCGTAACACCAGCAAAAGAATTAGGCATTGAACTGTGTCCCACAGATCAGGAACCAGTTTCGGAGAGACCACAGATAAACCCATCCTTACTATCACATAAACAGGAACAACTAAGTTCCCTCCTTAACAAGCACAAAGGGTTTTTCTTTTCAAAACCCGGGAGAACTAGTTTAACCAAGCATCATGTTAAGACCCCATCTGGGAAGGTCGTTCGCCTCTGGCCGTACCGAATCCCAGAAGCCCGGAAACACTTAGTAGAACAAGAAGTTCAGAAGATGTTGCAAATGGGAATAATAGAATCCTCAGTGAGTCCGTGGTGCTCCCCAGTTGTCCTGGTGCCAAAACTGGACGGCTCTGTGCGCTTTTGTATAGATTTTAGGCAATTAAACGCCATATCGCACTTTGATACATATCTGACTCCCTGCGTTGACGAACTGCTAGAAAGACTGGGGAAAGCCAGTTATATTTCCACCCTGGATTTGACTAAAGGTTATTGGAAGATCCCTTTAGTATCCGAGGATAGAGAAAAAACGGCCTTCTCCACACCATCGGGTCTCTATCACCATACCGTACTCCCCTTTGGGCTACACAGTGCCCCCAACGACCTTTCAGAGGTTTATGGATAGCCTATTGTGGTCCCATAGTGATTATGCTGGCGCCTATTTAGATGACATAGGGGGTCATTACGACCTTGGCGGGCGGCTACCGCCGCCCGCCAGGCGGTAACCGCCGTGCGGCCGCCATTGCGGGCGCACTCACGCGGCCCCCATTATGACATTCCCGCTGGCCCAGCGGGAATGAGGCCGCAACATAGGAGCCGGCTCCTAATGGAGCCGGCGGTGTTGCGGCCGTGCGACGGGTACAGTTGCACCCGTCGCGCTTTTCAATGTCTGCTATGCAGACAGTGAACAGCTGGCCGGGGCCCTGTTAGGGGGCCCCTGCACTGCCCATGCCAGTGGCATGGGCAGTGCAGGGGCCCCCAGGGGCACCAGGACACCCCTTACCGCCAGCCTCTTCCTGGCGGTGCAAACCGCCAGAAACAGGCTGGCGGTAGGGGGGTCATAATCCCCAGGGCAGCGCTGCTTGCAGTGCTGCCCTGGCGGATTATCACCGCCGGGGCTAAAACACCGGTAAACCGCCGGCCCCGGCGGTGCGACCGTGGCGCTACCGCCGCAGTCGTATTAAGGGCCTCCGTACCGCCAGCCTGTTGGCGGTACGGATGCCACATTACCCCTGGCGGTCTCTGACCGCCAGGGTCGTAATGACCACCATAGTGTTCTATAGTGAATCCTGGAAAGAACACCTACTTCAACTAGACAAAATATTCCACGTATTAAAAACTGCAGGGCTCTCTGCCAATCCCTCAAAATGTCACTTAGCCTGCAACAAAATTGTATATCTAGGCTATTACATAGGAAAGGGACAGATCAAGCCACAAAAGAATAGGGGGCATTGCGCCCTGTGCTCTTGTTCCTGGTGAGGATGGGGTGAGTAGGTGTCTTATCCACTGGTTCTGGCGGGGGCATAGTGCCTCGTGCTTCTGATCCTGGGGTGGATGGTGTGAGTGGGTGTCTTACCTACTGGTTCTGGAGGGGGCATCGTGCCCTGTGCTCTTGTTCCTGGTGAGGATGGGGTGAGTGGGTGTCTTACCCACTGGTTCTGGAGAGGGCATCGTGCCCTGTGCTTCTGATCCTGGGGAGGATGGTGGTGGAGGCGGTGCTGCTGGTGGTGGTGGGGGGGGGAGGCTCCAGCCCATCCCCTGCAGCCTTGGGCAGCTGCCTAATGGTGGTGGTGCTGTTGCTGCTGGTAGTGGTGGGGGGAGGCTCCAGCCCATCCCCTGCAGCCTCGGACGGCTGCCCACTGCTGGTAGTGGTGCTGCTGCTACTGCTGGTAGTGGTGGGGGAGGCTCCAGTCCATCCCCTTCAGCCTCAGACGGTTGTACCACCATGGTTGGTGGTGGGGGCTCCCACTGAGTCCCTGCACCAGGCCCCTTGTCCTTCCTGGCAGCACTTGGGGCAGGTCCCTTGCCCTTCCGGGCAGCACTTGGGGCAGGCTCCTTGCCCTTCCGGGCAGCACTTGGGGCAGGCTCCTTGCTCTTCCGGGCAGCAGCTGGGGCAGGCACACTTTCTGTGAGGCTGGTGGTGCCCTGGATCCTTTCCCACCATGAGTGGTTGTGGAAACTACTGGGCAAGGGGACTGGGTGGCTGAGGTGCTTGCCTGGGTTGTTGCCACCCTGGCCAGACGTGAAGGATGGGGAGGGGTAGGGAAGAGGTCAATGGTGGAGGGGAAAAGCTTAGCTAGGGACATTAGGGTGGGAAAAGGGAGAAGGTTTTGGAGTGAAGGAAGAGGGAGTGGTTGTAGGTGGTCTGTCTGCTGTGTTTGGTTGCAGGTGCATGGGCTGGGTGCTGTTGTGAGGTGGATGGCTGTTGGGTGTTTGACTGCTTGCGTTTGTGTACCTTGGGAGGGGGACAGACACAGTGAGAGAGGACACAGAGGACATGTGCATGGCTGTTGTAGAGGTGTCTGCCAGTGAAGTGTGTGTTCTGCTAGGTGTGGTAGTGATGCTGGTAGTGGATGATGGTGTAGTGCATGCAGGTGTGAGTGTAGACTCAACTGGGAGGGAGGTGGAGGATGAGGAGGAGGAGGAGAAGGACACAGTGGAGGCAGTGGATGATGGTATGTCTGCATCTGGCTGGTGTTTGTGTGAGTGCCTGTGGGATGATGTGTGGTGCTTGTGTTTGCCTGTACCACTCTTGTGTGTTGTCCTGTGTGCATGTACGTCTGCCTGTGTGCTTGGGATACGTTGTGGTTGAGGAGACTGGGACTGGGATGAGGAAGTTGGAGGAGGGAGGGTGGAAACAGGGACAATGGCTGCCATCATGAGGAGGCCAGAGCCTGGATTGATCTCTGTTGGGCCACCAAGCCAGTGTGAATGCACTTTCGAAATGCATTTGTCTGTTGCATTTGGGCTGCCAGCCCCTGGATGGCATTCCTAATGGTTGACTGTCCTACAGATATAGATCACAGAAGGTCAATAGCCTCCTCACTTAGGGCAGCGGGACAAACTGGGGCAGGGCCTGAGGTGCCTGGGGCAAAGGACATACCCACCCTCCTGGGTGAGCGAGCACGGGCAACTCGATGAGGGGCTGCTATGAGGATGGTGCTGGTACGGGGTGGGGGCTGTACCTGTAGCTGGGGTGGGCACAGAGGTGTCCGCCACCACCAGGGAGCTTCCATCGGAGGAGGTATCTGCGACAGAACTATCCCCTCCAGTCTCCTCTGTGGTGCTCCTCTTGCCCTCCGTACCACTGGTGACTTCAGCGTCTGTGAACTCTGCCTCCTGGGTCCTGTTGGATGCAGTTCCCTCCGTCACGGTGCCTCTGCTCCTCCGCCAGATGATGCTAATGCACATAAGGACAGGGTGACAAAACAAAAAGGGGGGAAAGACAAAGGATACACTTAGTCAATGCCTGCACTAACACCACTGTGTGCGTACACAGCACACTCACACACAGGGTACAGGCCTACACACTATGCAATGAACTACTAGTAATAATGCTAGCCACCAGGGCATGGGCAGGGACACATACCGTCAACTGCAGCACACCTGGGACCCACACAGCCCTGCCCAGTAGTGGATGCGTACAAACTAGGTAGCAGGAATATCACTTCAGAACCTTGGCCAACATGGGACCTAATCTGCAATGTCAGGCCTGGTACCCCCCTACCATGCGTAAGTTGTAATGATGGGAACTATACTCACCCCCTTGTGGCTGCTGTGATGCCCTCAAGCATCCATCCAGCTCGAGATAGGCCACCGCTAGTATGCGGGCCATCAGGGGGGTCAGGGTTCGACGGGCACCCCTTCCTCGTTGTGAGGCCATCCCCAGCTCGGCCTCTGCCATCTTCCATGCCCAGCATCTCAGGTCCTTCCACCGTTTCCGACAGTGGTTGCCCCGCCTGCCATAGACCCCCAGGGTCCGCACGTCTTTGTCTATGGCACACCATATACCCTTTTTTGATGGGCGCTGAAGTACAGAGAAATACACACAGGGAAAGGTATTAGTCAGACCGTCCTGCCTGTTACACTCATGGCCCACTGTACCCCTTCACTTTGCCATTTGCACACACAGGGCCCAGCACACAATCTGTCCACCGCCCAGGGGCCATCTACCACTTCCCCACACACGAGGACTTCACACACACCACTCCATGCATTCATGCCCCATGCATCGTGCTCACAGTGTACTCACCTGTTGGTCTGGAGACCCATACAGTAGTCAGTACTGGGGTAGGACCCCATCCACCCGTCGCTCCAACTCTGCCGAGGTGAAGGCAGGGGCCCTTTTCCCAGTCACACGAGCCAAGGTAGGTTCCAGACACAGGTCACAGCAGCACATGCAGTGTAGGTCCTCTCCTGTTGAAGGTCAGGTAGCAAGTGAGTGATCAGGTAGAAAATGGCAGTCACGTCTGCGACGGTGCATACCGTCACCGCCGGCGTACATCACCATTGGCCACTGTAACACATAGGGGCCAATATTATCCCATGAGGAGTTGCACAGCGGTTCCCGACTGCCTCCTGCAATGGAGCACAACGTCAGCAGAATTACCTCACTTCCACCTGTCCCTCCGTGCAGAACAGGTGGATGCCATTTCACGGGGTGGGCAGGCCCTGGATTATAACTGCGTCACAGTACACAATTGGACATACAGGACATATCCCACATATACATTAACAATTGACATAATGCAATGTACTGTTATGGCTACAATGTAATTTGTGACCAGCTCCTCACTCTTTTGCCCCATAGATTGCTGCCGCTGCGGATGAATAGGAGATGGAGACATAACCCTGTGTACAGACCCCTGGTGGACTTGGCAACAAAGGAGGACAGGCACATCATACTCAACTATAGACTTGACAGAGCCACAGTCACAGAGAGTTGTGTGCCCAATTTGAGCCTGACCTAATATCGCTATCCGTCACCCCACTGGGATCCCCCCACTTGTGCAAGTGCTATCTGTGCTCCATTTCTTGGCAACTGGTTCTTTCCAAGTGACAGTGGGCTTGGCAGCAGGAATGTCACAGCCAATGTTCTCAATAGTGCTGACCAGAGTGTTGTCTGCCCTGATTAAACACATGTGCAGCTACATTGTTTTCCCCCAGGTGGAGGATTTGGCCACTGTGAAGACTGACGCCTATGCAATGGTGTCGTAGTTGGACTCTTGCTCTAGGCAAGACTGCTGGTTTAAGGATAACAGTACTTACATTTGTAGGTGACTATGCCTATCCTACAACAAGTCGCAACTGTAGTCCCAACCCTTCCGTCTCACTAGCAGTACCTCACCAAAAACCCAAACAGTTGAAGGTGATTTGTGGCAGCCTTTACGCATGGACTCAAGAGCATGACATCTTAGGGAGTGTTGTGGTTAAACGGAGATCACCCCATTCTCATAGATACATCATGTCTCAACCAAACACAGGCAATAACGAACATGCAGTAATGTTTCAATAGTTTTTATTCAACACAATCTGCTGTAAATTGCATGGGCTGCATTGATTAGGATAATGAACAGTGCAAGAGGCAGAATTGTAAAAACAAGAGTCATGAATATAAAGACCCCACCATTTTGCAGTAACATGGAAGGACATAGAGTGTATAATATAACCAATTACCCTATTCTGATACACCTAACCTTCTACCTAAAGGAGAGCTGGGTATGTTAAACCTAATCTGCCAAGGGACCTCTGGGTCTCCTGTGCAGGATCGTCCGCATGGTGTAGTTTGACGTTGTCAATTGAAACAATTCTGTTTCCTCGTGAACCAGGCAGCGGTGGCAAGATAACAGTTCTGGTACCTTGTACTCCCAGGACTGAGACCGGTGCTCTGTAGGATGGACCAAATTCCTTCTTCACAGCGATCTTTTCATGAACCAAATTCCCAAATTTAGGAATCCAGCTAGTGGAAGTATATCCCTTATTCCTAAGGTGGCAGCACTGGTGGATGATTTATCATCACGAAATTGCTGAAGCTCCTGTAAGACAGTGAGGCGTTCATTTATGTCAAAAGGTGTTTCTGCTGCCACCATACCAGAGCCATCAAGATCTGGGACATACATAGGTATCCCAAAGAGAACTTCATAGGGAGTGCGTCCCCCAAGGACTGTCTTGGCAGATTATTCATTGCTCTCTGGACCCTATATAGGTGATGAAGCCAGCTGTGACCAGAACTTAATACTCTAGCTGTTAAGGACTGCTTTAGATCACAGTTACGCCTGTCCACGACCAAATTTCCCTCAGGATGGTATGGTGAGGAGTAATGGAGTTCAACACCCATCGTCCTAATAGTGTCCCTAAATGCCTTAGAGGCAAATGCAGGGCCCTGGTCCCAAATGAATGCTGCAACCGCATATGTACCGGTAAAGATCAGCAAGTCTTTTATAACAGTTCGAGCGTCAGCCGACCACTGCTGCCATACCCACAGGAATCTAGAACAGGAATCTACAGCTACTAGGATGTACCTGTGTGCACCATCAGGCTGGAGTGGAGCACAATGGTCCAGGTACACACATTGTAATGGTCAGCTGTACACTACGAGGGATGTCTGTGGTGGGCGTTTGACATTGGAGCCCTTTATTTGCTGGCAAATGTCACAACAAAGGACTTAGGGGGTCATTCCGACCCCGGCGGGCGGCGGGCGGCGGGTGGCGGGCGCCGCCAGCGGGGCGGAAACCGCCCAATCACCGCCCCGCGGTCAAATGACCACGGGGAGCATTCTAACTTTCCCGCTGGGCCGGCGGGCGATCTTCAAAAGATCGCCCGCCGGCCCAGCGGGAAAGCCCCAGCAAAGATGAAGCCGGCTCCGAATGGAGCCGGCGGATTTGCTGGGGTGCGACGGGTGCAGTTGCACCCATCGCGATTTTGAAAATCTTAATGGAGCCCTGTTAGGGGGCCCCTGCACTGCCCATGCCAGTGGCATGGGCAGTGCAGGGGCCCCAGGGGCCCCACGACACCCGTTCCCCGCCAGCCTCTTCCTGGCGGTGTAAACCGCCAGGAACAGGCTGGCGGGAAGGGGGTCGGAATCCCCATGGCGGCGCTGCTTGCAGCGCCGCCATGGAGGATTCCTTTGGTCAGGGGAAAACCGGCGGGAAACAGCCGGTTTCCCTTTTCTGACCGCGGCTTTACCGCCGCGGTCAGAATTGGCCAGGAAGCACCGCCAGCCTGTTGGTGGTGCTTCCGTGGTCGTTGGCCCTGGCGGTCAATGACCGCCAGGGTCAGAATGACCCCCTTAGTGCTTTGTCTGTTTGTAGAGACCTGGCCACTAGAATCTTTTCTGCAAGAGTGTTAGTGTGGGTAAAATACCAGCATAAGCAGAAGTGACACCCTCATGTGCTGCTTTCACTAAATCTAATCTCTGGTCTTGGTTGGGGAGTGCTCAGTCTCCAACCCCAGAAAGTGTTGCATAAGCAACATTCTGCGCACTGATGTGGTAAGAATACTTTGTAGGGTACTATTTCGGGAGAGGCTTGCCATCAGCCGAAGTTTTCACGGCAGTCAGAATTTAATTATCCAATCTCGTATGGGAACGAGTCACTGCAGCCACTGAAGCCGTAGCTACTGCTGATTTGGCTGCTTCATCAGCCAAAGTGTTACGGATAATATGTACTCCTACACATTGGTGGCCCAATGTATGTACTACATGGACACACTGTAGCTTATCCTTTAGATCAGCCACCCTCCCCCACAATGTCTTGTGTTTTATGGTGTCCCCTTTAGAATCTCTAAACCCGTTCAGCTTCCAATGATTAAGATAATCATTGTAGGACTGAACATAGTAATATGAGTCGCAGACTATTAAAGTTAGTCTTCCTGTCTCTGTGTGTTCTAGCATTAAAATAAGGGCTATGAGTTCAGCCAACTGAGCTGTACAGTCCCCTAGGGTCTGTGTGTAGCTATTGTGAGGGTGGAAGACTCCATCCTTCATTACTCCACTCACGGCTGCGCAAGCGGCTGAGTATTGATGTTTGGTACCTACAGCTGGTTGAGCTGAACCATCAGTAGATATGACAGTATGGTAGCTGTCTAAAGGTAAAAGATGTACAGGAGCGGGGACGCCTGTTCGTATTGGAGAAATTCTTGTGTCTGGAGTTTCGGATCAAAAATGTAATCAACATAAGTAGTAGTCAGAGAAGTTGCCCACTGAATCCAATGTGGATGTAATGCTTTAGCGTTAGGAATGCTTGCTTTGGTGATGGCCTCTAAGGCTAGCACCAGGGTAACAACAAGTGGCCTCTCCTTTATGACAGCCATCTGAACTGCAGTTAGAATTCTTTCTGTGGGTGCAAAAAGTTGTTCTGCATTGGAGTATAAGTGTGATTTATATGCTATGGGCACTGTGTCATTTTCATTGAAGGTGACATAAGTAAACCCAATGGCACCAGCAATTATTCTGATGACCAAATTTGTTTTATTGTCACTTGTGTGCAAGTGTTTAGCTTCCAGCATGTCCTGTTGCAATTCCCTAAGGATGCGTGTGTGTTCAACTGTCCAGGGTCTTCTAGGAAAATCTGGACGTATCAAGTCATCAAGTGGCTTGATACGTTGTGCATAGTCAGGAATGTATGTTCTGCCAAAATTGAAGTAACCAAGTAAAGATTGAGTGTTTGGTTGGTGCAGTTGTGCACACTTATCTAGGAAGCGTGGGGCCAGGCTCTTTCCTTCGTTCGATAGCTCGTATCCCAGGAACAATACACTGAGAAAGGCAATCCTACTTTTCTTAAAGTTGAATTTATAACTGAGCTCTACAAACCCCAATATTATTCGATCGACCCTAACAGGATGAATGCTGAGGTCGTTGTCTGTGAGATAAATGTCATCCACATAGGATAACGCCTCGGGATCAATATCATGTAATATTAATGTTACTTGGCCTGAAAACAGCCCTGGGCTATTCTTATAGCCCTGGGGAAAACGGCAAAAGCGTTTTTGTGAGCCAAATGGTCCCGACTTTCTTCCACTAAATTCTGGCAGAAAAACCCATTGGATATATCCAACGTTGTTTTATTTTTCTTGCGCACTATGGCCCGTATTTATACTTTTTTAGCGCTGCACACACACGCAACACGCAACACCCCCACCCCCACCCTCACCCACGACAACACACACACTAATACATCATGATACATTACAGTTACGCCCCCCAACCCCCTCTGGAAGAATGGAAGGACAAAAGGAAATATATTCAAATACATGAATCAAAAATCTATACATATATAAAGATATTCACACTATAAAGAAATATATACACCAAGAATACAAGTCCTAGGGATTCCTCCATCATAGTCCGTGGACCACTGGGCCCAAAATGCATGGGCGAGGCCCACACTCAATACCTGAACAAGACGGAGAGAACACTGCTGGGGCATCAGATAGAAATAAAACAGGCACCTCAGGGGGAAGGGAAGGGGGGGCACCTCAGCTGGATGAGTGCACAACGCCAGATCCACGAGGGGGGTCCATGCCCACTGCTTTATCCTGGGGAGTGCAAAGCCACAGTCTCTCAAGTCTCTTCAGTGGGTGGGTTTCCCACTGCTTTATCCTGGGGAGTGCAAAGCCACAGTCTCTCATGTCTCCCCAGTGGGTGGTTTGCCCACTGCTTTATCCTGGGGAGTGCAAAGCCACAGTCTCTCAAGTGGATAACAGTCTCCACTGGTTCTGGAGGGGGCTTGGAGCCCAGAGTGCTTCATCCTGCCAAGGACTGAGGTAGTGGATGTGATACTCCACTGGCTCTGAAGGGGTCTTTGTGCCCAGAGTGGTTCATGCTGCCAACAACTGAGGTAGTGGATGTAAATCTCCACTGGTTCTGGAGGGGGCTTTGTGCCCAGAGTGCTTCATCCTGCTCGTGGCGGCCTCAGTAGCGTCAGATTCTTTGACGCTCACTGGCCTGCGGTGCTTGTTGTGGCGGTGTCCTGTTCAGCGGTGCTGGTGGTGGCGGTGTCCTGTTCAGCGGTGCTGGTGGCGGCGGTGTCCTTGGCAGCGGTGCTGGTGGCGGCGGTGTGCTTGGCAGCGGTGCTGGTGGTGGCGGTGTCCTTGGCAGCGGTGCTGGTGACGGCGGTGCCCTTGGCAGTGGTGCTTGTTGCGGTCTTGGCCGCCGTGCAGGTTTCAAAGACTTGCCGGTTTTACTGTGCCCCTTCCCCACCATGGATGGTGGCGCAGCTGTCTCCACACTCCCAACTGTACCCCTCGGAGCGGCTTTGGTGGCAGATTTTTTTCCTCTCTCCCATCGGGCACTGGCCAACTTTTTATGCTTTTGAGGTGGGGGACTGTCCGTGCTCTGGCTCCTTGCCACACTGGCTGCCCTGCTGCCTGGCGCACTCCAGAAGCCGGTTACTACTAGCACCACTGTTCCCGCAGATGTTGTGGCTGAGGCGCTGGGTTAGGACCTGGAAAGGCGGGCCCTAGGAGACTGAAGGGGTGGGGGAGGTGAGGGAAAGAGCTCAAGGTTGGACAGGAAAAGTTTTTTGGGCACATTGGGATGGGTAGATGGAGGGGGTTTGGGAGTGGAGGAAGAGGTAGTGGTTGTAGGAGGTGTACGTTTGCTGACTTTGGGTGAAGGTGCATGGGCTGGAGGCTGTCATCAGGTGGATGGCTGTTGGGTGGGTGTGTGGCTGCGTTTGTGTACCTTGGGAGGTGGGCTCACAGACACACTGGGAGAGGACACAGGGAATGTGTGAATGGTAGTGGGAGTGGTGACTGCACGTGAGCGGGGTGTGGTGGTGGGTGTTCTGGTATTGGAGGTAGTGGCTGACGATCTAGTGCATGCGGGTGTGAGTGGAAACGAGACAGGGAGGGAGGAGGGAGACGAGGAGGAGGGGGACACAGTGGAGGCAGTGGATGTTGGTATGTCTGCATGTGTATGATGCTTGCGTGAGTGCCTGTGGGATGTGTGGTGCTTATGTTTGCCTGAGCTTCCCTTGTGTGTTGAGGTGTGTGCATGCTAGTCTGATGGTGTGCTTGGGATAAGCTGAGGTACAGGGGTTTGGGTCTGGGTGGAGGAAGTTGGAGGGGGAGGCTAGAAACAGGGACAATGGCTGCCATCAGTGCTGAGGCCAGAGTCTGAAAAGCTTGCTGTTGGACTGCCTGACAAGAATGAATTCCCTCAAGGTATGCATTGGTTTTTTGCAACTGCCTCTCTACACCCTGGATAGAATTCAAAATGGTAGACTGCCCAACAGTGAGGGACCTGAGGAGGTCAATGGCCTCCTCACTGAGGGCAGCAGGAGTGACGGGGCAGGGCCTGAGGTGCCTGGGGCGAAGGAGATGCCGACCCTCCTGGGTGAGCGTCCACGGGGCAAACGCTGAGGGGCTGCTGGGAGGGTGGTGCTGGTGGGAAGGTGGCGGCTGTACCTGTAGATGCGGGGGGCAAAGATGGGCCTACCACCGCAAGGGAGCTCCCATCAGAGGAGGAGTCTGTATCGCTGGTCTCAGCTCCTGTCCCCGCCATGGAGCTCCCCTCGCCTTCCGTCCCACTGGTGAATTCAGACTCTGTTGTGTTGCCCTCCAGGGCTATGTGGGATGCAGCTCCCTCCTGCTCCGGTGCCACTGCTCCTCCGCCTGATGATGCTAATGCACACAAGAACAGGGAGACCACAAAAAGGGGGGGGGGAGACAGAAGAAAGACATGTTGAGTGCATGCAATACCGCTACCTATGGCGGACACTACAGACATGGAAGCCCCTTGCACTATGCCATGCACTTGGAGTTCCCTAATCAATCACAGAGACATGGGTTACAAGGCTATGCCCGATTGCTGCACACATGGATGTCACAAGAGCCTGACTAGGTGTAGTTGTCTCTGTACACAGGTGGGGTGGGGTGCCACAGGGCCTGCCTTCAGAAGGGACCTTGCCTACTAAACTCGCCCTGGCCTGGGGGAACCCACAGCCCACCTCCCCCACCCAGACACATACAATGCGTGCTGAATCAGCAGAATGAGAGTTTACTCACCCCCTTGTGGCTGCTGTGATGCCCTCAAGCGCCCATCCAACTCCGGGTACGCCACCGCCAGGATCCGGAACATCAGGGGGGTCATGGTGCGACGGGCACCCCTCCCATATTGGGAGGCCTTCCCCAGCTGGGCCTCCGCCCTCTTCTCGCTCCAGCGGCAAATGTCCTCCCATCTTTTCCGGCAGTAGGTGCTCCGTCTGTGGTAGACCCCCAGGATCCTGACTCCTTGGCGATGGCACGCCAAATATCCTTCTTCTGGTGGGTGCTGACCTACAGGAATAGTACAGGGGAAAAGGAGAAGATATAACTGTCCGCACCGTCACAGTCATTGGCCCGCATCCCTACCCTTGCCATGATGCACATGCACTTACCGTCGTTTCATACACGCCTCATTCTCCCCCCTATCTTTCATCCACACCACTCCAAACAGCCATTGCCCATACAGCATGCTCACAGTGTACTCACCTGTTTGTCTAGAGAACCGTAGAGTAGCATGTACTGGGGGAGGACCCCATCCATGAGTTTCTACAACTCCTCCGTGCTGAAGGCAGGGGCCCTTTCCCCAGACACACGAGCCATTGTCTCTTCGAGACTGAGGTCACAGCAGCACTTGCAGTGTAGGTCCTCTCCTGTCGAAGATCAGGTATCAAGTGATTGAACAGAGAGAAAATGGCGGTCACATCCGCGGCGGTGCGAACCGTCACCGCCGGCGTACATCGTCATTGGCTCCTGGGAACCATAGGGTCCAATGTTAACCAATGCAGGATTGCGCCGCGGTCTTCGACCGCCTACAGCAACGGTGTACAGCGCCAGCGCAGTTACGTCATATCCCCTTTTCCCACTTTACAGGTCAGGCAGGCGCCATTTCAGGGGCCCACATGGCATTATTTTAGACTGTGTCACACATATCTAGGCCTTGCTTAAACACTAATACAGCCATATGTCGATTTGCAAACATTTTCCAATTAAGTTGTGTTTACGTACCTCAGAATTGGTTGACTCTCTGCTCGCTGTTCTCCTCCATAGGCAAAGTCCGCTGGGGCAGGTGAGGAGATGGCGGCATCCTAAGGTGTACAGACCGCTGGTGAACCTGTCGACAATGGAGGAGCGACATGTGATCATCACCTACAGGCTTGATCGTACCACAATCCTGGAACTGTGTGCCCAGCTGGAGCCAGACCTGATGTCAGCTATCCGCCATCCCACAGGAATCCCCCCTCTAGTGCAGGTGCTGTCAGTACTTCATTTCCTAGCAAGTGGGTCTTTTCAAACAACAGTGGCCATAGCATCAGGGATGTCCCAGCCTATGTTTTCCAACGTGTTGTCCAGGGTGTTGTCTGCCCTGCTGAAACACATGCAGAGCTACATCGTTTTCCCTCAGGTGGAGGATTTGCCTACAGTGAAAGGTGACTTCTATGCCCTGGGACATATCCCCAACATCATAGGTCCCATTGATTGGACACATGTGGCCTTGGTCCCCCACGCTGGAGTGAACAGGTGTACAGAAACCGGAAGAGTTACCATTCGATGAATGTGCAGATGGTGTGTTTGGCCGACCAGTACATCTCCCATGTGAATGCCAAATTTCCTGACTCAGTGCATGACGCTTACATTCTGAGGAATAGCAGCATCCCTTATGTGATGGAGCACCGTGTGTGGCTATTAGGTGAGGACATGGACCCTATACAGTGTGAATAGGTGTCTGGGTCTGGGGATGTACCTATGAGTTAGTGTGTGTCTAACAGTTGTTTCTCGCCATTTGCAGGTGACTCTGGTTACCCCAACCTTTCATGGCTACTGACCTCTGTGAGGAATCCCAGGACAAGGGCAGAGGATCGCTACAATGAGGCCCAGGGGCGAACTAGGAGGATTATAGAGAGGACCTTCGGCCTCCTGAAGGCCAGGTTCCGGTGCCTCCATATGACAGGTGGTTCCCTATTCTACTCACCAAAGAAGGTATGCCAGATCATCGTGGCCTCCTGTATGCTTCACAACTTGGCTTTGCGACAACAGGTGCCTTTTCTGCAGGAGGATGGTCCAGATGGAGCTGTGTGACATAGGTATGTTGACAATACAATGGACATTGCTATTTCACTCAGTTATTGCAAATACACAATTGTGAAAGCACAGACTGGCTCCAGATTGTTTTGTGATTTAAGGGTGTTTATTTAAGTGCTAAGTAGTGGAGGGGGTTGTAAAATGGTCAGGGGTGATGGTGGAGGAATGTCCATGGCAGAGTCCAGTCTATTAGTCGCACTACTTCTCTTGGACCTCTCAGCTGCCTTTGATACGGTTGACCATGACACCCTAACTCAAAGACTCCACGAAGCCGGCATACAAGGGATTGCTCTCAACTGGATTACTTCCTATCTCCAAAAAAGAGCGAATATCATCCACTCGCCCCCCTTCTCGTCCGAACCCTACCTCACAAAAACAGGGGTCCCCCAAGGGTCAATCAACTCACCTTTGCTTTTTAACATCTACATGATATCTTTACCAGAACTGATCAATTATTTCCATCTCACATGCTACAACTATGCAGATGACACACAAATACTACTTCAATTAGAAGACCCCAAAAACATTGAAAACTCACAAATCTTCAGTTGCCTCAGAGCCGTTGATCAGTGGATGACCTGGAGCCATCTCAAACTAAATACCTCCAAAACAGAAATACTCATATGTGGTGACTGGAAAAATGATGACCCTCTGTGCGTCTGGCCTGAAGATCTCGGACCACCTCAATTATCCAAGGAAGTGAAAAACTTAGGAATCACCATGGATTCGAAGCTAACTATGAATTCCCAAGTAGACAAATTAGCACGCACAAGCTTCATCACCTTAAAGACTTTACGACGCATCTTTCCCCACCTCGGATTTCCACACAAGGTGCAAGCTACTATCTCACTTGTATTATCCAAACTGGATTATGCCAATAGCCTCTACCATGGATCATCTCTATCTGTTATGAAAAAACTACCACGTATCCAGAATTCCGCAGCCAGGCTACTAGTACATATAAAGCCGCAAGCCCACATCTCCCCTGCCTTGAGAGCACTACACTGGTTACCCGTTGCCAGAAGATGCACTTTCAAACTGCTTTGTATCACCCACAAAGCTATACATGGAACAGGACCGCTTTTTATCAGAAAGAAAATTACCAAATACATCCAACAAAGAACCCTCCGCTCAAGACTGGCACCTCGCCTAAGAACACCACCATACAAGAAAAAGACTGTAGGTGGTACATCCTTCTCCGTCCAAGCAGCCAAACTATGGAATTCATTACCCCAACTATAAGAGCCACAGATAACTTTCTTGTTTTCAGAAAACTACTCAAGAGTTGGCTCTTTCCTTCGTAACCACCTTTTTCAAACAACTATGAACTGCATATGCCTATGTGGATAAATATTTTTTCAGATTATATGTATATTTCTATTTATTTATAGTTTCTTTGGGAAATATGTATTGCTACTGTCATAACAATAAAATACACACACACTCTTTTAAACCTGTCTGACTAAGTATTTTTTACCCATGATTCTAATTATGTATTGTATGTGCATATGTGTGTGTATTCGTGTGTGTGTGTATAAATATATATATATATATATATGTGTATGTATGTGTATATGTTGTTTCTGTGCTTGGCATGTTTGTGGATCATTGCATAGCTCCTGGTTTTTGGGTTGTTATACTAGATATCTATGAATTTCTGCTCTCATTTTTCATCACTCTTATGTCATGCCTCTATCAAACTATCCTCCATTCTCACTCTGACTCATCCCAAATCCCTTCGACCACTTTCATCTCCTAAATATCTCTGCCTAAGCTCTTCCCTCCACCTCCACATCTAACTCACCAAACCTCACTCTACCTCTGTGACCTCCCACACAACCCTACTAAATTCTCCTGCATTCATCTCACCCTGCTACTATGCTCTCCCTAACCCTTCCACATACTCTTCCCCCCTCCGCCCCCCTTTATTCATCCCAAGCCTTTGGATTGAGTAAATGAAGGATATACTCCCAATTAACACTTCTGGATTTCTTTCCTCCTCCACCCCTCCATTACTCCAGTCAATCTAACTAACAAACTCTCATATCCGCGGCTCAAATTAACTCATAATAATACTAAAACTGTACTCATTATTCAATTATACTAATCCATCACTAATTCTTGTTTGGGTTCCGGAGTAGCGTGCTACTCATCGAAAAGCGCTTCGACGCCTCGTCAGGGGTAGTAAGCGCTATATAAATACGATTACAATACAATACAATACAATACAGGTGCATTGTCCAAAGGGGCATAGGAAGTGGAGCTGGGGCAGTTTAAGGATGGACAGGGTGACAAAGTGGGACAGAAGGATGACATTCAGGGTGGTCTCATTTCTTGGTGGGGGTCTTGGCATTGTTCTCTGTCTTTGTCCTGGATCTCAGGGATCGCTTGCGTGGTGATTCTCCATCTGCAGGGGTTGGGATGCTGGCATTGTGGTCCTGTGGCGGTGCCTCCTGTCCACTAGCGCCGGCGGAGGTGGTGGGCAGTTCATCGTCCAGGCTAGTGTCAGGGGCCCCTTGTTGTGCCACACTGTCCCTCCTGGTGTTGACGAGTTCCTTCAGCACCCCTACAATGGTGCCTACGGTGGAATTTATGGATTTTAGTTCCTCCCTGAAGCCCAGATACTGTTCCTCCTGCAGCCGCTGGGTCTCCTGAAACTTGGCCAGTACCGTTGCCATCATCTCCTGGGAGTGGTGGTAGGCTCCTATGATGTTGGAGAGGGCCTCGTGGAGAGTGGGTTCCCTGGACCTGTCCTCCCCCTGTCGCACTGCAGCCCTCCCACTTCCCCTGTGTTCCTGGGCCGTCTTCTGAACCGTGTGCCCACTGCCACTGCCCCAGGTCCCTGGTGTTGTTGGGGTGGTGGGTTAGCATGGGTTCCCTGTAGTGGTGGACACACTGTTGATTGATGTGTCCTGGGGACAGAGGTATGGGCCCGCTGGGTGGGTGCTGTGCTGATGTTCCCAGAGGGGGGAAGCTCTGTAGTGGCCTGTGCCAGCGTGAGGGGAACCGACTGTCCTGAGGTCCCAGATGGGCCGGGCTGGTCATCTAGATCCAGTTGGACAGAGCTGCTGTCATCACTGTGGGCCTCTTCTGTGGGTGGAGTGGACATGTCTGGACCCTCCTGTCCGGTGATGTTGGGGGGGTCCTGCAGGGGTGTAAAGGCATGATTATTGCATCTGTGTGTGCCATGGTGTGCAATGGGTGGGTGAGCCTGTACACCAGTGCTTGCATTCCTGTGTAGGACCTTGTGTGATAATGGTTTAGGGGTGTATGGGTATGTGCAGTGGACATGCTTTGGTGATGGGTATCCATGCTTTGGTGTTACATGCAGGGCTTGGGTTTGGGATGTTTGGTTTGTGATATTGGGACATACGCGAGGAGTTGGAGTGATGGGGTGAGGGCGACGGTGGGGGTATGTGATAGCATGTAGGTGGGTGGGGGATGAAGTAGTGAAAGATTTGCCTTACCAGAGTCTATTCCTCCAGCTACTCCTGCGAGGCCCTCAGGATGCAGTATAGCCAAGACCTGCTCCTCCCATGTAGTGAGTTCTGGGGGAGGAGGTGGGGGTCCGCCGCCAGTCCTCTGAACCGCAAGGTGGTGTCTTGAGACCACAGAACGCACCTTCCCCTATAGGTCGTTCCACCTCTTCCTGATGTCATACTGTGTTCTTCGGTGCTGTCCCACTGCGTTGTCCCTGTCCACGATTCTTTGCCATAGCTCCATCTTCCTAGCTATGGTGGTATGCTGCACCTGTGATCCGAATAGATGTGGCTCTACCTGGATGATTTCCTCCACCATGACCCTGAGCTCCTCCTCAGAGAACCTGGGGTGTCTTTGCGGGGCCATGTTGTGGTGTGGGTGATGTGTGGGGTGGTGTGTGTTGTGATGTGTGGGGTAATATTTAGAGGTCTGTTGTGTGAGGTGCTTGGATGTTGTGTGAGTGATGGTGTAGTGTGCCTGTGGATGCTATTGTTCTGGTGGTGTCTCTCTCTGGCCTTCTGTCGCAATTGTTGACGAAAGGGTTTGTGGGTGATGTGGCTGTGTGTTTTATATTGTATTGGATGTGTGGGAGTGGTGTGTGTATGTGTATCAGGTGTGTGTATTTCGAATTGTCCAATGTGGATGTGTTTTGTAAATGTGTGTGTATTTTGAGCGCAGCGGTGTGTACCACCAATGGAATACTGTGGTTGAAAGACTGCTGCGTGGATTCGTGGGTCGTGATAGTGTGGGCGTATTCCTGTTGGCGTGACGTGGAGGTTTTGTTATCACCAGTTTATCACTGACCTTTGGTGTGGCGGACTTGTGTGGGTGTCTGGATTTTGGCGGATTCCGAGCTGTGGCTCATAATGACCGTGGCGGAATTCTGCAGCCGCGGCGGTGTGTTGGCAGTCTTCTGCACGGCGGTAAGCGGCTTTTACTGCCAATGTTGTAATGACTCCCTCAGTATCTCTAGCTTCTTCGGTTTGACTCCCAGACTATCCTGTTCTATGCTAGTATAAGTATGGAAATAATTTTCGGTAGCTGTCTCTCCTGTTCCAAATGTGGCTTTTCTTCGAGACGCTGGCGTATTGCCAGTGCTACTGCTTCCCCTTTAATGTTACTGAGTATTACTGAGGAAACTGCATAAAGGTACTCATTAATTTCATCCCCAAATCTAGGGCAGGTGTTGCCCCATGCTCATTCTGTATTTGTTTTAACACTTCTGGTAAATTGGCAAGTGTCAGGGTACCATGTGTGGTGGTATAAATTGCAGCGAAGACTGTACCCCATGTGGCGCAGTTATCTACTGAGGGAACCATCCCGAAGGGCAAGCACATTGTAAGAATTCTATGTTTCTCCTCTGGTCCCGTATGGGGAAACACAGCTTCCAGCTGATTTGTTTTCTGGGCTATCCAGAATGGTATTTTCTCCCATTCTGTGGATACTTTACCCATAATAGTATGCACTGTTTGTGGATTAATCCCAGTAGCTAACTGGTATCCAGCAGGTGCTGGTGGTGCTGGATGCGCTGGTGTTGTGTTCAAAGTCCTCATTACGAACTGAACAAGCCGTCTGTATAGTGTTATAATCTCATCTTATACATTTTGCAAATCTGCTGCTTGCATATTTTCTATACCTGGGTGAGGTGTGTATGTGGCAAACATGGGCCACGTTGGTCCATCATTACCTAAAGGACCTAATCTCACGCGTTGTATTACATGTGGTAGGGCGCCTTCAAACCAGTTCTGATGCTCTTTATAAGTGAGCGGTATTTCATGAAACTGGTATTCTAGGTACCTTTGAGGTACATTAGCAATTTTATATGTGTGAAATGTTACTGTTCTGGGGTCTTCCTCCGGAAAGGTGACCCAAGAGTAAAATGTTTCTGTTTGGTACGCTTCATTAGCTTCTACTATGAAAGTGACATCACCACCCTCTTCTGTAACCCCATGTGCTACTACATTTAATGTTAATGCTTGTCTTGCATTCTCAGGAATTTCTATGGCGTGTGCCATATTTGAAAATATGGGTAAAAGAGATGGAACACCAAATGGGGAGTATAGTCCTTTTTTATGAGTTCGAACTCGAACAACCTACAGCCTAATTAGGTGTTCCCTGTTCAGCTGAGGAGGATCTTCCCAAAGATCACAGACGTCTCCGTATAATGGAACTTAGGGTAACTATTGTCTGTGAGACAGTGATAGTCGGGGTGCCCGTAAATTAGTGACAAAACACCATCATTGGTGGCGCCATGTCGTAGTTGGACTCTTGCTTTAGGCAAGACTGCTGGTTTAAGGATAACAGTACTTATGTTTGTAGGTGACTATGCTCATCCTACAACAAGTCACAACTGTAGTCCCAATCCTTCTGGCTCACTAGCAGTACCTCACCAAAAACCCAAACAGTTGAAGGTGATTTGTGGCAGCCTTTATGCATGGACTCAAGAGTATGACATCTCAGGGAGTGCCGTGATTAAACGGAGATCACCCCTTTCTCACAGATATATCATGTCTCAACCAAACACAGGCAACAATGAAGATGCAGTAATGTTTCAATAGTTTTTATTCAATACAATCTGCAATCAGCGGTAAATTACATGGGCTGCAATGATTAGGATAATGAATAGTGCAAGAGACAGAATTGTAAAAACAAGAGTCATGATTATAAAGACCCCCACCATCTTGCAGTAACATGGAAAGACATAGGGGGTCATTCCAACCCTGGCGGTCGGTGTTAAAGCGGCGGCCAACCAGCCAACAGGCAGGGGGTGCAAAAAATGGAATTCTGACCCTGGCGGGAACCGCCAACACAGACCGCCACTTTAACAGTTCGACCGCCACGGCGGGACAAACAAACAGCGTGGCGGTCCCCGCCAACAGACAGGCGGCAGACAATGTACCGCCCACCCTATCACAACTCACCAATCCGCCACCTTTTCCGGGGCGGGAGCCCCGCCGATAAAAACACGGCGTAAACAGACTACAAACGGGAAAACGCTCACCCTACACACTCCACGAGGAATATGGACAGCATGGAACCAGAACTACACATCCTACCAACAATTGTCTACCTGCTCCTCTACCAGGAGCACAAACGCCGGCGCAGAAGACAACGGTGAGTACTGCACCTACGACACAGGGGAGGGGGGAGGAGAAAAGAATACGGGCACACACATACGCGACACCCCCCCCCCCCACCCAACTACCTACACACCAATGCAGAGCAACAACTCAGAGTGACACCCCCCAAACCCCCCGGAAGAATGCAAAGACAAAATAATATGTTATTGGAATTCAAATAAATTGTAAGGCTAAGTAAATAAGTAAGTCGAACATCCCATAATATATACACATATGTACATTGTCCCGTCAAAATTGCCTTCCTGTCATTGTACGTGGGCCAATGGTCCTCAACACATGGGCAAAGCCCACACATGAGACCC
Source organism: Pleurodeles waltl (assembly GCF_031143425.1). Lineage (NCBI taxonomy): Eukaryota > Metazoa > Chordata > Amphibia > Caudata > Salamandridae > Pleurodeles > Pleurodeles waltl. Next base: position 188,089,948 of record NC_090439.1, on the reverse strand, counting down.
GAATCCATTGGAGAGAACACTGCAGGGGCATCAGATAGGAAAACTACAGGCACCTCAGGGGGAAGGGAAGGGGAGGCACCTCAGCCACATGAGTCCACGACGCCAGATCCACGAGGGGCCTCCATGGCCACTGTTCAATCCTGGGGAGTGCAAAGCCACAGTCTCTCAAGTCCCTACAGTGGGTGGCTTGCCCACTGTGCCATCCTGGGGAGTGCAAAGCCACAGTCTCACAAGTCCCTACAGTGGGTGGCTTGCCCACTGTGCCATCCTGGGGAGTGCAAAGCCACAGTCTCTCAAGTCCCTACAGTGGGTGGCTTGCCCACTGTGCCATCCTGGGGAGTGCAAAGCCACAGTCTCACAAGTTCCTACAGTGGGTGGCTTGCCCACTGTGCCATCCTGGGGAGTGCAAAGCCACAGTCTCAAAAGTTCCTACAGTGGGTGGTTTGCCCACTGTGCCATCCTGGGGAGTGCAAAGCCACAGTCTCACAAGTCTTTTCACTGGGTGGCTTGCCCACTGTGCCATCCTGGGGAGTGCAAAGCCAGTCTCACAAGTGGATGACAGACTCCAGCGGTACTGGAGGAGTCTTGGTGCCCAGAGTGTATCATGCAGCCCTGTCCGACACGGATACAGGCCTGCCCCTTCTGCCAATGTGTCAGCGGTGCTTGAGTTGAAGGGCCCAGCGGAGCGGTGCTTGAGAGGAAGGGCCCAGCAGAGCGGTACCTGAGAGGAAGGGCCCAGCGGAGCGGTGCTTGAGAGGAAGGGCCCAGCGGAGCGGTGCAGAGACGGCGGTGCCCAGCGGAGCGGTGCTTAAGAGGAAGGGCCCAGCGGAGCGGTGCAGAGACGGCGGTGCCCAGCGGAGCGGTGCTTGAGAGGAAGGGCCCAGCAGAGTGGTGCTTGAGTTGAAGGGCCCAGCGGAGCGGTGCTTGAGAGGAAGGGCCCAGCGGAGCGGTGCTTGAGAGGAAGGGCCCAGCGGAGCGGTGTTGAGACGGCGGTGCCCTGTTCAGCGGTGCTTGTCTTGAAGGGCCCTGTTCAGCGGTTCTTGAGACGGCGGTGCCCTGTTCAGCGGTGCTTGTCTTGAAGGGCCCTGTTCAGCGGTTCTTGAGACAGCGGGGCCCTGTTCAGCGGTGCTTGTCTTGAAGGGCCCTGTTTAGCAGTGCTTGTCTTGAAAGGCCCTGTTCAGCGGTTCTTGAGACGGCGGTGCCCTGTTCAGCGGTGCTTGTCTTGAAGGGCCCTGTTCAGCGGTTCTTGAGACGGCGGTGCCCTGTTCAGCGGTGCTTGTCTTGAAGGGCCCTTTTCAGCGGTTCTTAAGACGGCGGGGCCCTGTTCAGCGGTGCTTGTCTTGAAGGGCCCTGTTCAGCGGTTCTTGAGATGGCGGGGCCCTGTTCAGCGGTTCTTGAGACGGCAGTGCCCTGTTCAGCGGTGCATGTCTTGAAGGGCCCTGTTCAGCGGTTCTTGAGACGGCGGGGCCCTGTTAAGCGGCGCCTGTCTTGAAGGGCCCTGTTCAGCGGTTCTTCACATGTGTCTCCAGGGCACCAGATCTGGCCAATATATGGTGTTCACTCGCCATCCGACTTCTCACTTGCGGGGCCCTCCTGTGCTGGTGTCCCGTGCCCGTGGGTGTCCTCCTTCACCCCCGGAATGGGTCTGGTGGGGCCCTCCTGGGCAGCTCGCCTGCTGCCGGACTTGTCGGCCGTGCTGCCCTTGCCATCCTTGCCTGATCCTCTGTGTCCCTTGCCTCCCTTTGGAGATGTGCCAGGTGGCACCCCACTTCCTGACGGTGCCAGGGTGGTGCCTGTGGAGGCTGCCGTCTCTGTCCTCTCGCGCCGGCCCTTGCCTTTTTTGGATTTCCTCCCAGGGGGTGGGCTGGCTGTCCCTTTGCTGCTGGCCGATGTAGCTGCCCTCGAAGGTGGTGGACTCCAATATCCCTGGACTATGGTCCTTGTAGGTCCAGGGCTTGTGCTGGCTGAGGTGCTGATTGGACTTTTACGAGATGGAGGGGGTGGGTCAGGTGATGGAAAGAGGTTAAGTTTGGAGAGGAAAAACTTTTTAGGAGCAATGGGAAGGGTAGGTGCAGTGGGTATGGGAGTGGAGGAAGAGGATGTGGTTGTAGGAGAGTCAAGTGTGCTGTCGTTGGGTGCAGGTGCTTGTGACGGAGGCTGTCGTGAGGTGGATGGCTGTTGGGTGGGTGGCTGCCTGCGTTTGTGTGGTTTGGAAGAGGGGGTGACAGACACACTGGGAGAGGACACAGGGGACGTGTAAATGGCAGTGAGGGTGGTGACTGCACGTGTGCGGGGTGTTCTGGTGGGTGTGCTGGTGATGGACGTAGTGGCTGATGAAGTGGTGCATGCAAGTGTGAGTGGAGACGTCACAGGGAGGGAGGAGGGAGACGAGGAGGAGGGGGACACAGAGGAGGCAGTGGCTGTTGGTATGTCTGCATGTGGATGTTGCTTGTGTGAATGCTTGTGGGATGTGTGGTGCTTATGTTTGGATGAGGTGACCTTGGGTGTTGAGGTGTGTGCAGGCTGGTCTGTAGGTGTGTCTGGGATAGGCAGAGGGACAGGGGAGTGGGACTGGGTGGAGGGAGTTGGAGGAGGGAGGCAGGAGACAGGGACAATGGCTGCCGTCAGTGCTGAGGCCAGAGCGTTGAACGATCGCTGATGGGCAGCCTGACCCGAATGAATGCCCTCCAGGTATGCATTGCTCCGATGCACTTCCCTTTCCACCCCCTGGATGGCATTCAAAAGGGTAGACTGCCCAACAATGAGCGTCCGGAGGAGATCAATGACCTCCTCACTGAGGGCAGCAGGGGTAACTGGGGCAGGGCCTGAGGTGCCTGGGGTGAAGGAGATGCCCGCCTTGGTGTGCGAGCGGGCACGGGGCTGAGGGACTGCTTGGAGGGCGGAGCTGGTGCGCTGGGTGGCGGCTGTACCTGTTGTTGCGGTGGGCACGGATGTTGCCGCCACCACAAGGGAGCTCCCTTCCGAGGACGTGTCGGTGTCGCTGATGTCTCCACGTGTCCCCGTTGTGGAGCCCCCCTCGCCCTCCGTCTCACTGGTGAAATCAGAGTCTGTTGCATGGCCCTCCGGTGCCATGTGAGATGCAGCTCCCTCGTGCTCCAATGCCACTTCTCCTCCGCCAGATGATGCTAATGCACACATGAACAGGAAGAGCAGACAAAAAAAGGGGGGGGGGAGAAATAAAGACATGTTGAGTGCATGCATTGGCAACACAGTTGGCGGAGAGGACAGACACAGAAGCCCCCTGCACTACGCCGCGCACTTGGGGTACACTACTCAATCAGTGAGACTTGGCCTACAAGCCAATGGACGACATCTGCACACATAGGTGACACAAGGCCATGGATAGCTGTACTTGGCACCCTACAGAGCTGGAGGGCGGGGGCACAGGGCCATGCCTTACGGAGGGGACTAGCCTACAGAAATCGCCCTGGCCTAGGGATACCCACATCCCTCCTCCCCCACCCAGACACCTCCACTGCGCGCTAAGATAGCAGAATGTGCTTGTACTCACCCCCTTGTGTCTGCTGTGATGTCCTCACGCGCCCATCTAAATCTGGGTAGGCCACCGCCAGGATCCGAGACATCAGGGGGGTCAATAGACGAGTGGCACCCCTCCTACGTTGGGAGGCCATCCCCAGCAGAGCCTCCGCGGTCTTTCTGCTCCTGCGGCGGATGTCCTCCCACCTCTTGCGGCAGTGGGTGCCCCGTCTGTTGTGGACCCCCAGGGTCCGGACGTCCTTGGCGATGGCACGCCAAATGTCGACTTTCTGATGGGCACTGACTTATGTGACACGTACAGGGAGAGAAAACAAAATATCAACATTTTCTGCATGCTCGATATGAGTGTCCCCCCATCCCCACCCTTGCCATGTGGCACATGCTCTCATCTGTCGTTTGATGCATGCCTCATACGCTCCCCTCCGCACCTTCGTTCATTCACCCCACTCAACCCATGCATTGCCCACAAAGCATGGTCCCAGTGTACTAACCTGTTGGTCTGGAGGACCGTAGAGTAGCGCATACTGGGGGAGGACCCCATCCACGAGTTTCTCCAATTCTTCAGAAGTGAAGGCAGGGGCCCTTTCCCCAGTCGCAGCAGCCATTGTCTCTTCCAGACCGAGGTCACAGCAGCACTTGCAGAATAGGTCCTCTCCTGTGGATGATCAGGTCTCGAGTGATTAAGCTGAGAGAAAATGGCGGTCACGCCCGCGGCGGTGCGTAACGCAGCATTGCGTACCGTGACCGCCGGCGCACTTCGTCATTGGCTCCTGAAACCCATAGGGTTCTATGTTAACCAATGCGGCTTTGCGCCGCGGTCTTCGACCGCCTACCGCCACGGTATGCCACGCCAGCGCATTGACCTCACATCCCATTGTCACACTTCACAGGTCAGGCAGCCGCCATTTCAAGGGCCCACATGGCTTAATTTCTACTGCGTCACACAGGCCTAGGCCTTGCATTGCCACTAATACAAGCCATTCAATGCATAGCGAATCGTGTACTGTGCAAGCTGTGGGAACGTACCTGTGGTTTGCTTGACTCTGTGCTCCATGTTGTCCTTCCTAGGCACCATCCGCTGGGACTTGGGAGGAGATGGAGGAATGTTCCCGTGTACAGACCGCTGGTGGACCTGTCGACAATGGAAGAAAGACATGTCATACTGACATACAGACTTGACCGAGCCACTATACAGGAACTGTGTGCCCAGCTGGAGCCAGACCTGATGTCACCCATTCGCCAACCCACAGGGATTCCCCCTCTGGTGCAGGTTCTGTCAGTACTCCATTTTTTGGCAAGTGGATCATTCCAAACAACAGTGGCCATTTCATCAGGGATGTCTCAGCCTATGTTTTCTAAGGTTTTGTCCAGAGTGTTGTCTGCCCTGATGAAATACATGCGGAGCTACATCATTTTCCCTGAGGTGGGCGATTTGGCTACAGTGAAGGGTGATTTCTATGCCCTTGGACATATTCCCAACATCATTGGTGCCATTGATGGGACCCATGTGGCTTTGGTTCCCCCCAGTGAAAGTGAACAGGTGTACAGGAACAGAAAAAGTTATCATTCTATGAATGTCCAGGTGCTCTGTTTGGCTGACCAGTACATCTCCCATGTAAATGCCAAGTTCCCTGGGTCAGTGCATGACGCGTACATCATGCGAAATAGCAGCATCCCTTATGTGATGGAACAGCTACAGAGACACCGTGTGTGGCTAATTGGTGACTCTGGTTACCCCAACCTGTCGTGGCTACTGACCCCAGTGAGGAATCCCCGGACCAGGGCAGAGGAACGCTACAATGAGGCCCATGGGCGGACTAGGAGGGTGATCGAGCGAACCTTCGGCCTCCTGAAGGCCAGGTTTAGGTGCATGCATATGACAGGTGGATCCCTAATGTACTCACCGAAGAAGGTGTGCCAGATCATCGTGGTCTGCTGTATGCTTCACAACCTGGCTTTGCGACGCCAGGTGCCTTTCCTGCAGGAGGATGGTCCAGAGGGTGGTGTTGTGGCAGCTGTGGAGCCTGTGGAGAGTGAAGAGGAGGAAGACGACGGGACGACACAGACAACAGGGACACAGTATTTTCAATAACACACAGGTACGAATCAACACCGCCATCTTACATGTACTTACAGTCTCCTGCCTCTCTACTGTCTGAGTTTCCCCCCAGTTTATGTTAACTGAGTTGTGACTTTCCCTTCCGTTTTCAGAGATGTGGGCCCCACTGCGTGACCTCTGCTTTGTTTGCCCATGGACTACAGCTGTGTGACAGTGGTATGTTGTCATCACAATGTAACTGATCATTTTGGCACTGTTATGTCTAATACATTTGTTCAACATACAAGCAGACTCCAGATAATTTTAGTGCAATAAGTGATTTTATTTAAGTGCTAAATTTAGGGACATGCTTGAAAATCGGTGATGGGTGATGGTGGAGTAATGTCCATGGCAGAGTCCAGCTTTTCAGTCTCACAGGTGCATTGTCCATATGCCTGTGGAAGGATGGAGCAGGGGCAGTTCAAGGTTGGACAGGGTGATAATGTGGGACAGTGGGATGACATCAGGGGGTATCCTTTGCTGGCGGGGGTCTTGGCATCCTACTCTGTCTTCTTCCTAGATCTCAGGTACCGCTTGCGGGGTGGTTCTTCTTCTGCAGGAGGTGGGGTTCTGGTGGCCTGTTGTTGTGTGGGGGCCTCCTGTCCACTAGCTCCGGCGGAGGTGGTAGGCTGTTCCTGGTCCATGCTAGTGACAGGGGCCCTTTGTGGTGCCACATGGTCCCGCAATGTGGTGACAATCTGGGTAAGAGCCACGACGATGGTCCCCATTGCGGAACTAATGGCTCGGAGTTCTTCCCTGAACCCCATGTACTGTTCCTCCTGCAGTACCTGGATCTCCTGGAACCTGGCCAGTACCGTAGCCATCGTCTCCTGGGAGCGGTGGTATGCTCCCATGATGGAGGAGAGGGCCTCGTGGAGAGTGGCTTCCCTGGGCCTGTCCCCCCCCTGTCGCACAGCAGCCATCCCAGTTCCCCTGTTTCCCTGGGCCTCTGTCCCCTGGACCGTGTGCCCACTACCACTGCCCCCAGGTCCCTGCTGTTGTTGGGGTGGTGGGTCAACCTGGGTGCCCTGTAGTGGTGGACACACCGCTGATTGACGTGTCCTGGAGACAGAGGCATGGGCCCGCTGGGTGGGAGCTGTGCTGGTGTTCCCAGAGGGGTGTAGGTCTGCTGTGGCCTATGGCTGTGTGAGGGGAACCGACTGTCCCGAGTTCTCCGATGGGCCGGGCTGGTCATCTGGGTCCAGGGAGACAGTGCTGCTGTCATCACTGGGGGCCTCTTCTGGGGGTGGGATGGACATTTCTGGACCCTCCTGGGCGGTGTGGTGGCATTCGGGTCCTGCAGGGGTATAAGAGTATGGTTATTGCTTCTGTGTGTGCCATAGTGTTCAATGGGTGGGTGGCCGTGGACCCCAGTGCTGGCATTCCCTTGTGGGGGCTGTTGTGACGGTGGCTTGTGGGGGAGATGGGTATGTGCAGTGGGCATGCTTTGGTGATGGGTGTCCATGCTTTGTGGACGCATGCAGGGCTGGGTGTTGGGATGGGTGGGTTGTGATGGTGAGCCATTTGCAAGGAGTTGGTGTGATGGGGGTGGGGGTGAGGGTGGGGGTATGATTTGGCATGCAGGTGGGGTGGGGGGAATGAAGTAGTGAAGATTTGACTTACCAGAGTCCATTCCTCCAGCTACTCCTGCGAGGCCCTCAGGATGCAGGATGTGCAAGACTTGCTCCTCCCATGCTGTAAATTCTGGGGGAGTAGGTGGGGGTCCGCCGCCAGTCTTCTGCACCGCAATGTTGTGCCTTGATACCATGGAACGCACCTTCCCCCGTAGGTCGTTCCACCGCTTCCTGATGTCGTCCCGATTTCGTGGATGCTGTCCCACAGCGTTGACCCTGTCCACTATTCTTTGCCATAGCTCCATCTTCCTGGCAATGGTGGTGTGCTGCACCTGTGTCCCGAAGAGCTGGGGCTCTCCCCGAACTATTTCCTCCACCATGACCCTGAGTTCTGCGTCAGAAAACCTGGGGTATCTTTGGGGTGCCATGGGGTGGTGTGGATGAGGTGAGGGGTGGTGTATGTGTTGTAGAGTGTGGTGAGTGTGGTGGTGTATGGTGTTTTGTGCATGGATATTGTGTGGGTGATGTTGTGATTTGCCTCTGTGTGATGGTGTACTCTATTCTGTGCTGTCTCTCTCTGGCCTTCAGTCGCAATTGTGGTCATAAGGGTTTGTGGGTGATGTGGGTGTGTGTTTTATATTGTAATGGGTGTGTGGGAGTGGTGTGTGTAGGTGTCTCAGGTGTGTGTATTTTGAATTGTCCAATGTGGCTGTGTTTTGTAAAGGTGTGTGTATTTTGAGCGCGGCGGTGTATACCGCCAATGGAATACCGTGGTTGAAAGACCGCTGCTGGGATTTGTGGGTTGGAATAGCATGGGCGTATTTCTGTTGGCGTGACCGTGGAGGTTTGGTCATCGCCAGTTTTTCTCTGGCTGTTGGTGTGGCGGACTTTTGTTGTTGGCGGGTTTTTGGCGGTTTACCAGTTGCGGGTCAGAATGACCGTGGCGGTTTACCGCGACCGCGGCGGTGTTATGGCGGTCTTCTGACCGGCGGTAAGCGCCTTTTACCGCCGAGGTCAGAATGACCCCCATAGAGTGTATAATATATCCTATTACCCTATTCTGATGGACCTAACCTTCTACTTAAAGGAAAACTGGGTATGTTAAACCTAATCTGCCAATGCCATGTCCCTGAGAAGAGCTCCCAACCCTTGTTACCTTGGAATGAGGCCTCTAGCTCAGACTCCGTAGGAACACGAATTACGGATCAACGTCAAGGCAACGTGCAGCATCGATAGCAGCGATGGTATCTGGTCGGTATCCCTCTAATGATCTGTCTAAAGTGAGGTGTATTTATACAGATCTACTTGGACCCCACATGTAGGTTGTTCCCAAACAATAGACAACCCAGCATGCTGGGGATGGGAATTAATATAAACAATTCCCTCAAAAGCATGAAGACGGAAAGTACCTAATGTGAACACCTACAGTTTGTTTGTCTTTGTCCCTTGATTTGACGCCTTAGCGCAGTGGCACTAATAACATAAACTTAAACAAATGGCCTAACTATAAACACGGCAGCCATCTTAGAAGAATGAATTAAGTAAATGGGCTAAGACAGAGCAAGCTAAGTAGGTTAAAAGTCACTAGGTGACAGGGGCACGAGTCTGCAAGTGAAGGCTAAGCTAACTCCTGTTATCCCATTAAAACAAACTAGGATTCACTACAATAGGACACATCCCCAACATAATTGGGCCAATTGATGGAACACATATTGCATTTGTCCACCCATGGCAAAAGGAACAGGTGTTCAGAAATTGAAATAGTTTTCACTCCATGAATGTACAGATGGTGTGCCTGGCGGACTAGTACATCTCCCATGTCAATGCTAAGTACCCTGGGTCGGTGCATGATGCCTTTAGCCTGAGGAATAGCAGCATACCAAATGTGATAGCCCACCTACAGAGGCACCTGTGGCCACCAGTGGCTAATAGTTGAGCCCTGGTTCCCACCCAGTGGATGTCGGTGTATGGGTATGGTGTGGGCCATATGGGATAGTGTGTGGCTACTGACCCCTGTGAGGAATCCCAGGACAAAGGCAGAGTAACGTTACAATGAGGAACATTGGTGAACAAGAAGGATAATTGAACGTACCTTTGGCCTCCTGAAGGCCAGGTTTTGGTGCCTCCATCTAACAGGTGGACCTCTGTGCTACTCACCCAAGAAGGTCTGCCAGACAATAGTGGCATGCTGCATGTTGCACAACCTTGCCTTGAGACGCCATGTGCCTTTTCTGCAGGATGAGGAGGCTGGAGATGCTGTGTGGCAGCAGTGGACCCTGTGGACAGTGAAGATGAGGAGGCAGAGGATGAGGATGAGGACAACAGAACTGCAGTGATTCAACAATACTTCCAATGACACACAGATAAGACAGTGTAACTTCACATTTCAATGACTTTTTTTGTTTAACATTGTCACTGGCAGGCTATAATTTCCCACTTCTATGCCCACTCACTGTACTCTTTAGCAACTCGTTTTGAAGATGTTGGTGCCCCACTATCGCTCCTGGTGTGATCACTGCAGCCAGCTACAGGTCTATGTGAACATTACTGTACAGTTGAATTGCAATGTTTGAACCTGGTTAAACAAATACATACTTAAATCATTTGACATACTCCGTACTTGTATTTGTTCAAAGGGTATTTATTGAAGTGATAAGGACAAGTGGGGCAAGTGCATTGGGATGGGGTGATGATGGAGGAAAGTCCAGGGTAGAGTTCAGTCTATTTGTAGCACAGATGCATTGTCCATGGGGATATAGGAAGGGGAGCAATGGCAGTTCAAGGTGCACAGGGTGAGAGGGTGGGACACAAGGGTGACAATCAGTAGAGTCTCATTTCCTGGCAGGGGTCTTGGCAATAGTCTCTGGCTTCTGCCTGGATCGCAGGGAACGTTTGTGGGTTGGGTCTCCTTCTGCAGGGGGAGGGGTGCTGGTGGCCTGTTAGCCCTGTGGCGGAGCCTCCTGTCCACTAGCGGTAGCACAGGTGGAAGGAAGTTCGGATGTCTAGCTAGTGGCAGGGGCCCACTGCCCACTGTTGTGTGACTGCCTCCCTCATAATGTTAGCCATGTCTGCCAGCACCCCTGCAATGGAGACCAGGGTGGTGTTAATGGCTTGCAAGTCCTCCCTGATCCCCTGGTACTGTCCCTCCTGCAGCTGCCTGTTCTCCTGCACGTTGTCCAGGATCTGGCCCATCGTATGCTGGGAATGTTGGTATACTCGGTGAGTGCCTCCTGGAGAGTCGGTTCCCTGGGCCTGTCCTCCCCCGGCGCACAGCAGTCCTCCCAGTGCCTCTGTACCCTGAACCATGTGCCCACTGCCACTGACCCCAGGTCCCTGATTGTCTTGGGGGCGAGGTGTGCCCTGGGGTCCCTGTAGTGGTGGACACACTCCTGATTGACGTGTCCTGGGGACAGAGGTGTGGGTACACTGGATGGGTGCTGTAGTGGTGTTTCCTGATGGGGGAGGCTCTATGGTGGTGTGTGGCTGTGCCTGGGTTATTGACTGTCCAGAGGTCCCTGATGGGCCAGGTCGGTCATTCTGATCAAGACGACCAGAGTCGCTGTCATCACTGTGGGCCTCTTCTGTGGGGGGACTGGAAATTGCTGACATTGGCTGGGATACCTGTGGGGATGTAAATGCAGTGTTATTGTTTCTGTGTGTGACATATTGTGCATCGATGGGTTGCCCTCTGTGGTTGTATTTGCCCTGGCAGCTTTCACTTGTGTGAGTTCTTGTGTGGTGGGCTAGCTGATTCTCTCTAGTGTGCATGCTTTAGTGATAGGTGTCCATGTGATGGCATACAGGGAGTGGGGGTAGTAGTAGTAGTATAGAGTTGACTTACCAGAGTCCAGCCCTCCTCCTACTCCTGCCAGGCCCTCAGGATGCATGATTGCCAAGACTTGCTCCTCCCATGTTGTTAGTTGTGGGGGAGGAGGTGGGGGTCCACCGCCAGTCCTCTGTACAGCTAGCTGGTATCTTGCTGCTATGGAGCGTACCTTCCCCCGTAGGCCGTTCCACCTCTTCCTGATATCATCCCTTGTTCTGGGGTGCTGTCCCATGGCGTTGACCCTGTCCACAATCCTCCGCCATAGCTTCATCTTCCTAGCAATGGATATCTGCTGCACCTCTGCTCCAAATAGGTGAGGCTCTGCCCTGATGATTTCCTCCACCATGACCCTTAGCTCCTCCTCTGAGAATCTGGTGTGTCTTTGTGGTGCCATGGGTGTTGTGTGAGTAGTGTGGGTGAGGGTGTGTAGGGTGATATGTTGGGGTGTGTGTTGTAAGGTGCGTGTATAGGTAATGATGGTGTGTGGCTCTGGTCTTGTCTGTGGTCAGGGTGTCTGTCTCTTGGCAATGGTTTGTAGTCGTAAAGGGTTGTGGGTACTATGGGTGTGTGTTTTATAGTGGTGGGTGTGGTGTGTGTATGGATGTCAGGTGTGTGTAGTTTGAATTGTCCAATGTGGTGCTGTTTTGTTTGGGTGTGTGTATTTTGAGCGCAGAGGTATGTACCGCCAATGGTTTACCACCATTGAATGTCCGCCGTGGTGATGTGTGAGTTATAATGTGAAGGGTGTTGTTCTGTTGGCATAATGGTGTGGGTTTTTATACTTCCAGTTTACCACTGACCTTTGTTGTGGCGGATTTGTATCTGTGGCTGAATAGTGACCCGTTGGTGTGTGTGTGTCATAATATGGTGAACGGATTGTAGTGTAGCCATTTTTAATGTAGCTTTCTGCATGTTTGCTTAAAGTATTAGGCCTCTGTGCACTTTGCCCTAGATGCATTTTATTTAGCCTCGCACTGTTATTTTACAATAACCAGTTTCACGGTCTTGTTTTATTTTCTTCTATCACACTGTTTAGCTTACTTCAGCACTGAAGTTCTCAAACAATACATTCTTGCTCGCTCTGTGCTTCAGTCAAGGATACAGTCTGGTACATTGCCGATAGACGTGGTAGAAGTTTAGTCTTTAGGGTTCGTAGAAAGTACACATTCTTACATAGGGGCGTTTCTTAGAACACCGGCATGTTAGTTATAAAAACACTTCCTAGTCCTAGTACACGTGAGAGGGAGATTCTGACCAGGAACCCACAACTAGATGCTGACTGACCTGTTGCAGATGCTGATCCCGATCACATGCCTTTGCTCAGGTATGAGGGTCGATGTCATCCCGGGGGAACCTGAAAGGCAGGCTTAGAGCTTAACATGCTGTGCTCAAAATAGAACTTAGAAGAGAGAACGTAATCTAGTTGCACCATGATAGATTATTCTTATGTTTCACTCTCCTCGTTACTATTTCAATCCTACTGTGTTGTATGGTTCTGGTTATTGCGGGTCACGCCTTGTTATCTAAAATGCAGTCGTTTTATTAAACCAATCTTTAAAACTCGAACTGCCTTTGTCATTTATATATGAGACCACACTGTGTATGAGAGAACTGGTTGGTATCTGAGTGACAACGACTTCCCTGGGAAGCAAGAAAGATGTCATGCGGTCGGCTGCCCAATTGTCTCTTCCCTTTGGGAGAGATGAGGCACTGCTAGTTAGCCGGAGCTCAACCCGGATTTGGGGTGACAAGGGTCCTTCACCGTGGGTTAGACTTAGTCCCCCACACTCTGAACGATCTTGCCACCCAAAAATCCAGTAGTCTCATTAGGATAATGAGAGCCTACGCGACAGGATATCCACCGCGTGCAGCGGTATGTTGCGGCAGTCAGCGTGGCGGTAAGTGGGATTTATCGCCAATGTCATAATGAGGGCCTATTTCTCCTTTTGGAGTTCTCCGGTTGTGGAGAATCTGGTCTCTGACTTCATCTGTCATTATGTTTGTTTGTTTATCCTAGCATTTTTTAGAACCCTCTTGTGCTTGTCTAGTACCGCCCTTAAGGGTGGTACTCTGATTTTCAGGCTTTTTTGGCTTGACTCCCAATCTATCCCGTCCTACACTAGCATGGTTGTCAGAAATAATTTTCGGTAGTTGACGCTCCTGTTCCAGCTGTGGAACTTCCCGGTGTCACTGGCGTATGGCCAGCGATAACGCTTCCCCTTTAATGTTACTGTAAGGAAATGCCTCCTTGGCATGGTTACCCCCTGACTTTTTGCCTTTCCTGATGCTAAGTTATGATTTGAAAGTGTGCTGGGACCCTGCTAACCAGGCCCCAGCACCAGTGTTCTTTCCCTAAACTGTACCTTTGTCTCCACAACTGGCACAACCCTGGCACTCAGGTAAATCCCTTGTAACTAGTACCCCTGGTACCAAGGGCCCTGATGCCAGGAAAGGTCTCTAAGGGCTGCAGCATGTCTTATGCCACCCCAGGGACCCCTCACTCAGCACATACACACTGCTTTACAGTTTGTGTGTGCTGGTGGGGAGGAAATGACTAAGTCGACATGGCACTCCCCTCAGAGTGCCATGCCAACCTCACACAGCCTATGGCATATGTAAGTCACCCCTCTAGCAGGCCTTACAGCCCTAAGGCAGGGTGCACTATACCACAGGTCAGGGCATACGTGCATGGGCACTATGCCCCTACAGTGTCTGAGCAAAACCTTCGACATTGTAAGTGCAGGGTAGCCATAAGAGTATATGGTCTGGGAGTCTGTCAAACATGAACTCCACAGCACCATAATGGCTACACTGAAAACTGGGAAGTTTGGTATCAAACTTCTCAGCACAATAAATGTATACTGATGCCAGTGTGCACTTTATTGTAAAATACACCCAGAGGGTATCTTAGAGATGCCCCTTGAAAACATACCCGACTTCCAGTGAGGCCTGACTAGTTTTTGCCAGCCTGCCACACACCTGACATGTTGCTGGCCACATGGGGAGAGTGCCTTTGTCACTCTGTGGCCAGGAACAAAGCCTGTAATGGGTGGAGGTGCTTCTCACCTCCCCCTGCAGGAACTGTAACACCTGGCGGTGAGCCTCAAAGGCTCACCCCCTTTGTTACAGCGCCACAGGGCATCCCAGATAGTGGAGATGGTCGCCCCACCGACCACTGACCCTACTTTTGGCAGCAATGCTGGATGAGGTAATGAGGAAAACAAGGAGGAGTCACCCACCAGTCAGGACAGCCCCTGAGGTGTCCTGAGCTGAGGTGACTCTTACTTTTAGAAATCCTCCATCTTGTAGAAGGAGGATTCCCCCAATAGGATTAGCAATGTGCCCCCCTCCCCACAGGGAGGAGGCACAAAGAGGGTGTAGCCACCCTCAAGGACAGTAGCCATTTGCTACTGCCCTCCCAGACCTTAGGGGCCCCCAGAACCGAGGAAGATAGATTCCTGCAACCTAAAGAAGAAGAAGAACTGCTGACCTGAAGCCCTGCAGTGAAGACGGAGACGACAACTGATTTGGCCCCAGCCCCACCGGCCTGTCTCCCTACTTCGACGAAAACTGCAAACAGCGACGCATCCAACAGGGACCAGCGACCTCTAAAGCCTCAGAGGACTGCCCTGCATCTAAAGGACCAAGAAGCTCCCGAGAACATCGGCCCTGTTCAACAAACTGCAACTTTCTGCAACAAAGAAGCAAGTTTAAAGACCCCACGTTTCCTGCCGGAAGCGTGAGACTTTCCACTCTGCACCCGACGCCCCCGGCTCGACCTGTGGAAAACAAACACGTCAGGTAGGACTCCCCGGTGACTGCAAGCCCGTGAGTAGCCAGAGTTGACCCTCCTGAGCCCCCACAGCGACGCCTGCAGAGGAAATCGAGAGGCTCCCCCTGACCGCGACTGCCTGTAACAAGGGACCCGATGCCTGGAACCCACACTGCACCCGCAGCCCCCAGGACCTGAAGGAACCGAACTCCAGTGCAGGAGCGACCCCCAGGCCACCCTCTGTCTAGCCCAGGTGGTGGCTACCCCGAGGAGCCCACCCCCTGTGCCTGCCTGTATCGTTGAAGAGACCCCCGGGTCTCCCGATTGCTTTCAATACAAAACCTGACGCCTGTTTGCACTCTGCACCCTGCCGCCCCTCTGCTGCTGAGGATGTACTTTCTGTGCCTGCTTGTGTCCCCCCCTGGTGCCCTACAAAACCCCCTGGTCTGCCCTCTGAGGACGCGGGTACTTACCTGCTGGCAGACTGGAACCAGGGCACCCCTGTTTCCATTGAAGCCTATGTGTTTTGGGCACCTCTTTGACCTCTGCACCTGACCGGCCCTGAGCTGCTGGTGTGGTAACTTTGGGGTTGCCTTGAACCCCCAACAGTAGGCTACCTTGGACCCAACTTTGAACCCTGTAAGTGTTTTACTTACCTGTGAACTTCACAAATACTTACCTCACCCAGGAACTGTTGATTTTTGCACTGTGTCCACTTTTAAAATAGCTTATTGCCATTGTTGTCAAAACTGTACATGCTGTTGTGATTATTCAATGTTCCTTGAATACCTGAGTGAAATACCTTTCATTTGTAGTATTACTTGTAAATCTTGAACCTGTGGATCTTAAAATAAACTAAGAAAATATATTTTTCTACATAAAAACCTATTGGCCTGGAGTAAGTCTTTGAGGTGTGTGTTCCTCATTTATTGCCTCTGTGTGTACAACAAATGCTTAACACTGCCCTCTGATAAGCCTACTGCTCGACCACACTACCACAAAATAGAGCATTAGAATTATCTCTTTTTGCCACTATCATACCTCTAAGGGGAACCCTTGGACTCTGTGCACACTATTTCTTACTTTGAAATAGTATATCCAGAGCCAACTTCCTTCAGTTACTGAGTATGATTGATGAGACTGTGTCCAAGTTACGCATCAGTTTCATCCGCAATTCCAGGGTTGGTGCAGCCCGTGCTGCTCATTTTGAATTTGTTTTAACACTTCAGGAAAATGGGCAAGTGTCAGAGTATCATGCATGGTAGTGTAAACTGCAGCGAAGACTGCACCTTATGTGGTACAGTCGTCCACTGAGGGAACCAATCCGAATGCAAGCACATTGTGAGAATTCTTTGTTTATCTTGGGATCCCATAGGGGGAAACACTGCTTCCAGCTGGTTCGATTTTTGTGCTAAGCAGAACAGAATCTTTGCATATTCTGCAGGTGCTCTGCCCATGATAGAATGTATTGTTTGTGGGTTATTCTTAGTTGCAGGAAATTGGTGACCGGCTGGTGCAGCCCATGCTGGAGTGGTATTCAAGGTCCGCATAGGGAAATGTACTAATCGTCTATAAAGATGTACTTGCTCATTTTAAAGTGCGCGTGTGTCAGCTACCTGCATTGCCTGTATGCCAGGATGTGTTGTGTATGTGGAAAACATGGGCCGCATTGTTTAGTCATTACTTAAAGGACCTAATCTCACTGGTTGTATTACATCTGGTAGGGTGCCATTGAACCAATTTTGATGTTTTCGATATAAAAGGGGTATCTCTAGATACTGATATGCTTGGTGCCGTTGTGCTTATCTACGTACATCACTTGACTAGGACGCTGACAGTGACGCCTTCACAGAGTGGCACTAATAACGCAAATTCAAAACATTTCTCTAACTATACACACGGCTGCCATTTTAAAATATATAATAAAAAAAATGGGCTGAAACAGAGCAAACGAAGTATATTAAAACTCACTAGGTAACGTGGGCACAGGCCTGCAAGCCAAAAGGCAAAGCTCACCTCCTGAGTCCCAGTAAAACTAACAGGATCCACTACAGCGGCTCTCCTGTCCAGCAGCAACGTGGAGGGGAGTGATTGTATTGGCCCCCAGGGAATACTTTCTATGCCTGCCGTGCAACCACCCGGCATGGGGTCTACCTGGAGCCAGAGACATGGGTCCCAGGCACATGATAGAGACATTAATAGTTGTGGCCTACCGGTCTGGCACAACACAGCAACATCTTGCAATAGTGGGAACAATTGGACACAGCATTGTTAACATATGGCACCTCCTGCACATGATCATAGTGAAGAGCCCTGTAGTCGCAAGTTGTAGCCCAGCTGCCCCATTGGATTCGCTCAGAGATGCAGATTCTTGGACCTATGTGTACTGATTCACATCTGTAATCTGTGGGCCTGCACCAAGTGGGGTGATTCCCAGTTACTGTGACTGCCGACCACTGCTGCTACACTTAGAGACTACACCAGGCTGCAGGTCCCCCTGTGTACCACCTCTGCGGGAGTCAGAATATAGGGTACTGCGCAGCGACATCGTCTGCTCCCCTGATCTGCCCTGTGCAAGCATAATAGGCTTCACCTGGATGTCTGCTGTGGTATTTTGCATTACCTGCTACAAGGGGCAAAACTGACAAAACGCAACTAACGCTGCAGTTAGACCTGCAGAAAACACCTTAGCCGAGCGAAGAAGGCAGGGCCTGACAACTCTGGGCTGGAGATAGGAAAACTGCTGCAAACCTTGACAACCATGCAGGACAGCCTCACCAAGATCCACAGCAAGATAGATGCCTTCACATATTGCATGGACAGAATGTCAGAGTGCATCAACAAACATGTGGAGCAACTGGATATGGTAGAGAGGTGGTGTCGGAGGCTGAGGGTGAGCAGGCCTTGGCAATGGGGCATGGAAGCAGCTCGAGAAGACACTTACAGCATTGCAAGCAAAGGCAGAAGACTTGGAAGCCCGCTCCCTGCGAAACAATTTTTGCATTGTATGTCTGGCAGAATCTACCAATATCAGGAATATAGAGGCATTCGTAGAACAACTTCCTCATAGAGCTGTAGGGGCAAGAGACTTTTACCAACATACTTGCGGTGGAAAAAGCCCATTGTTCTGTTGCACCAAGACCAGTGCAGGGGGCCAGACCTAACACGATTATTGCTAGACTCCTCAATTACTGTGATCGGGATGTGAAGCCCCAACAATCCTGAGAATTGCACACTTCATTATAAGGGCACACAACATTTCATTTTTCCAGACTTTACACCCCATATACAGGAGAGTTTCTTCCTGCTAAACATAAACTGTAAGAACTGAAAATCGTTTACGCTATGTTCTACCCGGCCTGCACGCATATGATAGTGGAAGGGAAAACCAAGATCTTCAGTGACCCTAAACTTCTACAACACTTCCTCAAGCAGCGGGAGACGGTGAATGGAAGGCAATGGTCACTGAGGTGGGAGGATAGCAAGCCGGGGATTTCTCAAGATCTTGAGGGACTACACTGATGTGTCTATTGCCTTCAATGTCACCTGAGCTTCTAACTGCTGTGTTCTATTCTATGCAATGTTTCATTATTTATTGCTGTTTCTATTCTTGCTTTAAAGATGTCAGGGTTATTAGTATTGCAGAGCTGTACTGAAGTATGTCGCTGTGCTACTAATTGCGGGGATACTCTGTAGTGTGACATGTTCACTCTGTGGATGGATGTTTGATCAGCAACAGTAATTGGGATGGTGCTGGTGACTGACGCACAGCAGGATCTCTGCGAGTGGTTGTGGAGTGAAGTTGCATGTTTAAGTGTGAATGCTGCAGGATTGGAACTGTGTTCATTTCGGATGCAACCCCCTTTGTGATTTTTTGTCATGGAGGTGCTTAGCGGGCACCATCTGTCCCCATGTGTGCATCACATTGTTTCTCTGGGGTTTTCATGCTTGGAGTAATAGGAGGGGCTGGGGTGGGTCGTGTACTGCTGTGCCAGCTGTTGGGGGGCACATAGTGGGTAAGGGGTGCTCTTAGACATTGCCAACTGACTAGACAGCACTGGCCAGTGCTGGTACTGTTGTTTGGCTTGCAGCCAGGATTTCATTCATTCATAGCAAGTGGTGGATATGCCTGATGGTGTGGTGGACACTGCTGCTGTTGTAGGGAGTCCCTTACTGTTCAACTTCCTCACATGGAATGTCACATGGAACGTCAGGGAGTTGAAATCCATAACTTCGTAAAGAAGTACTGTATTTGCAGCATCATAACATAGATGTTGCCATCTTGTAAGAAACTCACTTGGTCCCTGCCAGTGGGCTGCTAACTCAGAGGCATTTGGTGGATGCTTGATATGCAGTGGGCTTTACTGCTCATGCATGCCTCTGGAATCAAGTAGCAAGAGGTTCATATGGACTAAGGGGCTTGGTATCTTAAGCAGCACTTTACAGCAGTACTTGTGTGGGTAGATGGTCCCAACAATGACAACCCACAGTTTTACTATACCCTGCATGCTAAGCTAGCCCATTATGGTGACCTTCCCCAGATTTTGGGACGGTGATTTTAGTTACATCTTATCATCTGACCTAGATTGCTCCTTGGGTCTGCTTATGTGGCCTTTAGCTGTGGCTTGTGCTATGGCAGCGGTAGTTGAGCGATGTGGCCTGGTGGATATGTGGCAATATCAGTCTCTACAGGGCAGGGTGTATACACATTACTCCACAGTCCACAACATAGACACACGCATCGACTACTGGCCTGTATCACACAGCTTGGTGTCTAGGATCCGACAGTGACTATCTACTACAGACATACTTTGACCACTCCCCAGTACTGATGGTCCTGGGACTGGAGGGTCTCCATCCCTAAACCTCCTCCTGGTGTTTCCCGCAAATTTGTTGATGGATGCAGCAGTCCGCAAAAAACTAGCCCAGGCGATCGACAAGTATTTTCATTCCAGTTTAGGGTTGGTCGAGAAATGTGCTTCTGTCTGGGAGGCTTTTAAAGTCTATATCGACAAAATCACCATCTCAAAGAATGCAGACGTGCTCCACTCGATTTGGGGCCACCTAGTGGAGCTGCAGCAGAGCCAGCCAACCTGGCGCGTGCTCATAGGGAGACAGCAGAGCTGAGACTTCTGGGTGACATCAGAATCAAGCTAAATCAATACAATGAGTTAATGCAGAGCAAGGTCAACCACTTAGGCAGGTATACAATGGCATAGATTTATGGCGCACAGACAGGTGCCACACTGGCAGCCCTCATTCAACCTTGCTGCGAGGACATTGAAGTGATAAGATAACTATTAAAGATGAACAGGGTGTGTCTCTACATGGGGCTGACCAGGTGGCGGATCAGTTCCGCCATTACATTTCTGATCTCTACACTTCCGGAATCACTCACGATGGATGAGCCGGCTAAAACTAATTATCTATTCCATATTACCATGAAGGGGCTGGGGTGTTTTATCCTCTGTGGCTCCCCTGGAGTGGTATGTCTAGTTTCTATTAGGGTAGGAAAGGGCGGCAGCAGAAGCACTTAAGGGACTTGGAATACAGTATATGGTTGATTTCTTTGAAAAGGGGGATATCCACGACTGGGCTCAGGTTAGTGCACAGTGTGATGCATCAACTGTACTAGTGCAGTTTCATTATGATTGAGCACATTACTTGATGCGGGTCTTTCTGGGTGAATCACTGGAGGAACCCTTGGAACTACCAGCTCTCACTAATTTATACCAGGTGTCGTCGCCACAGTGGGCAGATGCTATATTATATGCCTTCTCACAAGAGACCTGGTGACACAATATCACCATGGCTTGCTGCGACTGGCGGTAGGACTTAGATATAGTTATTAATGACAAACAATGGGCTTACTCTTGCTCTGTGGTTAATATTGTGTCTTTAAATGGCAGTCATTGACTTGTGCACTTCAAGTATCTTAAATGGGTTTTTATACCTCGGCTCAGCCATGTCGATATGGCCTCTGAGACAATTCCCTCTGCCTGCGCTGTGGTGTAGATAATGCAGGGTTTGAGCATGTGGTGTGGTACTGCCCTGGTGTGCAGTGCTTCTAACTCGCGATATTTCAAGGGCTGCGGGAGATCACAGGGGAGATCATGGACTATACTCCTCTAGCAGCACTGCTGGGTTATGACTGGGAAGTCCCAAAGGTTTGCCGGTGGCTTGTTGCATTAGGTCTTTGGCTTGCAAAATGTGTAGAATAGGAATGCGCTGGACCAAAGGCCCCTTCAACTCTCTGCAAGAGTGGCATACTAACATGACATGTTGTAAAACTCAATCTGATGCTTAACATGACCTCATGTCACTTTTCAGTTGCACAAGAGATATACAGATTCCATTCAACAGTATTTGGTGTCCATGCAGAATGACGCGGATGGGGAGTGAGGAGAGATGTGTCATAGATGCCATCTGGTATACTTGTTTACCTGTTTGCCAGACAGGCATTGCTATGCTAGTTGTGTGTGTGGTGTGGTGGTGGGACAAGGTAACAATTATTGTTTACAATTGTACAAGCCAATGCATGAAAGGAAGATGCAAATGGGAGTATGCAAGGAAAGCACAAACACCAGTGTTGGTAATGCCTGTTTTAACTATTACATGTATCCCACTGTCTTGTCTATAACACCTGGGTTGTAATCCCGCTTGCTGTGAGCCTGTTTCAATTTCTAAATTCTCTGTATCTCCTGGGTGCAACAAATGTCATTCTTAGCTGTCTTGTGGTTGTTAAGTAAAATCAAAATCAAAATTTTTAAAAAGCACATTTCATCATTTCATCATGTCTGTGCGACTTGCAGTGATACATTCACCAGTGTTCTTGATTCTGGTTCATAGAACACTATTTCTAGATAAGGATCTCTTGTTCTCTGGGTATTTGATGCATGCACCCAGTTTGGAACTCCAGCACACTTAACAACTGTATTTCTGATCAGAATGACTTGTTAGGAGCCTTTCTACTTTTGTTCCAGTCAAGACTTTCTCATGGGTTTCTTAAATAATACTCGGGCTCCTGGATTGCTTTATGGCATTTCTATTGATGTGGATTCACAGTGACATCTTCAACCTGCCAAGAAACAGAATGCACCACATCGGCCAATCCTTTGAAGTAATCAAGTACCATGTCATCTATTATGTTTACAAGTGCATTTGCAGGAACTTCAGGTAACAGCATTGCTCTGTCCATCAGTATTTCATGGGGTGATAAACCAGTTTTTCTGTCAAATGTACTTCACAGACTCATCAACTCCAAGGGTAAGGCATCAGGCTATTTAATTTAAGTGGATGCACAAACATTTGCCTATCTTGATTTAATGGTGCTATTAACTTGTTCCACAATGCTCGAGGCTTCAGGTCTGTAACTGCAATGAAGCCTCTGTTCAACTTACAATGCTGCATGCATCATTTTTATAATCTCACTATTGAGTACCTCGATCTGACTGTAGAGAAACTGATGTACCATACCCAGGTATTAGCTCCCTCAACACTAACAGACTATCATTTCTCCTTGGTGGGTAGGCTTTCACTCAACTTGAGAAAATGCCCACTATAACCAACGTATATCTCAGCCCATTACAAACAGGCCTCTTGATAAAGTACATTCACAACAGATTAAATTGACCACCTGATGTGCCTAAGTGTGACTTGTGGGTGTTTGTCTACATTTAACTGTTGAAAGGTCACACACCAATGACACAATTCTTCTTCATGTGATGTAAATCTGTGATTAAACCAATGTTGCCTAAAGGACTTTAGCATGGCATCCCTCCCAAAATGTGTAGGTTCCTAGAGATGTCTTGTCATTGGAGATAGTAAACTATCTGGTAGTACTGGACATTCATCAACTGAAATCCAAATGTCATTCTCATTTTTCCCACATCCTGCACTAATCCAATTCTGTTGTTCTGCTTCAGACACATTTTCTTGCATGAGTTTCAGTTCATTCCCAGTGTCTGCTATTTTCATTGCATAGAGAAGCCATTTTTCTTTTGAGAGACATTTTTTAATGTTCCATTAAATGTACAATTCCGATTGCACAATAGCATGTGACTTCATCTCTGTTGCCGATAGTGACACAACGATTGCTGCTCCTGTGTGCTTTACATTTTATCACAGCAATTTCAGTTGGGAGTTGCAGAGCATACAATCATTTCTTTACCTCTTCTCTATTTCCATTTCCAGCGAGTCAGATGAGGTCATGAAACCTCTCCGTGACCATAATTGTCCAAAGTCATGGACCACACCAAAGCCATACTGCCGATCTGTAAATATAGGCACTCTCATTTGGGCTATCAAGCTGTAAGCTCTAGTAAGAGCAATCAATCCTGCAACTTGTGCTGAAGAGACTCCATGAAGCTATGAAGCTTCTAATATTTCTTTGTATTGTAGAGACGGCATAAGTTGCTGTTAACGATCCTTCATTTGTTCTAAAAAATGAGCCATCCACAAATAAGATAAAATCAGGGATTATCAATGGCTTATCCTTTTTGTTGGGTCTTGGCTTGGTGCATAAATCTGTGACATCAAGACAGTCATGTTCAAATTCATCACACACATCATTTTCAGGTAGGGGCAATAAAGTGCTTGAATTTCAGATCTGTCACCTCTTCAACACAATGTTACTAGCAGCAAGAATCTGCAGCTTGTATTTCGTCAAATGTATGTTGGTCATGTGCTGGGTTTTAGTTCTGGTAAGCAGAATCTCCACCGAATGAGGTACCATGACAAACAAGGGATGTCCTATCACTATGTTTTCACACCTCTCTAAACTCACACTTACTACAGCTACCACTTTATGACACCCAGGTAAAGCAATGGCTATGGGATCAAAGACAACGGAGAAGTATGCACCTGGCTTTTTAGCATCTTCAGATATCTGTGTAACCACTGAGAGAGCACAACCCTCCCTCTCACTGCAAAACAAAATTAAATTCTTGGTATAATCAGGCGTTCCTAGTGCTGGGGCATGACAGAGACTGTCTCTCAGCTGTAGGAATGCTTTCATGCATTTGGTGTCTCATGGAATCAGATCTGGCACAACGCTGTATGTCAACCTCAGTAAACATTTTGCCACCAAGGAAAAGTTCAGTATCCACTGGCTACAGTAGCCAACCATTCCCTAAAACATCCTGAGTTCCCTCTCTATTTTAGAAGGACCCATTCACAAGATGGTTTCAACTCTCTCTCGTGACACTTTTCTTGTTCCTTTCTCAATTATATATCCCAAATATTAGACTTCTTTTTTACAGTACTGCTATTTGTTTGGAGACACTTAGGCCCTCATTACAACATTGGCGGTAAATACCGCTTACCGCCGTGCAGAAGACTGCCAACACACCGCTACTGCGGTGGAATTCTGCTACAGCTATTACGACCCACATCTCAGAATCCGCGAAAATCCAGACACCCACACAAGTCCGCCACACCAAGGGTCAGTGATAAACTGGCGATAACAAAACCTCCAGCGTCACGCCAACAGGAATACGCCCACACTATCACAACCCATGAATCCACGTGGCGGTCCTTCAATAGCGGTAAACCATTGGCGGTACACACCGCCGTGCTCAAAATACACATTTAGAAAACACAACCACATTGGACAATTTGAAATACACACACCTGATACACATACACACACCACTCCCACACACCCAATCCAATATAAAACACACACCCACATCACCCACAAACCCCTACAACCAAAATTGAGAAAGAAGCCCAGAGAGAGACACCACCAGAAACAACACTAGCATCCACAGGTACACAACACCATCACTTACACAACATCCACGCACCTCAAACAACCCACACAAACACGTCCCCTCACACATCACAACCAACACCACCTCACTCATCACCCACACCACATCATGGCACCACAAAGACACCCCAGGTTCTCTGAGGAGGAGCTCCGGGTCATGGGGGAGGAAATCGTCCGGGTAGAGCCACAGCTATTCAGATCACAGGTGCAGCACGCCTCCATTGCTAGGAAGATGGAGCTATGGCGCAGAATCGTAGACAGGGTCAACGCAGTGGGACAGCATCCAAGAACACAGGATGACATCAGGAAGAGGTGGAACGACCTACGGGGGAAGGTGTGTTCCGTGGTCTCAAGACAACAGATTGCAGTACAGAGGGCTGGCGGCGGACCCCCACCTCCTCCCCCACAACTTACAACATGGGAGGAGCAAGTCTTGGCTATACTGCATCTTGAGGGCCTTGCAGGAGTAGCAGGAGGAATGGACTCTGGTAAGTCAACTCTTAACTATTATATCCCCACCCTACCTGCATGCTATCACATACCCCCACCCTCACCCTCACCCCATCACTCCAACACCTCACGGGTGTCCCACTATCACAACCCATCCATCCCAACACCAAGCCCTGCAAGCAACACCAACGCAGGGACACCCATCACCAAAGCATGTCCACTACAGATACCCACACAGACCCCAAACCAATTATCACACAAGGTCCTAGACAAGAATGCAAGCACTGGAGTACAGGGTCACCCACCCATTGCACACAATGGCACACACAGATGCAATAATCATGCCTTTACACCCCTGCAGGACCCCTACCCAACGTCACCGGACAGGAGGGTCCAGACATGTCCACTCCCCCCACAGAAGAGGCCCACAGTGATGACAGCAGCTCTGTCCAACTGGATCAAGACGACCAGCCCGGCACATCTGGGACCTCGGGACAGTCAGTTCCCCTCACACTGGCACATGCCACTACAGAGCCTCCCCCCTCAGGAAACACCAGCACAGCACCCACCCAGTGGGCCCATCCCTCTGTACCCAGGACACCCCAAGCAGCAATGTGTCCACCACTACAGGGAACCCAGGCAAACCCACCACCCCAAGAAAATCAGGGACCTGGGGGCAGCGGGCACACGGTTCAGGGGACAGAGGCACAGGAAAACAGGGGAACTGGGAGGACTGCTGTGCGACAGGGGGAGGACAGGCCTAGGGAACCCACTCTCCATGCGGCCCTCTCCAACATCATGGGGGCGTACCATCATTCCCAGGAGACGATGGCAACGGTACAGGACAACTTTCAGGTGACCCAATGGCTGCAGGAGGAACAGTATTTGGGGATCAGGGAGGAACTCAAGTCCATCTACACCACCCCGGTCAACATTGTAGGGGTGCTGAAGTACCAGGAGGGACACTGTGGCACAACAAGGGGCCCCTGACACTAGCCTGGATGAGGAACAGCCCACCACCTCTGCCGGGGCTAATGGCCAGGAGGCACCGCCACAGGACCACGACACCAGCACCCCACCCACTGCAGATGGAGAACCACCCCACAAACGGTCCCTGAGATCCAGGACAAAGACAGAGAACAATGCCAAGACCCCTGCCAGGAAATGAGACCCCCCTGAATGTCATCCTTCTGTCCCACTTTGTCACCCTGTCCATCCATCAACTGCCCTAGCTCCACTTCTTATGCCCCTTTGGACAATGCACCTGTGAAACAAATAGACTGGACTCTGCCATGGACAATCCTCCACCATGACCCCTGGCCATTTTACAACCCCCTCCACCATTTTGCACTGCAATAAACACCCTTGAATCACAAAACAATCTGGAGTCAGTCTGTGCTTTCACAAATGTGTATTTGCAATAACTATGGAAAATAGCAATGTCGATTGTATTGTCAACATACTGATGTAACACAGCTCTAGTCCATGAGGTAATATAGCAGAGGTCACACAGTGGGACCCACATCTGTGAAATGGAAAGGCAAAGTGTCAAGTCAGGGTCCATACACTGGGAGAAAGTGACAGACATATGATAGGTCTAACTGTATGAGAGGTGGGAGGCAGTGACATCTTCTTACCTGTGTCTCACTGGAAGTATTGTTGGATAACATTGTTTCTGTTGTCGATACCCTCTTCTTCTGCCTCCTCTTCTTCACTGTCCACAGGCTCCACAGCTGCCACAAGACCTCCTTCTGGACCATCCTCCTGCAGAAAAGGCATTTGTCGTCGCACCGCCGCGGACGTGACCGCCATTTTCTGTCTGTCTGTTCACTCATTTGATACCTGACCTTCGACAGGAGAGGACCTACACTGCAAATGCTGCTGTGACCTCAGTCTGGAAGCGATGATGGCTCATGTGTCTGGGGAAAGGGCCCCTGCCTTCACTTCGGAGGAGTTGGAGAAGTTAGTGGATGGGGTCCTCCCCCAGTACACACTACTCTACGGTCCTCCAGACAAACAGTTGAGTACACTGTGAGCATGCTGCATGGGCAATGCCTGTTTGGAGTGGTGTGGATGGAAGATACAGGGGAGGGGGGACTGAGGCCTGCATGAGCGGACGGTGAGTATATGTGCGCCAGGGCAAGGGTGGGAATGTGGGCCAATGACTGTGACGGTTACAGTTTTTCCTTTTCCCCTGTACTGTTCCTTAAGGTCAGCGCCCACCAGAAGAAGGATATTTGGTGTCCCATCGCCAAGGACATCCAGACCCTGGGGGTCCACCACAGACGGGGCACCCACCGCCGGAAAAGATGGGAGGACATTCGCCGCTGGAGCAAAAAGACGGCGGAGGCCCAGCTGGGGATGGCCTCCCAACGTGGGAGGGATGACCGTCGCACCATGACCCTCCTGATGTTCCGGATCCTGGCGGTGGCGTATCCAGAGTTGGATGGGCACTTGAGGGCATCACAGCAGCCACAATGGGATATGTACCGTCACATCCATCTGACTCTGCGCACATTACGAGGTGTCTGGGTGGGGCAGTGGGTTACCCTAGGCCAGGGCGAGCTTTGTAGGCAAGGACCCTTTGTGAGGCAGGCTATGTGGCACCCCAACCCCACCAGTGGTAAGAGCCATCTACACCTAGTTAGGGTCCTGTGGCTTCCATGTGTGCAGCAATCGGGCACAGGCCTTGTACCCCATTGGCATGTGATTAATCTAGAAACTGTTAGTGCATGGCGTAGTGCAGAGGGCTGCTGTGTCTGTAGTGTCCGCCAATGGCAGTGGTATTGCACGCACTGAACATGTCTTTCTTCTGTCTTCCCCCCCCTTTTTGTGGTCTCCCTGTTCTTGTGTGCAATAACATCATCAGGCAGAGGAGCAGTGGCACCGGAGCAGGAGGGAGCTGCATACCACTTGGCCCTGGAGGGCAAGACAACGGAGTCTGAAGCCACCAGTGGGACGGAGGGTGAGGGGAGCTCCAGAACAGGGACAGGAGGTGACAGCAGCAACAGCGACTCCTCTTCTGATGGGAGCTCCCTTGCGGTGGCGGGCCCCTATGTGCCCCCCGCATCAACAGGTACAGCTGCCACCCCCCCTACCAGCACCGCCCTCCCAGCAGCCCCTCAGCGTCTGTCCCTTGGCCGCTCACCCAGGAGGGTGGGCATCTCCTTCACCCCAGGCACCTCAGCCCCTGCCCCAGTCAGCCCTGCTGCCCTCAGTGAGGAGGCTATTGACCTCCTGAGATCCCTCACTGTTGGGCAATCTACCATTGTGAATGCCATCCAGGGTGTCGAGAGGCATTTGCAACAAACAAATGCATACATGGAGGGCATTCATTCTGGCCAGGCAGCCCAACAGAGAGCATTTCAGGCTATGTCCTGAGCACTGATGGCAGCCATTGTCCCTGTGTCCAGCCTCCCCCCTCCAACTTCCTCTACCCAGACCCAATCCCCTGTACCTCAGCCTATTTCAAGCACACCATCAGACCAGCATGCACACACCTCAACACACAAGGGTGGCTCAGGCAAACATAAGCACCACACATCCCACAGGCACTCACACAAGCATCATACCCATGCACACATACCAACATCCACTGCCTCCACTGTGTCCCCCTCCTCCACGTCGTCCTCCTCCCTCCCTGTCTCGTCTCCACTCACACCTGCATGCACTACATCTTCAGCCACTACCTCCATCACCAGCATGCCCATCACCACACACTGCTCACGTGCACTCACCACCCCCACTACCATTCATACATCCCCTGTGTCTGTCAGCCCTCCTCCCAAAGTGCACAAACGCAGGCACACACCCACCCAACAGCCATCTACCACACAGCAGCCTCCAGCCCATGCACCTTCACCCAAATTCAGCAAACGTACACCTCCTACAACCACTACCTCTTCCTCCACTCCCAAACCCACTCCATCTACCCATCCCAGTGTGTTGAAAAAACTTTTCTTGGATAATATTGACCTCTTCCCTACACCTCCCACCCGTCCGTCCCCAAGGGCCAGGCTTTGCAGGTCCCAACCCAGCACCTCAGCCACCACATCACCGGGCACAGTGGTGCCAGCAACTGCGGGCTTTTGGAGTGCACCAAGCATCAGGGCAGCCAGTGTTCCACAGAGCGAGGGCAAGGACATTCCTCCATCTGCGAAAGTAAAAAAGTTGCCCACATCCCAGAGGGAGAAGGCGAAACCACCTGCCACCAAGGGCTCAGGGAAAACAACAGGGGATAGTGGCAAGACAGCTGCGCCACCATCCAAGGTGGGGAAGGGCCAGAAAATCAAGGGCAGGTCAGGAGGGGGCATGGTGGCACCGACAACGGGTCCAGTGTCACACCTTCTGTCCACGTTGACGCAAACCTGTACGGCGGAGAAGACCACCACCTGCACCGCCACATGCACCGCCACCAGCACCGCAGTCACTGAGCCTGCCACCAGCACCGCAGTCACTGAGCCGGTCACCAGCACCGCAGTCACTAAGCCCGCCACTAGCAGCGCAGTCACTGAACCCGCCACCAGCACCGAAGTCACTGAGCCCGCCACCAGCACCGCCGCCACAGAGCCTGCCACCAGCACCAATGCAACAGAGTCTACCGCCAGCACCGCTGCCACAGAGTCTGCCGCAAGCACCGCTGCCACAGAGGCCAGCGCCAGCGACGCCACTACTAAAACCACTGCAAGCACCGCCAGCGGCCCGCGACATCCTGAGCCAGTGTCTCCACCGCAGACATGGCTGCCATCCGCAGTGGTCAGTCGTCTGAGCCTGGTGGTCAGTTCCAGGAGCTTGGGTAGCTTCCATGATGCACCACCTTCAGTGGAGAAAGGCATCCACTACCTCAGTCCTTTGCAGGATGAAGCACTCTGGGCACAAAGCCCCCTCCAGAACCAGTGGAGAAAGGCATACACTACCTCTGTCCTTGGCAGGATGAAGCACTCTGGGCACAAAGCCGCCTCCAGAATCAGTGGAGTATAAAATCCACTACCTCTGTCCTTGGCAGGATGAAGCACTCTGGGCACAAAGCCCCCTCCAGAACCAATGGAGACTGTTATCCACTAGAGAGACTGTGGCTTTGCACTCCCCAGGATGCAGCAGTGGGCAAACCACCCACTGGGAAGACTTGAGAGACTGCGGCTTTGCACTCCCCAGGATGCAGCAGTGGGCAAACCACCCACTGGAAAGACTTGAGAAACTGCTGCTTTGCACTCCCCAGGATGCAGCAGTGGGCAAACCACCCACTGGAAAGACTTGATAGACTGCGGCTTTGCACTCCCCAGGATGCAGCAGTGGGCAAACCACCCACTGGAAAGACTTGAGAGACTGTGGCTTTGCACTCCCCAGGATAAAGCAGTGGGAAACCACCCACTGGAAAGACTTGAGAGACTGTGGCATTGCACACCCCAGGATAAAGCAGTGGGCAAACGACCCACTGGAAAGACTTGAGAGACTGTGGCTTTGCACTCCCCAGGATGCAGCAGTGGGCAAACCACCCACTGGAAGGACTTGAGAGACTGTGGCTTTGCACTCCCCAGGATGCAGCAGTGGGCAAACCACCCACTGGAAAGAATTGAGAGACTGTGGCTTTGCACTCCCCAGGATACAGCAGTGGGCATGGAGCCCCCTCGTGGAGCAGTGGCGTCGTGCGTTCATCCGGCTGAGGTGCCCCCCTTCCCTTCCCCCTGAGGTGCCTGTTTCATTTCGATCTGATGCCCCTGCAGTGTTCTCTCCGTTTGAAGTCTGGTATCGAGTGTGGACCTCGCCTATGCATTTTGGGCCCAGTGATCCACGGACAATAATTGGTACACTATCCATACTTGTGTAGTTGGTGTACATAATTGTATATACTGTATTTCGAGTTTTGACTACTGTTTTTTTCATGATTACAATCATTCGACTCATTTCCTTTTGTCCTTGCGTTATTGAAGTGTGTGTGGGGGGGTGTAAATGTAATGCTGCAGCATGTATTTGTGTGTATGTTGTTGTGGGTGAGGGTGGGGGTGTTGCGTGTTGCGTTTGTGTGTCACTCTCTTTTCCCTCCACCCTCCCCTGTGTTGTAGGTGCAGTACTCACCGTGGTCGTCGCCACCGTCTTTGTTGCTCCTGATAGAGGAGCAGGAATACCATCGCAGGGAGTATTTGGAGTTCTGGCTCCATGGCATCCTGGTTCCTCATGGGGGGTGGAGAGGTGAGTGTTTCCCTTCCAACTCCTGTTTCCTCCGTGTTTTTGTTTGCGTTGGTTCCACCCCGGAAAAGGTGGCGGATTGGCCTCTCATGATACTGTGGGAGGTACATTGTCTTCCACCTGTCTGTTGGCGGTGACCGCCTCAATGTTTGTTTGTACCGCCGTGGTGGTCGGAATGTTAAAGTGGCTGTCTATGTTGGCGGTTTCCGCCACGGTCGTGATTCCATTTTCTTTTCCGCCGGGCTGTTGGTGGTATCACCGCCGCTTTAACACCGACCGCCAGGGTTGTAATGAGGGCCTTTATGTCCATTTTCTGCCAAATGATTCAACAATGCAATGCAGTTTTTGTAAGATTATGTTGTCTCTGATGCCAATAGCAAATCATCAATATGCTGCACTTGGACTGAATTGTGGGGCAATATCAGTGTTTTCAGACTCTTTTTCAATATCTGGTTGAAGGTAGATGGGCTCTCAGTATAGTCTTGTGGGACTCAACACCATACTGATACTTTCTCTTGGAAATTGGTATCCAGAAGAAAGCTTATCGGAGATCAATTATGGTAAACCATTCTGCTGTATATGGAATCTGGTAAGGTACGGCAGCTGAATTCAGTACTACAGTACTACAGGACACCACGGAATTACAATATCATTTGCCTTTCTCAAATCCTGAGCAATCCTAAACTTTCCATTCGGTTTCCGTAATACCATAATCAGTGAGTTCCTTCCTGATTATCTCCTTTGGAATTCCTTTCTGTATCATGTCCTCAATTATTGGTATTATTCCTGATGCTACTTCAGGAAACATTTGGTAAGGTGGTGTTTGTGGAAAAATTTCATTTGGCTTGATATTTATTCTGACAGGTTCTACTCCTTTGATTAATCCAATCTCTCTGCCAGCAAAATCCAATACTTATGGATTCACTTTCTCTTTTAAATCTGGAGGCAAGTCTTTCATTATCATCATTGGATATATCCCTACTGCTTCTTGTTGAGCTATTTTAAAATCAACATTCACATCATGAAACTCGACTCAATAAGGGGTACAGTAGATGGTACAATTTAACTTGCACAGCAAATCCTTTCCAAAAGATTTGCAGGTCTTGAATTACAAACAACAAGCTGATGATTTTCTTCATAAGAACCTTTTTTTTTTACAGGAACTTCTTTTGAAATTGTATTTGTAATCTGGCTGTGTGTAAGTTGTACATCTCGGTCTTCTTTCCCTGGAAGTGTAAGTCTGGGACTTCTGTTGTTCTTGGAACGTGTCGTACCTGTGACAATAAGAAATGACACTAAGTGGACATTTCCCTCACCTTCAACAAATGGCCCATTCTGGTCTACCTCTAAGACTGCACCAAGTAGGCAATCTGCCTCCTCTCCCATGCACCGTCATTGTGATGTGCTTCAATCCAAACCCTCATCTTTAAACAAATGAAACTGTTGAATTGCATTTTGATTTTGTACTTGCATTGCATTTTGATTTATTGTGGGCAACTGATTTGGGTTCAACTTCATGTTACCTAAGTTCTGTTGAAGCATAGGTGCTTGTGGAATAGGTATTGTTTGTATCGGACAAACACTGTTTGTTGCACATTCACATTTTGCATTCAATTTATTCCATCCATTTGATTATTGTTTACTCTATCTGGAATGAGCATACACTCACACTTCCAATGGCCCACCCTGTTGCAAAGAAGACAAGGGGTAATTTTCTTTAATGTAGCAACATCACCACCTATACTCAGATCAATCTGAGCTTCCGACCTCTACCCTGAGAGATAATCATACGTCCCAGAACACCTTGCATTCCTGCTTAAAATCCAGCAGTTGCATGTAGTTTGAACCACCAACTTCTTGTACTGCACCATCATTTCCTGTAAAGAACTGATTCTGAAATCCTCCCTGTGCCAACTTTGTTTGTGCCAACATAAACTTCTCTTTCAGCTTTTGCTATTTCATTTCCTGCTCATCGCGACAATTCTTTGCATATTTCAGAACCTCTCTTTGGCTGACAAATTACATTCTGCTGTGTATGCTGACTGATTTCAGGTTTCAATCCTAACACAAACTGTGAAATGAAGAATCCCATTTCTGTAGGTCCAAGATGAGTTTGACCCATAGGGTGCTGAAATGGCTTCAACAATCTCTCATAATAATTATATACAGACTCCTTCAGTTCCTGACGAATTTAATTTAACCTCACATAATCCAAATGCTTTGGAGGAACTCTGCCTTTCAGAAATGTAATCATGTCATTATACTTAGTCATCACTGTAGGAGATGGTGCCTGCGTACTAGGATCTTTCGCTGGTTCTGCATCTTGCCAATGAACAGTTATCTTATACTCAGCCCTCAAATCATTCTGAACAACAATACAAAAGAAGATATTCAAATCAACCTACAACACCTTTGAAATCTTAACAAATCCCTCAGCCTGTGTGTGCCACAGTACTGGATTTTCACTCAGCTTTAGAAAATTGTTTGTAAATGATGCAAGGTCTCCCCTACTCCAAGGTACATGAGCATAACCTCCACCTGGTATGTTACTCAATGGATAAGCAGCAGTTCCCTCATCCTCATCCTCATAGAATCTGTAGTTTTTTTCTTTTGTCCTTTTCTTTTTCTTTTCATGTTTCTGTGACCATTTAATTTCTAATTTATCCAATTCACTACATCTGTGTACGCAATGTAGTAATTCAGTGAGGTGAATTTGCATTCCTGAAGAAAACATGTTTTCGATGGACTCATCATCCAATTGTATCCTAAAACTTCTCTGCAATGGGGCACTTTTGGAAATATCAATATCATATTTATTTGCCAATTCGGTCAACTTGTCATGAATAATTACAGCTTTTCTCATAATTTCATTGCATAAATAAATTATATTTCAGGATACTGATTTACATGATCAAGAT
Organism: Pleurodeles waltl; assembly: GCF_031143425.1. Lineage (NCBI taxonomy): Eukaryota > Metazoa > Chordata > Amphibia > Caudata > Salamandridae > Pleurodeles > Pleurodeles waltl. The sequence goes on along the minus strand of NC_090439.1, from coordinate 188,055,833 downwards.
CCAAACATCCTCCAATTATTTCCTCTAATCCTCTAATTCAATTTTTAATCTAGGGACATTCAATGGTCTTTTCATCTCTGCACATATGCTAGTATTTGGTTTTCTGCATCTTCTGCCTTCACATTCTTCCTCATACCAAACCATGGGGGAACAATCCCTTTAACCTACCAAACCTATTTCTCCCTGCATTTGCTGTGTTGTGAAAATAATTTGCCTTCTTTCTCCTAATGCTTGCAGTACCTGTGGTGGTGTCCACACAATAATCTGTGAATTCTGCATTGTCAGAGTACATCCCGTTACCAGTGTCCCTCCAGTAGCTTTATGAGCTACTGTAGCTGACGTGCACAAACCCTGTGCATGTACTGTTTGAGTTGTAATTAATCCAGTAATTTGTGAAGGAGTCGTTATCACAGAAGCAGTAGCATCTGTAGGCACTATAGTTTGGGCAGTTCCAATTTGAGCTGGAACACTTGTAATCACTTGTTGAACCACAGGCTGTGTAGTAACAGCAATCAGCTCTGTTACAGTAGACTGTGTCCATAATGGTTGTGCAATTATTGCCTGCACTACTTGCACCGATCCGATAACCTAAAATGCATAAGGGTCTGCAAGAACTGTAGCTACTGTCACAATATTAGTCAACTGTGCTTCAACATTTGACACCAGACCCACATAAGGCAATAGATGTGTAGCATCTAAAATATCATCACCTGAATCAGTGTCAGATTTTGTGCTATCTTTGATTTGCTTGTGTCCTCAAATATTTTTGCTTTTGAGCATTTCACATTTTTGTGATTGCCCACTTTTCTCATTTGTTATGAAAGGTTATAATCTTGTCCCTTCTATTATATTCTTTCTCCACCTTCGATGCTGCTTATTCCATAGTTCATCTGCATAATTTCTCATAGTTCATTTTGAGCGTCTTTGGTACCTCTTTTTCTCTCTCTTTAGAGCCATTTTCTCCCAAGCACTAGGTGGTACAAACTGTGTAGGTCTAGGAAGTGGCTTCATTTCACTACGTTTTTCTCATAATTTTTCAATAATTTCTAAATTAAATGTACCCTATCTTGGAAAGTTCAATGCAACCTCTTTTTCAGTGATCTTGCACAACTGGCAAAGCCACACACCTGTATGTAAACCTTCCTCATTCATCATATGATAGATGCTGATGTGCCCTCAGGAGGTGCTCCCTCGCCTTCCCTTATTGGAATAGTCACATCACCTCTTATTGCCCTTCTACAGGCTTTAAAAAAATCATGATTTTAATTTAATTTCAACAAATAAACAGTACTTGAATTTCAGAGTATCAATCTTTGGAATCTGTTCCTTATACGTCAAATCACAGAATCCTTTTCCCCCAGTTCACAATGCAGTTCAGTAATCTAACCAACCAATTATTTCACAACTCTTTAAGTAGCTCAACCAATCACAGTGCAGTGCTTACACCATCTGACCAATACAAATGCTGCACAATGACTCACTTCTCACAGCAGCTCAAACCTCTTTTACAATTTTAGACATACAGCTTCAATTCTAATAACTACACAACATAAAATACTATCAGTCTTTGTCTGTTTCATCTAAAAAAACAATAGAACAATTCAACAATCAGGACTTCACGGATTTTAAACCTTCTGATGCTACAACCAACAAGAAGTTTCCACTCACAATGATTAGTTCTCGTCCTGCGGGAAATCACCTAATCAATGTTGTGCCATCTTTGGGCATCAGGTTTCACAAACACTCACTAATATTAATACAACCACAATTTATTAGCTCACTATCTAAATTGTGCAGTCGTCGATGTCTCACAATTTGCACTTTACCTAGCAGACAATAATATTATAAATTAATAGATATTCCTCTCTCTCTATCCTAGGATCTTAAACTACTTCTTAGTCAGATAGCCCCTTTATCTTTTTCGGCAAAGTGCATAAGCATCAGCAATGCAATTCAAAGCATCCATGAGCAATTCTCAATGTAATTCACAATTCATTAATCATCACAATTTCAATGCATAAACCTATTGATACTGTCAGATCTGCCAGGAGGTCCAAATTCTCGGGATCTGCACGATGCTGAGTAAGGGTCCCACTTCCAGGCAACACCAAAGTCAGATGCTGTTATAGCGCTGAACTAAGGAGGGGCCCAGCCGGGGGAAGGGGTTTATGGAAAGGGACTGCCAGGAAGGAGATCTGAAAAGGAAAAAGTTAATACCTAATCCAATAATAACTTTTACACAAATAACACATTGCTCAAAAAACAATCTCACTAATATCTTTTTCCTTTTTGGAATGACGGGATTCTCCTACGGTTGATTTCTCCAGTTAAATTCTACACAAAAAATATTTCACAAGAAAATTGTCTCATTATCCTGAACCACTAAAACAACATAAATCCTTTGAATTCCTTTGTTATTAAAGATAAAATATAATGTAGTAGTCTTTTTCTTAAATATTAAAAGAATCATTATCTTTCATGAATAAACAGGATTTATCTTAAAACACTTTCCTGTTAAAGAAACACACAGATATAGGGCCTCATTCTAAGTCTGGCGGGCGGCGGAGGCCGCCCGCCAGACTTCCTCCCTCCAGAATACCGCACTGCGGTCGGAAGACCGCTGCGGCTATTCTTAGTTTTACACTGGGCTGGCGGGCGACCGCCAAAAGGCCGCCCGCCAGCCCAGTGTAAAAATCCCTTCCCACGAGGACGCCGGCTCAGAATTGAGCCGGCGGAGTGGGAAGGTGCGACGGGTGCAGTTGCACCCGTCGCAAATTTCACTGTCTGCAATGCAGACAGTGAAATTCTTTGTGGGGCCCTCTTACGGGGGCCCCTACAGTGCCCATGTCATTGGCATGGGCACTGCAGGGGCCCCCAGGGGCCCCACGACAACCCATACCGCCATCCTGTTCCTGGCGGGAGAACCGCCAGGAACAGGATGGCGGCATGGGTTGTCAGAATCCCCATGGCGGCGCAGAGAGCTGCGCCGCCATTGAGGATTCTGATGGGCAGCGGAAAACCGGCGGGAGACCGCCGGTTTTCCACTTCTGACCGCGGCAGAACCGCCGCGGTCAGAATGCCCTGCGGGGCACCGCCAGCCTGTTGGCGGTGCTCCCGCCGACCCTGGCCCCGGCGGTAAGGAACCGCCGGGGTCAGAATCAGGCCCATAATCTCTAGTAACACTCAGAAAACAGAACATCTATTTATCACAGTTCCTGGAAAGAACAATTTGGCTGTTCATTGACAAAAGCTTCAATTATTTCCACTAGCAATTCCTTTAAACAAAATCAATAACTCAGGACTACAAGGTTTATAGCGATCCACTTATAAAGGAAAGAATGCAAGGTTTTACCAGAAACACTCAAGATAATTGCTTTGTAAATAAACTCCAAGAGAGGAGTTTCATGAAACTGACAGAAAATCAATAATTGAAACCAGCAAGGTTTAAATCGTTTCCACAATGAACAAAGAAAGCAAGGTTTCACAGCAACTTAATTGATTTACAAATAAACTCCAAGAACGGAGTTTCATGAAACTGACATAAAATGAAAAGCTCACCGCCGCGAGCCGGCCGCTCGCTTTTGACCAAACGAAGAAGTCTTGGAATCTCAACAGCAAGCCCCGAAACGAACTCCATGCAAAATGCTCTGAATAGAAGGCGTTTGTAGCGAGGGTGTGGCAGGTATTTATAGTATGGCCACACCCAAGACTAATTATGGCCACACCCAAGACTAATTAGTTTCTAGAGAAGGCTGGGAATTGTAGTTCTTCTGATTTCCTGATTCTTTTTAGACTCTTTTTTATATTATGCTATAGGAATGTTTATTGCAATGATACCACCAATGGCCTGATCTTTTGGGTAAATGGCTTTTACCACACCACATGTATGATGCTAAAGAAACATTGGCAGTTTTATAGGACATCTTGCGTACATTGCGCGAATTACGCCCACGCATGACTGAAGTCTTGACAGATACTCACACCCGTAGAATCACCAATCTGCAACTGCTACCAGCAACCGCCTCCGATACTGCACTCCATCAACCTTCAAATTTAGGTTCTGGGCAATTGGGCAATTTATCTAACTTGGGCACTTTTTCATTATTGCAGCTTCTTTTTCTCATTATCTAACCTTACCTCTACTACACACTTTTTGTCTGTCTAGCCACTAAAGTTGTTGATTGTCTCTACCCTGTCTAGAATGGGCCTCTCTGATAAAAGATCCGTAGTCTGCCTCTGCTGTGTGTACGCAAGCGAAGGCCTATCTCTTTCTCTGGGATACTTTTATACATTTTTACATCATAACAAAAGTTAATTACACTGATAAAATTCTTCTACCAACCAATAAGAGAGTGGAATCCTAATGTGAACAGGACAGTTTCCTTCAAGATGGTAAGTTTTAACAAAGATTATTCTAAACACATGATACATTTAACTAAACTTTTAACTAGAATGCAACATTAGGCAGGGTTCCCATCTTTATGAATTTATGAGAGAAAGAGCAGTCATGTAAATTTTAGGTAAAAGCACATTTCATCATTTCCATTCTCACACATCTTCTCACCTAAAGCCACGGCTCACCTGTGACATTGGCGAGGCAACTGGGCTGACTTGGCATGCCGAGGATAGACAACACTGAGGTGCACACCCCCTGAGGCACCAGACGGACTTGTTTGGAGAGAGGAGGGGTCTGGGGGCAGCCGGGGGCTGTCATGAGAGCCCACAGCCAGAGACCTGGGGCCAACAGCTAATATCAGGCTGGCTGGGACCAGAGGAGGCCTCACAGAGGGAGGAGAGAGGCCCAAAGTTGAGTGGCGGCTGCCACATGGATTTGCTATAGGGGCCCAAGGCTCACAGCTGATTTTGGGAGAGTTTGGACCTGGCCCATAATTGATTGCACATACCAATGGTTATTACATTGCCCCGGCCCCGTTTCGCCTGCATTTGCAGGCTGATCGACCCGTCCCACGCTGTGGCAGATTGATTACAACTGAACACTGGAGAGGCACTTGCTACTGGTTGCCTTGGCACCTCTGAAGATGCAAGGTGGGACCTGAACTTTAGAACTACCCCTTGGATGCTCCTCAGGCCTGAGGGGGTGGCCTGCCTGGTGATCACTTGGCCTTGTGGTCCTGTACAGCCCACGCTTGCCTCCTGGTGCATAGGAGGGATCCTTGTTGGCTGAGCTGCCGGGGGCCGATCCTGGGGATCTTCCCCAGTTGCTCCCTGTTGATATTGCCAGGCCTAACTGGGGACTCCAGGCCAAGAAGACAGCTATCTCACCGGCCACAAGAGCGAAGACCCCACTTGCTGTGAACCCTATTGCTCATGGCCGCCTCACAACATCTGCGTAGCCTGCTCATGCCCCCTGCTGAGAGGATGGCTCAGGGTGTGGCGGGCTCAGCTGGAACTCCGACTTGGCTCTTTGTCTGCCTGCCGGGTCCCCCTAGGCAAAATGGAGTAGCTCATCGCGGGTACCGGAGGGGGGAGCTTACTCTTTATTTCCACTCTTCATTCCACCACTTAGTCAATCATGGGTAAGCATGATGCCAAACATCCAAAACTCACCTTCGAGGGCAAGCGACACGCCCAGCAGGTGGAGGGGAAGCTGGGTCTAAGGATCTTGGAGGACTCCCCGATGCAACAATGGCTCTCAGCAGATTGACCTCAAAGAATCACTCCTGGATGTAGAAACAAGTCTGAAAACATCCATACGAAGCTGGATCTCCTCATGGCCCTCCTCCATCAGATGAAGCAGCGTGTAGACAAACACGAATCCAGACCAGACCACATGGAGACTAGTGTTTCAAATATCGATGACTTGCAAACTGATTCCAAGGAACACTTCTCAAAATGGACAAAATCCTTGAACTAATAAAAGCCAAGAATGAAAATCTGAACAACCTTTGCATTGCAGGTGTCCTGGAGACCACCACAATCTCGAAAATGCAAGATTTTGTCAAGTCCATGCCTCGGACACCTCTTTAACAACAGTCTGCCCATGATCTTCATCATGGAGCGAGCCCCTTGCTTTCTTGATACTCGGCCGCTACCTGTCGCACCTGCGAGACTGATAGTAGCTAGACTATTAAACTACCAGGACATGGTCCTGTGGCTTGCCCGTAAGAAAGGCCCGATACAGTACCAAGGCAACACAATATCATTTTTCCCAGACTTCACACCGTTGGTGCAAGCACGGTGCAGTGATTTCCTACCAGTAAAAAAACTGCTACAAAAGTCAGAGATTCCATATGTCCTACTATACCCTGCCAGGTTGTGGATCAACATAGAGGGCAAGCCCAACATTTTCACAGATGCCAGATCCGCAATAAAATTTGTCAAACACATGACCAAAAACACTGCCCCCCGAGACACCTGGGGCAGCGGATTGAGCGTCCCTGAGTAAAATACATTGATCTAACACCATGATGGACCATGACAGGCTCTTGGACACCCTTGTGTGGTCTCTCACTGGTCTGAGCCTGAGTGGCTGGACTCGGCCTTTGGTTCGGACAGGCTACTGGACCGCACCTCTTTAAACAGACGACACCCTGGGCTTATTTATATTTACATGCATATTACACACAAGGATGATGTATGTATTTTCTGGTTCGTCCACTCTGCCTTAAATGGTGGGTCATTGCCCGATGTCACCCCGTCCTCAGGTATGTTTCCGAATATTGTTATCTCTATGTGGGTTTTGGGTGGCTGGGGAGGGACTCTTTGCTCAACCATGTTTGGGGGTTGGAGTGGGTGGGGGGAGGATTGAGTATGAGGTATTGTACTTTGACGTTCTAACCTGGAACGTCCGCCGTCTAAATTATAGCAGAAAGGCTAGCCTTATGCACTCATACCTGTTGATGAACCTGGCTTTTTGACAGGGTCATCCCAAACCTTTTGCCTCCTTCCTCCTATTTTTTCTGACCTGTTGTTGTTGGCTTTTGACCTCTGGGCACTTTACCACTGCTAACCAGTGCTAAAGTGCATATGCTCTCTGTGTAAATTGTACTATCGATTGGTTTATCCATGATTGGCTATTTAATTTACTTATAAGTCCCTAGTAGAGTGCACTATATGTGCCTAGGGCCTGTAGATTAAATGCTACTAGTGGGCCTGCAGCACTGGTTGTGCAACCCACTTCAGTAGCCCCTTAACCTTGTTTCAGGCCTGCCATTGCAAGGCCTGTGTGTGCAGTTTCACTGCCACTTCGACTTGGCATTCAAAAGTACTTGCCAAGCCTAGAACTCCCCTTTTTCTACATATAAGTCACCCCTAATGTGTGCCCTAGGTAACCCCTAGAGCAGGGTGCTGTGTGGGTAAAAGGCAGGACATGTACCTGTGTACTTATATGTCCTGGTAAAGTAAAACTCATAAATTCGTTTTTGCACTACTGTGAGGCCTGCTCCCTTCATAGGCTAACATTGGGGCTGCCCTCATACATTGTTGAAGTGGCAGCTGCTGATCTGAAAGGAGCAGGAAGGTCATATTTAGTATGGCCAGAATGGTAATACAAAATCCTGCTGACTGGTGAAGTCGGATTTAATATTACTATTCTAGAAATGCCACTTTTAGAAAGTGAGCATTTCTTTGCACTTAAATCTTTCTGTGCCTTACAATCCACGTCTGGCTGGGCTTAGTTGACAGCTCCTTGTGCATTCACTCAGACACACCCAAACACAGGGTACTCAGCCTCACTTGCATACATCTGCAATTTGAATGGGTCTTCCTGGGCTGTAAGGGTGGAGGGCCTCACACAAAGGACTGCCACACCCCTTCTGGGACCCGGGCAGACAGGATTGAACTGAAAGGGGACCTGGTGCATTTCTTAGACACTCTTTGAAGTCACCCCCACTTCCAAGGCACAATTTAGTATAAAGCAGGGCCTCTTCCCTACCTCATCAGACACTTGCTGGAGAAGAAACCTGAACCAGAAACTACATCCTGCCAAGAAGAACTGCCTGGCTGTTCAAAGGACTCACCTGTCTGCTTTTCTACAAAGGACTGCTGGCTTGCTGTTGGCCAGCTGCCTTGCTGAACTCTTGTCTGGCTGTAAAAGTGCTCTCCAAGGGCTTGGATAGAGCTTGCCTCCTGTTCCCTGAAGTCTCAGGACCAAAAAGACTTCTCTTTTTCATTTGGACTCTTCGTGCGCCGAATATTTAGACGCACAGCTTGTTCCGCTGTGAGAAAAACGCCACACACTGACGCTAATCGACGCAACGCCTTCGGGGCGACCGGAACTTCGACGCACGGCCTCGCAAGGACAACGCCGCCCGACGCGACGCCTGCCATGAGAGCGAAACTTTGACGCACAGCCCCGGTGAACGACGCGCAGCAGGAAAACAAGCAGGAGAATTCACGCACAGACCCGGGACATCTGGTAATCCCCGCGACCCACAGAAAGAGACTGTCCGCGTGCCGGAAAACGACGCACGACTTCCCCGTGTGAAAAATAACGACGCAAGTCCGTGTGTGCTGGGGAGAAATCGACGCACACACCATTTTTCCACGTATCTCTTCTTCTGCGGCCCTTTGTGGAGATTTTCCACTCCAAACCAGGTACTTTGTGCTTGAAAGAGATTTTGTTTGCTTTTTAAAGACTTAAGACACTTTATATCACTTTTCAGTGATATCTTTACAAATTCATATTGCATCTTTGATCGTTTTGACCTGCAAATACCCAGACAAATATAATATATTTTTCTAAACACTGTGTGGTGTATTTTTGTGGTGCTATATTATGGTATTGTATGATTTATTGCACAAATGCTTTACACATTGCCTTCTAAGTTAAGCCTGACTGCTCGTGCCAAGCTACCAGAGGGTGGGCACAGGATAATCGTGGATTGTGTGTGACTTACCCTGACCAGAGTGAGGGTTCTTGCTTGGACAGAGGGCAACCTGACTGCCAACCAAAAAACCCATTTCTAACACCTGTAGACACACAACATTGATATATGCTTCTTGCAGGAAACCCACCTGATGGATTCTGCATCCCTTAGGCTACGCGCTGGGGGATGGGCGCACACTACTCATCCACATATTCCAGTTACGGTAGGGGTGTGTCGATACTACTATGCAAGGGACTCCCCTGGCAACTATTCCACACTCTACTCGACCCACAGGGCAGTTTCGTAATCATTGCGGGATTGCTGTGCATGGTACCCATGTTATTGGTGGCCGCATACAGTCCTAATGCTGACGACTGAGTTTTTCTCTACACTCTCTGCCAAGATACAAAGGTGGGGCCCCCAAACACTCCTGTGGAGCAGGGACTTCAATGCAATCCTGGATGACCAGATGGATAGGTCCGGCCTTACTAGGAGTCTACACCCTAACACCACTAAGATACTCCACATCATCGCAAATGAAAATCACCTAAACGACATATGGAGACAAACACATCCCCACACAAGCAAGGGCACTTGCGTCTCGACATATCACGGCTCCTGGTCACGGCTGTACTTTTGGCTGGTGTCCCCAGACATCAGACCCTGGTCACTAGAAGTCACCCATCTCCCACACATCCTTTCAGACCACGCCTGGTCCTGCTGAAACTTTGAATCCCCAAGACCATCCCACGCACCTTCACATGGCACCTGCCCCTGGGTGCGCTGAGTGATGTGGCCTTCTGAAAAGAAATGTGCACAGAAATCATTGACTTCTTTGCCCTCAACGTGAACTCTGTAAAATTGCCCTCCACACAATAAGAGGCTTTTAAGGTAGTCATACAAGGTGCTTGCATAGCGAAACAGGCTGGAATCCTGAGGGCCATCGGGCAGACACTTGCTAAACTTGAACGGGAGATCCGGTCACTAGAAATTCAATTGTTTCAGTCCCAAAATACTGACCCCCTAGCCGCTATCAGATCTAATCTGAATGAATTTCAGGAGGAGGCCGAGAGAGAGACCTATTACCTCCATCGAGATGCCCAGGCATGGCATTTTGGTGAGGGAGATCGCCCAGGCAAGACGCTGGGCAGGATGCTGTGCCCCCCCACACGCTGAAGCATATATAGCTGAACGTGTTGGCACTGATGGTAACCCCTATCCCTATCACACTGGAAATGCTGCGTGTAACTTCATCTTTTTACGCCCAATTGTATAGTGCGAACTCTACCTCCACTGAGCCGGAACTCACTGAATGTTGTAACACGATACAGCTGGCATGGTTTGACCAAGAACATTGGAAATATCTTGACTCCCCCATCACCACCGAAGAGATAGTGCAGGTCATCACGAGCCTATCTAGCGATAAGGTGCCAGGCGGTGACGGCCTCCCTGCTGCATTTTTATAAGGAATACACCTCTCTCCTGGCTCCACATCTTCTGGCTATGATTCAAGTCTCCTTAGACACCGGTTCCCTGCCCCCCTTCCTGAGAGAGGCAATTATAGTTACCCTCTTGTGACTAGGCAAGGCTGCGAACCAATGTAACTCCTATTGGCCTCTTTCCCTCATCAACATTGACAACAAAATCTAAGCAGAGATATTGGTGAACCGCCTACAACCACATCTACCTAAGATAGTACGTTCTGACCAAGTGGGTTTCATCTGGGGATGATCAAGCTCCCAGAACCTCCACACATTTTTTGCTATTATGCACCACCTTAACTTCCAGGTCCCAGCCCTAGCAGCCCTTCTGGATGCAACCAAAGCGTTCTACACACTGGAATGGACATACCTCTTTCCCCTCCTTGCAATGGACATACCTCTTTCCCCTCCTTGCTTGCCTTGCTTGACTGGGCTTTAGCTTACAATTTATATGAAAAACCCAGCTTCTTTATACCCTAACCTCAGCTCAGGTACAGCTCAACTGACTTATCTCTGATGCATTCCCTATCGCACGTGGCACAACACAAGGATGTCCGCTGTCACCCCTATAAATTGCCATCGCGATGAAACCCCTAGAAGCGCATTTCTGCCAAAATCATGCGAATAGAGACATACGCCTCACCACAGGGGCACTGGTGGTTTCAATGTATGCAGACGATATAGTACTATACATCTGCAAGTCACAAGAGAACCTGTCCCCATTGATAAGGGAAGTGATATACTTGGGGGGGTCCTAAACCATTCAGGTAAATTGGACTACATCTATCCTGTTCCCGCTTACTGACGCCACTCTCCCATTCCCTGCAGAGTTTCCTCTCAAGTGGGCTGATGAACCGGTTCAATATCTTGGCATCTGGCTCAGCCGCAATACTTTCGAATTCTGCCAAACCAATTATGGCACAGCCATGTCTTTGCTGGAGGACCGAATACCTATATAAATCCGGCTACCCCTCTCCCTTGCTGGTCGCATTGCAATAGCAAAGATTATGGTCCTCCTTTAATTCCTCTACCTTATTCGTTCATAAATTCTTTATTGGGTCTCAAAGGACCATAACAGCCAAGCACAAATTTTCTGTTTCAATCAATATGGGGGTCATCATATAATCTTTTATATGTTCAAACACAATTGTGATCCCTAATTCCATCCTCATTACCGCAATATAATTTTAGAACACAATGTTTAGCATGATTAAAACAATAAAACATCTAAAACTTACTTATACGTAAATGCATAATATGTCATGTAAAAATCACTTTAAAAGAAGTCTCCCCACCTTTACCACACCAAGCACAATTATTCATCTTTTGGATGTTCCCTGCTCTAAGTTATTCAAGATGAGCATACTGATTGATCATAATGAATTTGGGTGGCCAAATATTCATGTCGGTAATCTACCCAAAGACTTTCTTACAGTAATTACGGAACTTAAAAAATTAGCTACAATGCCACATATTTCAATAGAGGGTAACATCTGGAGATAAAGATACGCAGGATGACATTGTCGTATATATGTAGATCTTAAAAAAGGGATTAGGAAACGCTTTCTCTGTTTTTATTAAATTTGCAAAAGATAACCACATGCATTGTACTTTGTGCTGACTTTGAATCACAAGGGCAAACCCCTAGTATTGTACTCCAATCATTCATGGTCGGAAAAGTTACCAAATGGTGGAACGTGTCTAGCCTTAGCCGAGTGAGAACAAAACGATGTCGAGGTTTTACTACATTTACCAGGTAAGGCTGCATGCCCTCCATGGACAGAATCAATTGGTTGAACCTGACGCTCTGTTTTTTTGCCTCTACTGCCCACCTCAGGTCTTCTAGGTGCTTCAAAGACAGGGACCTTAAATCCTTCCTACTTAGTGTCTCCAATAATTCTGGGTTTGCGTAATATTCTTTATGGCCCATATCTTCAAAAAAGGTCATAATGTACCTCAGCCATGGGACTCTTGAGGAAAAAGATGATGCCATGAAATCCTGTAAAACAGCCCTATTTAGGCCAGTGTGTTCTGAAGTCCAAATTTTCTGCCATAGCAATATAGGTTGTATCTTTACTAGATCCACTAGGAAGGGGGGCCCTAATTCTGCATGGCTAACGAATGATGAGATGCTATTTGGTGCCATTAGTAAGTATCTCAAAAAATCATTTTCCACAGTTTGGATCGGGTTGCAGTTGGTATACCCCCATATACCCGCTCCATAAGTGGCATTTGGGATACATTTAGCGCTATAGATTTTTAACATATTCTGTGTAGTGATCGTCCCTAGCCTCTTGGAAAAAATCTTCAGGGCCGTCGTTGTCTTCTTAATTTTTACACACTGAGGCCCAGGTACCTTGTTTATCAAACATTATACCCAAATAGGAGAATGTTGAAGTAATGTCAATCTTTCCGCCTTTCATGACAATATCATGAGTCTTAAATAATTTCCTACCACATTTCATTATGAAGGTTTTAGAGCAGTTGACAGTAAGGCCCAAGTCTGCCATGTATGTTGCACAAGTTGTTAAAAGTCTTTGGAGGGCTAGTGGGGTCCAGGCCATATGAACAGCATCGTCTGCATATAGTAGGGCCGGAATCGGACGATGACCTATTTGAGGGAGAGCTTTACATTTGCTTATTAACTCTAGTTCCAGCTTATTTATGTATATTGAGAATAAGAATGGAGCTAGTACACAGCCTTGACGAACACCTCTATGTATACCAAAAGGCCTAGTACATTCAGATAAAATTTTGTTTTCCTCAGCCCAGCCTTGTAATCTATTCAGGATAATTCTCCAAGCTATTTAAGCTAATGTGTCGAGTAGTGAGATGGGTCTATAACAGGCTGGGTTGACACTGTCACCTTTTTTATATATGGGGACGATAATGGAATCTAGCCATGATGGTAAGGGTCCTTGCATACAAGCCCTCAGTACCCGAGTCAACAGGGGGCCCCATAAGTGTATATTTGCCTTATATAAGTCTACCGGGTCACCATCAGGGCCCGGAGCTTTTCCAGCTTTATGTGTGTTGATTGCTTCTACTACCTCCTCCAGGCTAAACTGAGGTGTTATGATCATGCGTGAGTTCTTTTGAATGGTATAGCTCGTTGGAGAATCAAATTACTCTATGTCCTAAACTGGGCCATATATCTTGGAAAAGTGACTGATCCAATCCCCCTCTGAAATAGCAAATTGTCTAGCCCCTGACATAGGGGTATTTCTTATTTTCCAGAAAAGAATGTTATCTTTCATGAGACTAGTTTTATGAAGGGATTCCCAGGTATTTTCTTTCAGGGTGGTTTTCCTTTTCTTAATGGCCACTTTATATACCTGCCTCCGGGCACGTATCTCAGTCAAATATCTTGTTGGAGCACTTAGCACCTTTTTTAATCTCTTATGTGCTTTAGTACAATCAGAATCAAACCAACCCATTTTTCACCTCTGCCCCAACTTGAGGACTTCTTTCACACCTTTGCGTTATTGACGAGAAAGCACTTAAACGTTTTGATGGATCTATATCATCACTGAGGCAGTCCGCAAAATCTTGCATGTGTTCACAAATTAATTGCTTCAGAAGGTCCTTTGGCTCTATTTGGGACCATCGTAGTGAATACCCGTTACGCAAGACTAGTTTGATATCGTTTACCAAAGCAGTATTATCCTTCTGGGGCAGCATGGAAGATGTTAGTGAGAGCTCAAAACTCTGTGGGAAATCATCACTTATTGCAATATCGTGAAGTAGATATTTGGAAAGATATTGTAGAAACGACATTAGAACGTAATCGATCACTGCGTCTACACCCCTGCCGTTAAAAGTTGGCTTAAACTGCGGGTCATCATGGTAAATTTCATTTACAAAAGACAAATTACATTTATGCGCCAATACATTCATGGCATCACCTTGAATACTATGTATAAAGTGAACCCTCGGGCCAATGTCTTCCTCATACATTCCACATACCTTCTCACAGGATTCCTTGCAGAGATGGACATTCAAATCACCTCCCCACAAAATAAGGCTTTCTCTCCTGGATTTTATGCAAATTATCTCTAGTTCCTCTCCCAATTGTGTTAAAATGAAGGAGACCTCACCGTTAGTACATTGTTATAAAAGCTAATGACCACTAATTGGGTCTTCTGGTCTAGGTCGCTCACAATCACTTGGTAGTAATCATTAGAGATTTGCATATTTAAGTTTATTAGGGGAAACTTATTTGAAACGTATATACATAAACCCCCTTTTGACCGACCGTGTCTTGAAGGTACTGCTGGTGTGTGATATGTTTTATAACCATTTATGTGAATAGGATTTAAAAGCCAAGTTTCCTGGAAACATAAAAGGGGGAAGTCTTCAATTAAGTTTATCCAGTCCTCGTTATTAAGCTTATTGCTTAGGCCTGGCACATTCCAGTAAAGTAAAACTATTTACAAATTCTATTGATTCTGTCCCTGTATGTTGTTTATAGTCGGAGGAGCTATGCCACTATGTGCTGTAAGAGTTGATGTCCTAGGTAGGTCTCCCTGCCTTATCTGCCAACCTTCTATGTTCTTTTCCAATACCGTCTCATTGGATATCTCTATCTTCGCCCTACTGAGTCAGTCTAGATCTTCTAGTGTAGAAAGAGCTTGGAGTCTATTACAAGAGGGAGTAGAGTCAGCACTAGGTAAAACTGTAGGGTGGGCTGGTCGGATGCTGTTGGGGTTTTGCCCCACAACGCTTCGGTAAAAATAGCCCAGAGGTAATAATGAGATACCATGATGAGTGACATGCCTTGCCCCAAGTTCGCTAATAATTCTCTCTACTAGTTCTGGATATTTGAACGAAAGGACCACGCAGTCTCACTCCAGTGATTTCCGGCTGTTACCTATTCAGTTAATTCACCTGAACATTTTTATGTTGTTGAAAAGGGGTCCCACCATTCCGGGATTCAGGGGTGATCCTATCCAATTGAGGGACTTATTCCTCAAAGCTGTCCATGTTTCCTGATACTGGTTAACCAGGGGGGGAACATTAGTCAGGACCACTACATATGGTGTCTCCTCCTGGGGAGATGTAAAAAATTGGTTTGTGTAAAAGAGGGCTCTGGTGTTCTCCTACTTGTGTAATAATCCCTGGTGGAATTTGTACCGGGCCAAATTATCCTGTCTGAAGACGACACAGTTTTTAAAGTCTTTAGATGTGGTTGTCTGGTAGTTGCCGCTAGTGTTAAGGTTTGTGAACTACTCGTAAAGTTTTGGGTCAGGTGTGGTACACTAGGGGCTTTTCTGGTTTGAGTTCCGGATTGTGAGATACTCGTAAAATTTGCAGTTAAAAGTGGTGCACTAGAAGCTTTTCTTGGGGGCTGTAGAGACTTCATAAGTACTAAACCTGCCTCAAGATTACTCTCTACCGCTCTTAAACATTCTGAAAGAGAGTCCAGTGAGGCCCTGACCGATGATATCAAGGTGTTTATTGATTCATGGATGTCTGCAAGGAGGTTTAGGGTTGTATCGTCTGAGGTATTTGGGGTTTTCCTCTGTGTTTCTTTTTTTGTGTGGCTGTCTTCCAGTCATGTTTACCAACTCTTTCTTTAAGTTGTTATTTGGGGGATTATCTACCCTCCCTACCGAAGGTTTCCTTGGGTGCTTAGGTGATGGTGGAGAATCTTCCAGGACAGAAATTATCTCCGAGATGTTTTGAATACACCTGTTTTTATTGTTTTTACTTTCCTGGTTCTCAGTTACCTCTACCCTGATATCCCTCTCGATATTGTTACAATCAGCCTGTGTGTCTGGGTTCCTTAACAGGAGTATAATACAGTCACCAGAGGTCAGCAATTTCTCTTCAACATTGGAAATCTGCTTATCTATCACCTCCATCGCTCCTGAAATATATTTTAATATGGAGGTACTGTCTTTTACGTTTAAGGGAGGATTCAGCATTGAATGCTTTCTTTTACCTATGATTGTAATAACTGGGATGAATATGATGTCTATGTAAAGCTGTAAAGTCACCCTTTGTACTGCTCGGCAGGCAAAGAGTGTGCAGAATGGTTTACCCACTAGCCAGACCCCACAGGTGTTATTACACAAAACCCATTGTAAGTACACAATCTCAACAGAAAGCCATCCCTACAAATCAGCCTTGTCAGTAAAATTAAATCATATATTTATGGGAAAGATACTCTCACTTTTAAGTCCTGATCCTCTCTTCAACGTACTGTTGTCGTCTGCGTTTGTTGTTAGGGGGGATGGCCCTGTCTGGCCTCCTTCGCTCTACGACAGGCGTGGACAGGCCTGCCCTTAGCCCGGGCTTTGCCCAGGGCGGCCCGCGCATGTCCCGCGATGGGGGAGGCCGGTGTTGCTTTCTAGCACTGGGGCAAGTGTTTGGCCCCGCCCCCTGACCTCCTCAATCTCTCCTGGGACTTGCAGTCCCTTGCAGTGTCCAGTACAAGTGTCCCGCGATGCAGGGGGCCGGCGGCGCTTTCAAGCGTCCCCTTTGATTTATCTACCTCTTTCTTAATATTCCCCTCCCCCTGAGCTCACAATTTTTCAAATGTTTGAAATCCAACCTAGTTACTCTGGTGTAGACGGGTAAACAACCATGGATAACCTGGGAAGTCCTTAAATTAACGCTCGAGCAGGGGGCTGGGTGCACCAGATATTATATTTTTTGCCTTCTGCGCTCAAGCACAATACCTACACTTCTGGGGATACCCTATACTGTTTCAACCTCGTGCAGCTGTCGAGGCAGACCATGCCCCACCATGCCCCCTTCCGGAGGCTCTGCATCAACCCTATAGGGTACCTCGAATGGACATCAACACAGTTTAAATGTGTACACAGGGCGTGGGACAGACTGAGTAAGAGGGAGGGACTTTCTATATTATATGCCCCATCAATCCCATTAGCTAGTAACCCTACTCCAAGAGACAGGCATGCGTGTGTGAGCACACAACCACGGCCTTAAAGTATTTTCAGATCTATACCCCGATGGCCAATTTATCTCTGCGATGCCAAGTGCAGATGAGGAATGCTCCAAATAATGGACACACTCATATATTTCCAGGTACGAACCACCTGTTACACTATACATACAACTTTCCCATTTGCACCACCATCCCCCTGGCTCTTTAACACATCCTCACGAACGCTACTGTACGGCACCTGATAATACACCTGTACTCCACCACACAAGCTTCTACACCTATCACTACTCCCAAAGCATGAGCACAATGGAACGAAGATCTCTACCCGACCCTTACAGATGCCCAATGGCTCTACTGTTGTGGCTAATTCACATTTCTTTCTTCCAGTTATAGACTTTGCCTCATTCACTTTAAATTTCTACATCGCCTCTACTGTCACCCTGCACTACTTCACAAAATTGGGCTAGCCCCAGAGGTGCATTGTACTAGATTTAACCACCCGCACGCCTCCTTCTTTCATTTGGTGTGGGAATGCCCTTGAACCATGTCTTACTGGGAGGAAACTTTCAAACCCTGCATACCATCACCAGACATACCCCTCCTTTAACCGGCTGGTGGCTCTCCCGGGATAGGTGAATGAGGTGCCTGATGAAAGACGATGCCTCAGCGTCATGCTCTTATTATTAGCTAAACAAACGGTGGCCATACACAGGGGCGGCAGCCAAGCCCCTTCCGCTAAGGCCTGGCTGCACAATGCAGCATACTGCTAGGTACAATTATCCACCTACTGGGACCTAATGCCCCCATGCTCCCGCCCCAAAGACATATGGGAACATTTACTAACCTAGCTTAGAAGTAGAGACTCGCCATTGCCCACACTGAAGCTACAACAACCCGGACTCAAGAATTGGACAGCTGCTGTCTCTGAGATACATATCAGGCACACACAGGGCAGTTACAAAAGGAACTGGGATGGATACAGCCAGCATAATGGACCTCTCCTTGACACCCCCTAGCGGTCATATTCCCTCAGTATGTCCAGGATTTATCTGCAGCTTTCACCTGTCATTTCTATATTGCAATGTTTTAAACAAATGTTGTATATGATGTGCCACTATCTGAGATATAACCATCAAAACTATGCCATGAGACGCTACCTTTCTTTCTTTGTCCTTGTTTTAATCACTTTGCCTCCCCTTCAAAGTTTAAGATACCCATTGGTTTGAAAAGTGAATAAATTAAAAAAAAACATTTAACTACCTGGCTGAGTTAAAAGCAAGAAAGAAAAGCATAATGCGAGTTTCTGGTCTTGGCATAAAATTACAATTCATTGGAGACTAAACATGACATTTCCACCAAACAAATGTTATTACTGATTAAATATAATAAGGTAATCCAATGTTATCCTATGGGAGAGATGGGCCTTGCAGTAGAAAATACAAATTTAAGAGGTTTTCACTACCTGGACATGTAAAATGTAAAAGTACATATCCAACTTTTCAAATACATAACACAACGCATCCTACCCAATGAGCTAATATAGGCCTACAGTATAAGTAATTGCTAAAGCCTGGCAACTTATTACTTTTCCAGGCCGAAGTGGCAATTAAAAACTGCAATGCAGGCTTGAAACATGTTTTAACAGGTTGTTTTAGTGGGTGGCACAATGAGTGCCACAGACCGACTTTTAGCTTTCAATGTACAGGCCCTAGGTTTATGTAGTACTGATTTAGTAGGGACTTTCAAGTAAAACAAACGTGGCAATTGGGTGTAAGCTAATTAAGGAGTGAAAACAAGCACTTTAGCACTGGTTAGCAATGGTACAATGCGCAGAGCCCTAAATCAACAGAAACAATTTCAACGAAACAGGAGGAGGGAAGGCAAAAAGGTTTGGGGGAAAACAACACCAAGGATGTAAGGTCTAACAAGAATGTACAATAAATGTATACATTTTATTTCATGATAATATAAATAAATGCATCCTTTTTTGCAAACAAATAATGCATGTATGGTCTTAGGCCTACCCAAGTAAACAAGCCAGTGGACTATATAAGACAACTCCCGCGAGGCATATGGGGTAAAAGATATTAAAAGGCCTGCATCCACAAAATGCATGTGTAGTAGTTCAATATGTAACTGCACTTAACAAGTCAAGCAGTACACTATTATATACATCGGACAAGTCATGTTGAACAAAACCTTATAGCATAGAGTTTAATGACTGATGCACTTAATATTATTTAAATATTATCAAGCTTATTGAGTGTTACTGTCTGAATATTTTAATAAATGCACCGTTAGTTGCCAAGTAAAAAAGAATGTTTGTTGAATAGTCCCCCACCTGCACCTTAAAGCAGTCTATCAGTAATGCAATATTATGAGAAATCTAACTGACCAAATGTGCTTACATAAACATTATTCCCCATAAATATTATCTATTTACATTTGCATTCATCTTCTCTGGTTTATTCCACCACCATGCCAAAGACCAAGAATGTTTTATCAACTTTCTTACCCTTTATTAGTCATACTTGACACTCACCTGCAAATGACACTGGCATCAATTCACAAAGACTTTGCTCTGTAATTTTGAAGTACTCTTGCCATATTCCTGGCTCACATCGGGCTTACTCCTGGAACTTACGAATACTTCAAGAGTTAACCACAGGAAAATCTTTGTGGACCAAAACCGTTTTTCACAAGAGTAATTTGCATTTGTAATAGAACCATATATTAGACAAATGTTTTAACATCGTCGAATACGGCATCGGCCAGCAATGACAATATAAAGGACATTGAAAATCTACTTATTTTTTCTCAGGATTTTGCAATACACATGGTGAAAAGAACTATCAATGTTAAGATCCACAAGGCTGATCCTGGGCTTCCAAGACTGACATCCTGACTCAAAGTTTGGTTGGTGGATTTTCTGTCTGCCATTCGGTGGATTTACAGTTAAATTTTAGACAGTGTTCATAATCTACCGCATTTTCAGATGTCCACTAGGGCAGCAGCTGTCGCTCCATCAAAGAATCTGTATTCACCTCAGTAGCAGCCCGTTTAGTGAAGAAACATTTTGGTGGAAAACATTCAACCATGCCCTTCAGTGCTGACAACAATAAGCCCTAGCAATTGGAGGCAGGGTCTGGACTGCAGCCAGGACCTGCATTCGACTGTGTGTATCCAACCCCAATGTACATGTCCTTCAACCAAGCACAGTTGGCTCAGGCATTTTGTTCTGCCCCTGTGCCATCAAAACCGTTGCAAATGGATTTCAGCTACATGCAGAAAGCTTTAAACATAAGGCTTTCACATCTCCTGTGCCACTGAGCCCACTGCACAGTCACTGATCATGTACTGTGGGCTCTGTAGCAGATTCTGCCCTGCGACTAGGCCCGGAACCAACCCCAGTCCCACCAAGCCTTTATCCAAGCACAACGAGCTCCTGAAGTCAGTCTATGTGCCAGCCTCAGTGCCAAGGGGCCCTCCTGTGCTTCCAAACCTGCTGCACACAGCCTTTAGCTTCATGTAATAGACTTTGAGCACGTCTTGGCATGGGGCCATGCTGCCCATCAGTTCACATAAATCTAAGCCGACTACACATTGATTTCTGCCATGTACAGTCGACTGTGGGCATGGGGGCTGGCTCCTTAGTGATCACTGTGATGTTTCTCAGATAGTCTGAGAACACGTGAGCATCTGAGGGTTGAATCCAGAGAATTAGATATAGGTGACACCCCAAGGCACACAAGGTAGGGGTGCGTTAAAGTCACAGGGATGAGCAATCTTGATTGGTAAATATGGTATAGTTAAAAAGGAGTGTGGTGAAGTGTTGAATGGTAATATGAAAATAATCCAGATTTACAACAATGATCTTTATGTTCCATTATTAAACAGCAGCTGTGCTGAGATAGATCGATTACTGGAAGGATTAGATTTCTTGTGTCTGTCAGCCTCTGAACCACGCACAATCCTCAATGTTATTTGTTGTGGCCTGTGATCCTCTTGCTGGACAACCACCAAGTTTGTAGGTTCAGCTGGAAGGATAGGAAAAAAGATACAATCTTGTTTTACACAGATGACATCCTGTTATTTGTTGCAGATCTTTGTCACACTATACTTACATTGGTATATACATTTCATAAAATAAGGATTCCAATCTGTAGTACCCATTAACTGTGATGAATCCATTGTATTTCCAGTGCAGCATTGGGCTACTACACCTTTTTCAAGAGCTATATGATTTATGTGAGAAATTGGGTTGCTGGTTCACTGGGGTGTGAGTCCTGGTCAAGTAACAGCCACAATCCCTTGCAGGGTGAACCACAAAAAGTCAATAATTTAACATGTGCTTAACCGTGGGTAGTTTGGCACACAAAGCAGCCAGGCTAAACTTAGAGGCAATGTGTTAAGTATTTATGCAGCACACAAACAGCAATACAGTGAAAACACAACACACTGGAAATCCCAAACCAATTTAGAAAAAGAGAGAAGATTATAATAAATTATTTGACACCAAAGCCATCAAAGTCCAATTAGTAGAACTGGAGTTATGAATTGTTGAAGTGTAAAATAGTGCTTCAAAAGAAAAAGCGCAACCCTGGACATCATGGCTGTGCTAGACTGGGGCAAAGTTCAAAGTTAAGGTCGACCGCAATGGAGTGTGGTTTGGATGCACAAAGAGGATTGGGTCTGGTAAGCGTTAATCTTCAGACTTAAAACATTTTTAAAGAAAATACTCTGAAAAGATAGAAGATCAGCAGGGAAAGGCTGCAGGAGCATCCGAGGATGGAGCGTTGTCGTCAGGTAGCCATGGAGCGAAGCTGCAGTGAAGTTTTTTATCTTTGGACTTAGTCATCAAAGTCAAAAATCTCCAGTACTCACTTTTGGAAATTGGCCATCTGGGCAACTTTAGCACCACAACCAAGGGTCCAGGAGTGGCTGGAGACCTCTTGGGGGCTCAGGACTCATGTGGCTGGGTCTAGGTGTGGGTTCAAGATGGTGGGAGCATGTCATGTCCCTTTGGCTCTGAACAGGAGGCCAGCTAAACTAGCTTTTGAAGTCACTTCTGAAGCCCTGGGTGCAGGTGAAGATGCAGGGCTCAACAGCAGGGCTGGCCCCTGAAAGTTCAAGGCAGTTTCCAAGCAGCAAAGCAGTCCTTCCAGGTACAGTAGCAGTCTGGTACAGTGAACAGCAGGTACAGCAGAAGGCAGTCATCTGAGAGACGTTCTGTAGGTCTAGTAATTAACTAAAGAGTGGTTCTGAGAGCCCTATCTCTACACCATGATGCACTGTTCGGAGAAGTTGGAAGACGTTTCTAGAAGGGTTCTTTGAATTTCTAGGAGCTTCCTGCCTCGCCTACCCTGGCTCCACTGACAATACAGGGTTGTTAAGCCTATAGTGTGGTGGCTGAGCCCAGCCTATTAAGGTGTAAGTGCGTCTGATCTCAGCTCCACCTCCGTGCCCTCCTCCGCCTGCCAGTGGGAAGGCCTTTCAGGCCCTGCTAATCCCACTATTGTGTGACTGTGTGGGGTGAATTCAACAAGTCTCAATTGTCAGTTACACCCATTCATGTGACCTAAGGCAGGCTGCAGGCACAGAGGGCAAAGAACAGGAATGTGTCAGGTTTCTCAAAGTGGAATTTCCAAACTTGCAATAATAAATCCAATTTTACCATTTGAGAGGTTTGTCATTACAAGTTCATAGATACCAAACACCACCTCTGGTTTAGGAATTATAACTTATTATATCTAATAAGGAATCCCCAATGTTATCTTCTGGGGGAGTAGGGCTCACAGTAGTGAACAAATACATTTGGGAGTTTTTCAGTACTAGGACATGTAAAACTAAAACATACATGTCCCACCTTTTAATTACATAAGCCCCCTGCCCTATGAACTATCTAGGGCTTACCTTATAGGTGACTTATTTGTAATAAAGGAGGGCGTTTAAGGCTTGGCAAGGTGTTTTAAATGCCAAGTCGACATGGCAGTGGGACACTGTCTTCAGGCTCCAAAGGCAGGCCTGGGACATGTTTTAAAGTGTTAATTAAGTGGGTGTCACAATAAGTGCTGCAGGTACACTAGTAGCATTTAATTTAGAGGCCCTGAGTACAGGGTATGACCACTGTACAAGGGACTTGCATATAAATTAAATATGCCAATCAGGTATGTGTCAATCAAACCATGTTTAGGGGAGCGTGCACAAGCACTTTAGCACTGGTTCGCAGTGGTAAAGTGCAGAGTATTAAGGACAACAGAGCAAAAAATCCAGACAAGATGGAGGCAAGCAGGCAAAATTTATGGGGGAAGACTACCCCAAGGCTGACAGGTCTAACAATATATAATTTCAAACAGATTTCTAAAGCTTATTAAGTACTGTATAATGAAAAGAAGAGAGGTTTATATGGCAGGTGTGGAATGGCCATAAAAGAAGGCAGCATGGGTGGAGGTGGCTTTGGCTCATCCACTGACATCTTTGACATGTTCTTCAGAAGTGGTAGAAGAATGCACAGGGAAAGGAGAGGAAGTATTGTTGTGCATCAATTGTCTGTATCACTGTAGGATTTATAGAACGATGCAACAAGAAAATTGCCTCTGCAAAAAAACCTAATTTGTGATAAATGTGAAGTTGGTGGTATTAAAAAGGTGCGGCAGAATGCTGTTCTACATATCGCACTGGCAGGCAAATAAAGAAGAAATAAGAAATATGTACTCAAAGTGATTACAGATAGATTTAGATATTTAGCTATTAATATGAGTAGCAACAAAGATCTCCAGAATTTAACAAATACCTTGGAAAAATTGGCAGCAATGTCCAACATTGGTGTAGGACCCAAGTCCTATTGGACAAAGATGCTTTATGTAAAACTACAGTATATATTTTCACCCTTCTTATTTAAACTAAAAAATACTCAGTATTGAGTCCCATAGAAGTATTTAAAAAAGGTTGATTCAACCCTACAAACCTTATTATAGATTATCAACCCTCCAAGATTTCTTTAATCAAGCTACTGCTGCTCTGTGAAAGAGAGAAGTGCTACTCAGCCAAATTACTGGTTGACCCACTTGGTGGTTGAAAATGATTGGTTGTTCTCCCCACTGGAGGATCCCCCTATGCCCACCAACAAATGGATAATCGGTGATAAAACATACCTAATCTTTCTATGAAGAGGAGGGGAGCTAGTAGAATTCTGATTCTGCGTCCAAGGTGCGGAGAGCTGCAACAAACCTATTGGGCTGTAAGAAAAGTAGTATCAAAAGTGAAACCCCAATAGCAGGCTGGCACTATTTTTGGCAAAGCTAATGAGTGAGAAAGGAGGGATTTGGAGCATGAGATGGAATAGGAATATCAAAATTGGAGGGCTTGATTGGAAAGTCTTAAATAATATACTTTGAAGTGATGAGCGGGCAGTATAATCTAATGCAAATTGAGTTCTTTCAATACCACAAAATAAGACATGTTTTCAAAGTTACACTTGTGATGGAGGTCTTTATAGCTTGGAAATGACAGGCAGCTAATATGCCTGACAGACACATGGAGGAGAAGGTTGGATTACTGTATGAATGCAGGTGTATGAAACATCGTCATGGAATGACCACATTGAAGCACTTTCAAATGTGAGTGGCCTTAAGAAATTTAGTAAAGTATATGGAGGGCCCTCCTTAAAACTGGCCCTAGATACTTTCAAGCTATAATTCAGCCCCAGTTCCCATATGGAGTGGAAGTTCTCAACTTGAGTGGAAAAAACAATTGGAATCCAAAAGAAGGTAGATGCTTGAAACGTCTTTTGGCTCTCCCACAATCCACGATGATTCAGGATATTCGGATGCAGACAGGCATAATGGCCTGGAATTATTTAGCGCACGCAAATATGATCAAATTTTGGAACAGAAATGCCCAGAATGAGTCCTTAAAAAAGCGTTACTTTTAGTGATGCTCTGGTGGCGTTGTGTTCTGTGCCATATTTACAAGGCTGAGCTAAGCCACTTTTTGTGGCTCAATGCCACCTTGTAAATATGGACCCCTCTGGCACAGTTTTCTGGTGCATAGGGGTGTGCAATGGGTTTTGCTCTGGGCGTTTCCATGCAACACCAATTGCTTTCGACGCTGCCCCAGATTTACAAGGAATTGTAAATCCGAGGCAGGGCCAAAAACTGACGTCACCCCATGGATGGCGCTAGTATGGCGCACAAGGAGAAATACTTTTATTTCTCCTCGTTTTTGATTTTTCTATGTGTGCTCCATTCTGCAACACACATAGAAAGAGCAAAAGGACATTTATCGTTGTTTATGTGCATGAAGGTGCACCTTCCTGCACATAAACAATCATTTAATAATGACAATTTGCTACTTCTATGTGTGCTGCATTCTGCAGCACAGAAAGAAGTGGCAAATCGCCATTGTAGGGACACCTTCCTGCACATAAAAAAGCACATAAACTATCATTCCTTTCAACGCAGATATCCTTGCACTATGGTGCAAGGATGTCTGTGCTGGCAGCTAAATGTATTGCCCGCGCCAGGGGAAGCACAGGGGTGTGCCTCATTTTTGTATTTTACCGCAGTGCCCCACTGCGCCAGTTCCATGTAAATATGCCCCTTAATCTTTCTTCAAATTGAGAATAAAAATAGTGAATTAAAATAGGCAAAGACCATCAGGCTAAAGCTGCACGACATAAGTAAAAGATTGGCAATAAAAATAAATATACACCAAGATTTAGGTATTGGCAATGGTTGGCTGAGAAGATTGACAAATTAGATAGCCAGGTTAGAGGATTTGAAATATTTGGAGAACAAAAAATCTGTATCCCACTTGAGAACCTCTGGGATACAAGAAAAAAACTTTCTGCACCTAGAAAAGATGTCTAATGAACATGTCAGACAGGAATTGCTCAGGAATAAATGCGGGGTAAAACCAGTCTTGACCTCACCAGCAAAGGAGTTGCTTGTAGATGATAGAAGCATTTGTCTGTGCAGATTAAAAACTAAGGCCCATATTTATACTTTTTTAGCGCTGCAATTGCATCATTTTTTTTACGCAAAAGCGGCGCAAACTTGCAAAAACACAATTGTATTTTGTACGTTTGCATCGTTTTTGGGTCAGAAAGCAATGCAAATGCAGTGCTAAAAAAGTATAAATGTGGGTCTAAATGTGATCTTCCTAACATTATTTTAGATTATTTCTGGTTTTTAGATAGGACGAAAACATTACTGAGAACTATGATTTGAGGAGTGGGAGGAGGCAAGCTATAACGTTCCTGATGTACCTAGATGTAACATGTGCATTAGGGAGGTTCATGACTACTGTAAAGTAAGTGTTAGTGGGGTATACTACAACTGATAAAATGTGCTAATCCCATTATGAATTAGTTGAATATTTGTTTTTATAATTTTATAGAATGTTATATTAATTGGGCAATCATTGGCAAATTGTCACTATGACACATCTCAAGGAGACATATAAGATCTATAAAGGAAGGTTTTATCTTTTTTAGATATGTTATCCTTGTGAATGTTTATGGATTTCTCCAACATCATTTTATGTCAAATTATGGAGTATTTATTGTATGTTTCTTGTTTTTATGAGTAATAATTTAAGGACTAAGGTCTATATAAACGAATTGATTGGACTGCAGCCATGTTAGTATATGATGGGCTTCGTTACCCAAAATAACGTGAAAAGAATGGGGCACCACGAGATGAGCTTTAAATATATTACCTGTAGTGACTTGGCTGAGATGGCTAGAGTAAATCATCGTCCCTTTTACTGACCCATATTGTAACATTTAATTACCGTTTTATAGGGCCATCTCAGTTGCGCTACATTAGCCTTAAAGTTTTGCATATCAGTTTCGAAGTCTAAAATGGCCCCGCATCAGGGAAACAAGAAACAAGAAAGGCTTAAAGATTTAGGGGGTCATTACAACATTGGCGGTCGGTGTTAAAGCGGCGGTAAAAACCGCCAACAGGCTGGCGGTAAAAAAAATGGAATTATGACGTGGCAGAAACCGCCAACATAGACAGCCACTTTAACACTCCGACCGCCACAGCAGTACAAACAAACACTGCGGCGGTAACCGCCAACAGACAGGCGGAGGACAATGTACCGCCCACACTATTACAACCCACCAATCTGCCACCTTTTCTGGGGTGGATTCACCGCAAACAAAAACACGGCGGAAACAGGACTTCGAAGGGAAAACACTCACCTCTACACACCCCACAAGGAATCAGAACACCATGGAACCAGAGCTCCAGATTCTGCCAGCCTTTATCTTCCTGCTCCTCTACCAGGAGCACGAACGCCAGCGGCGAAGACAATGGTGAGTACTGCACCTACGACACAGGGGTGGAGGGAAAAAACAGTGACACACACATGCAACACGCAACACCCCCACCCCCACCCTCACCCACTACAACACACACGCTAATACATATTGACACATAACAGTTACACCCCCCAACCCCCCCTGGAAGAATGCAAGGACAAAAGGAAATTAGTTGAATAATTGTGATATATTCAATTACCTACAACAAAAATATTTACAAATATATACATTTATACTATATACAATTATATACACCAAGAACACAAGTCCAAGGGATTCCACCATCATAGCCTGTAAATCACTGGGACCAAAAGGCATGGTCGGGGCCCACACTCAGTTTTGCGCCAAAAAAATTAGCGCCGGCTAACGCCATTCTGAAGCGCCATGCGGGCGCCGTATTTATTGAATGGCGTTAGCCGGCGTTAGCCGACCGGCGCTGCCTGGTGTGCGTGAAAAAAAAACACGTACACCAGGCAGCGCCGGCGTAGGGAAAAATGGCGTTTGGGCGTCCAAAAATGGGGCAAGTCAGGCTGAGGCAAAAAAATCGTCTTAACCCGATTTGCGCCATTTTTGTTTGGCGCCCAGACGCCATTAACATGACTCCTGTCTTAGCAAAGACAGGAGTCATGCCCCCTTGCCCAATGGCCATGCCCAGGGGACTTCTGTACCCTGGGCATGGTCATTGGGCATAGTGGCATGTAGGGGGGCACAAATCAGGCCCCCCTATGCCACAAAAAAAATAAAAAAAAATACTTACCACAACTTACCTTTTCTTCCCTGGGCTTGGTCCCTCCAGCCTTGGGTGTCCTCCTGGGGTGGGCAAGAGTGGCAGGGGGTGTCCCTGGGGGCTTGGGAGGGCACCTCTGGGCTCATTCTGAGCCCACAGGTCCCTTAACGCCTGCCCTGACCCAGGCGCTAAAATCCGGCGCAAATGCGGGTTTTTTAGTCCCGCCCACTCCCGGGCGTCATTTTTGCCCGGGAGTATAAATACGACGCATATGCATCGCAGTCATTTTTTAAGACGGGAACGCCTACCTTGCATATCATTAACGCAAGGAAGGTGTTCACGCAAAAAAATGACGCTAACTCCATGAACTTTGGCGCTAGACGCGTCTAACGGCAAAGTATAAATATGGAGTTAGTTTTGCGTCGAATTTGTGTCGAAAAAAACGACGCAAATTCGGCACAAACGGAGTATAAATATGCCCCTCAATACCCGAACATGACGGAGAGAACACTGCAGGGGCATCAGTTTGAAATAAAACAGGCACCTCAGGGGGAAGGGAAGGGGGGGCACCTCAGCCGGTTGAGTGCACGACGCCAGATCCACGTGGGGGCTTCATGTCCACTGCTGCAACCTGGGGAGTGCAAAGCCACAGTCTCACAAGTCTCTACCTTGGGTTGTTTGCCCACTGTTCAATCCTGGGGAGTACAAAGGCACAGTCTCACAAGTGGATAACAGTGTTCACTGGTTCTGGAGGGGGCTTTGTGCCCAGAGTGCTTCATCCTGCCAAGGACAGAGGTAGTGGATGTAAATCTCCACTGGTTCTGGAGAGGGCTTGGTGCCCAGAGTGCTTCATCCTGCCAAGGACAGAGGTAGTGGATGCTCTTCTCCACTGGTTCTGGAGGGGGCTTTGTGCCCAGAGTGCTTCATCCTGCCAAGGACAGAGGTAGTGGATGTAAATCTCTACTGGTTCTGGAGGGGGCTTTGTGCCCAGAGTGCTTCATCCTGCTCGTGGCGGTCTCAGTAGCATCAGAGCTTTTGGCGCTCATTGGCCTGGGTGCTGGTGGCGGCGGTGTCCTGTTCAGCGGTGCTTGTGGCGGTCTTGTCCTGTTCAGTAGTGCTGGTGGCGGCGGTGTCTTTGGCAGCGGTGCTTGTGGCGGTCTTGTCCTGTTCAGCGGTGCTGGTGGCGGCGGTGTCCCTGGCAGCGGTGCTTGTGGCGGTCTTGTCCTGTTTAGCGGTGCTGGTGGTGTCCTTGGCAGCGGTTCAGCTGGTGGCGGTCTTGTCCTGGCCTGCGGGGCTGCTGGTGGGCACCTCCTGGGCAGCGGGGCTGCTGCTGGCAGTCCTCTCTGTGGCAGCGGGGCTGCTGGCGGTCGCCTCCTGGGCAGTGGGGCTGCTGCTGGCGGTCTGCTCCTGGGCAGTGTGGCTGCTGGCGGTCGCCTCCTGGGCAGCGGGGCTGCTGCTGGCAGTCTTCGCCTGGGCAGTGTGGCTGCTGCTGGCGGTCCTGTCTGTGGCAGCGGGGCTGCTGGCGGTCGCCTCCTGGGCAGCGGGGCTGCTGCTGGCTGTCTTCTCCTGGGCAGTGTGGCTGCTGGCGGTCGCCTCCTGGGCAGCGGGGCTGCTGCTGGCGGTCTTCTCCTGGGCAGTGTGGCTGCTGCTGGCGGTCCTTTCTGTGGCAGCTGGGCTGCTGGGGATCTTGTCCGCCGTGCTGATCTTCCCAGACTCGCCGGTTTTACTGTGCCCCTTCCCCACCTTGGATGGTGTCGCAGCTGTCTCCACACTCCCAACTGGACCCCTGGGAGCGGCATTGGTAGCTGATTTTTTTCCTCTCTCCCGTCGGGCACTGGCCAACTTTTGATGCTTGACAGGTGGGGGACTGTCCGTGCTCTGGCTCCTTGCCACACTGGCTGCCCTGCTGCCTGGTGCACTCCATAATCTGGTGACTACTGGCACCACTGGTCCCGCCGATGTTGTGGCTGAGGTGCTAGGTTGGGACCTGGAGAGTCGGGCCCTAGGAGACTGAAGGGGTGGGGGAGGTGAGGGAAAGAGGTCAAGGTTGGACAGGAAAAGCTTCTTAGGAACACTGGGATGGGTAGATGGAGGGGGTTTGTGAGTAGAGGTAGTGGTTGTAGGAGGTGTACGTTTGGTGACTTTGGGTGAAGGTGCATGGGCTGGATGCTGTCGTGAGGTGGATGGCTGTTGGGTGGGTGTGTGGCTGCGTTTGTGTACCTTGGGAGGAGGCCTCACAGACACACTGGGAGAGGACACAGAGGATGTGTGAATGGTAGTGGGGGTGGTGGCTGCACGTGAGCGGGGTGTGGAGCTGTGTGTGCTAGTGATGGACGTAGTGGTTGAGGATGTAGTGCATGCAGGTGTGAGTGGAGACGAGACAGGGAGGGAGGAGGGAGACGAGGAGGAGGGGGACACAGTGGAGGCAGTGGATGTTGGTGTGTCTGCATGTGTGTGATGCTTGTGTGAGTGCCTGTGGGATGTGTAGTGCTTATGTTTGCCAGAGCTTCCTTTGTGTGTTGAGGTGTGTACATGCTTGTCTATGGTGTGCTTTGAATAGGCCGAGGTACAGGGGTGTGGGTCTGGGTGGAGGAAGTTGGAGGGGGGAGGATAGAGACAGGGACAATGGCTGCCATCAGTGCTGAGGCCAGAGTCTGAAAAGCTTGCTGAAGGGCTGCCTGACCAGAGTGAATGCCTTCCAGGAATGCATTGGTTTGTTGCAACTGCCTCTCTACACCCTGGATGGCAGCAGGGGTGACTGGGGCAGGGCCTAAGGTGCCTGGGGCAAAGGTGATGCCCACCCTCCTGGGTGAGCGGGCACGGGGCAAAAGCTGAGGGGCTGCTGGGAGGGCGGTGCTGGTAGGGGGGGTGGCGGCTGTACCTGTAGATGCGGGGGCACAGATGGTGCCGCCACCGCAAGGGAGCTCCCATCAGAGGAGGAGTCCGTCTCGCTGGTGTCAGCTCCTGTCCCCGCCGTGGAGCTCCCCTCGCCCTCTGTCCCTCTGGTGAATTCGGAGTCTGTAGTCTTGCCCTCCAGGGCCATGTGGGATGCAGCTCCCTCCTGCTCCGGTGCCACTGCTCCTCTGCGTGATGATGCTAATGCACACAAGTACAGGGAGACCACAAAAAGGTGGGGGGGAGACAGAAGAAAGACATGTTGAGTGCATGCAATACCGGTACCGTTGGCGGACACGACAGACACAGAAGCCTCCTGCACTACGCCGCGCACTTGGGGTCCACTATTCAATCACTGGGACATGGCTTACAAGGCTATGGCCGATTTCTGCACACATGGATGTCACAGGAGCCTGACTAGATGTAGTTGGCACTGTACACAGGTGGGGTGGGGTGCCACAGGGCTTGCCTGAAGAAGGGAACTTAACTACCAAACTCGCCCTGGCCTAAGGGAACCCACAGCCCACAGCCCGCCTCCCCCACCCAGACACTTACATTGCGCGCTGAATCAGCAGAATGAGAGTGTACTCACTCCCTTGTGGCTGCTGTGATGCCCTCAAGCGCCCATCCACCTCCGGGTACGCTACCGCCAGGATCCTGGACATCAGGGGGTTCATGGTGCGATGGGCACCCCTCCCACATTGGGAGGCCATTCCCAGCTGGGCCTCTGCCGTCTTCTTGCTCCAGCGGCGAATGTCCTCCCATTTTTTCCGGCAGTGGGTGCTCCGTCTGTGGTAGACCCCCAGGGCCCGGACTTCCTTGACAATGGCACGCCAGATGTCCTTCTTCTGGTGGGCGCTGACCTACAGGAATTGTCCAGGGGAAAAAGAGTAGTAATTACCAACTGCACCGTCACAGTCATTGGCAAGCATCCCTACCCTTGCCATGACGCACATACACTCACCATCGTTTCATGCACGCCTCATTCTCACCCCCCCTATCTTACATCCACCCCACAGGCATTGCCCATACAGCATGCTCACAGTGTACTTACCTGTTTGTCTGGAGGACCGTAGAGTAGCGTGTACTGGGGGAGGACCCCATCCACAAGTTTCTCCAACTCCTCCATGCTGAAGGCAGGGGCCCTTTCCCCTGACACATGAGCCATTGTCTCTTCCAGACCGAGGTCACAGCAGCACTTGCAGTGTAGGTCCTCTCCTGTCGAAGATCAGGTATCGAGTTATTGAACAGAGAGAAAATGGCGGTCACGTCCGCGGGGGTGCATACCATCACCGCCAGCGTACATCGTCATTGGCTCCTCGGACCCATAGGGGCCTATGTTAACCAATGCAGAATTGCGCTGCGGTCTTCGACAGCCTACCACGACGGTGTACAACGCCAGCGCAGTTACCTCATATCCCCTTGTCCCACCTTACAGGTCAGGCAGCCGCCATTTCAGGGGCCCACATGGCTTTATTTTTGACTGCGTCACACATTGCTGCAACACTATTACAGGCAAAATTCGATTTCTGAATATTTTCAGAGTAAGCTGTGTTTACGTACCTCAGAGTTCGTTGACTCTCTGCTCGCTGTTCTCCTCCATAGGCACCGTCCACTGGGGCATGTGAGGAGATGGCGGCATCCTCCGGTGTACAGACCGCTGTCGACAATGGAGGAAAGACATGTGATCATCACCTACAGGCTTGATCGTGCCACAGTCCAGGAACTCTGTGCCCAGTTGGAGCCAGACCTGATGTCAGCTATCTGCCATCCCACAGGAATCCCCCCTCAAGTGCAGGTGCTGTCAGTACTCCATTTCCTAGCAAGTGGGTCTTTTCAAACAACAGTGGCCATAGCATCAGGGATGTCCCAGCCTATGTTTTCCAACGTGTTGTCCAGAGTGTTGTCTGCCCTGCTGAAACACATGCGGAGCTACATCGTTATCCCTCAGGTGGAGGATTTGCCTACAGTGAAAGGTGATTTCTATGCCCTGGGACATATCCCCAACATCATAGGTGCCATTGATGGGACACATGTGGCCTTGGTCCCCCCCGCAGGAGTGAACAGGTGTACAGAAACCGGAAGAGTTACCATTCCATGAATGTGCAGATGGTGTGTTTGGCAGACCAGTACATCTCCCATGTTAATGCAAAATTTCCTGGCTCAGTGAATGACGCTCACATCCTGCGGAATAGCAGCATCCCTTATGTGATGGGGCAACTCCAGAGGCACCGGGTGTGGCTATTAGGTGAGCACATGGACCCAAATCAGTGGGAATAGATGTCTGGGTCTGTGGATGTCCCTATGAGTTAGTGTGTGTCTAACAGTTGTCCCTCGCCATTTGCAGGTGACTCTGGTTACCCCAACCTATCATGGCTACTGACCCCAGTGAGGACTCCCAGGACAAGGGCAGCGGAACGCTCCAATGAGGCCCATGGGCGAACTAGGAGGATTATAGAGCGGACCTTCGGCTTCCTGAAGGTCAGGTTCCGGTGCCTCCATATGACAGGTGGCTCCCTATTCTACTCACCAAAGAAGGAATGCCAGATCATCGTGGCCTGCTGTATGCTTCACAACTTGGCTTTGGAGCCTGTGGACAGTGAAGACAAGGAAGCAGAAGAACAGGACATCGACAACAGGAACACAGTGATCCTGCAATACTTCCAGTGAGACACAAGTAAGAAGACAAACCTGCCTGCTACATCTAATTTAAATCTACTACCTCTCTACTGTCTGTCATTTTCACCCAGTGTATGGTCACTGAGTTGTCACTTTCCCTTACGATTTCACAGATGTGGGTCTCACTGTGTGACATCTGCTTGGTTTCCTCATGGACTAGAGCTGTGTGACAAAGGTATGTTGACATTACATTTGAAAGAGCATTTTGCCACTGTAATTGCTAATACACTATTTCGAAATCACAGACAGATTGTTTTGTGCTGTAAAGGTGTTTATTTAAGTGCTCAATATTGGAGGGGGTTGTAAAATGGTGAGGGGTGATGGTGGAGGAATGTCCATGGCAGAGTCCAGTCTATTAGTCTCACAGGTGCATTGTCCAAAGGGGCATAGGAAGTGGAGCTGGGGCAGTTTAAGTATGGACAGGGTGAAGGTGGGACAAATTGATGACAATCAGGGGTGGTCTCATTTCTTGGCGGGGGGTCTTGGCATTGTTCTCTGTCTTTGTCCTGGATCTCAGGGACTGCTTGCGGGGTGGTTCTCCCTCTGCAGGGGGTGGGGTGGTGGTGTGGTGGTCCTGTGGCCGTGCCTCCTGTCCACTAGCGCCGGCGGAGGTGGTGGGCAGTTCATCATCCAGGCTAGTGTCAGGGGTCCCTTGATGTGCCACAGTGTCCCTCCTGGTGTTGATGAGTTCCTTCATCATCCCTACAATGGTGCCCAGGGTGGAATTGATGGATTTCAGTTCCTCCCTGAAGCCCAAATACTGTTCCTCCTGCAGCCGTTGGGTCTCCTGAAAGTTGGCCAGTACCGTTGCCATTGTCTCCTGGGAATGGTGGTAGGCTCCCATGATGTTGGAGAGGGCCTCGTGGAGAGTGGGTTCCCTGGGCCTGCCCTCCCCCTGTCGCACAGCAGCCCTCCCAGTTCCCCTGTGTTCCTGTGCCTCTGTCTCCTGAACCGTGTGCCCACTGCCACTGCCCCCAGGTCTCTGTTGTTGTTGGGGTGGTGGGTTAGCCTGGGTTCTCTGAAGTGGTGGACACACTGCTGATTGACATGTCCTGGGGACAGAGGTATGGGCCCGCTGGGTGGGTGCTGTGCTGGTGTTTCCAGAGGGGGGAAGCCTTGTTGTGGCTTGTGCCAGTGTGAGGGAAACCGACTGTCCCGAGGTCCCAGATGGGCCGGGCTGGTCGTCTAGATCCAATTGGATAGAGCTGCTGTCATCACTGTGGGCCTCTTCTGTGGGTGGAGTGGACATGTCTGGACCCTCCTGTCCGGTGACGTTGAGTAGGGGTCCTGCAGGGGGTTAAAGGCATGATTATTGCATCTGTGTGTGCCATGGTGTGCAATGGGTGGGTGCCCGTGTACCCCAGTGCTTGCATTCTTATATGGGACCTTGTGTGATGATGGTTTAGGGGGGTGTATAGGTATGTGCAGTGACCATGCTTTGGTGATGGGTATCCATGCTTTGGTGTTGCATGCAGGGCTTGGGTTTGGGATGGGTGGGTTGTGATATTGGGACATGTGTGAGGAGTAGGAGTGATGGGGTGAGGGCGAGGGTGGGGGTATGTGATGGCATGCAGGTAGGGTGGGGGATATAGTAGTAAAGATTTGACTTACCAGAGTCCATTCCTCCAGCTACTCCTGCGAGGCCCTCAGGATGCAGAATAGCCAAGACCTGCTCTCCCATGTTGTTAGTTGTGGGGGAGGAAGTGGGGGTCCACCGCCAGTCCTCTGTACCGCGATGTGGTGTCATGAGACCACAGAACGCACCTTCCCCCATAGGTTGTTCCACCTCTTCCTGATGTCATCCCTAGTTCTTGGATGCTGTCCCACTGCGTTGACCCTGTCCAAGACTCTTCGCCATATCTCCATCTTCCTAGCTATGGAGGTGTGCTGCACCTGTGATCCGAATAGCTGTGGCTCTACCCGGATGATTTCCTCCACCATGACCCTGAGCTCCTCCTCAGAGAATCTGGGGTGTCTTTGCGGTGCCATGGGGTGGTGTGGGTGATGTGTGGGGTGATAGTTAGTGGTGTGTTGTGTGAGGTGCGTGGATGTTATGAGGGTGATGGTGTTGAGTGCCTGTGGATGCTCATTTGTAGATGGTGGTGTCTCTCTCTGGCCTTCTGTCGCAATTGTTGTCGTAGGGGTTTGTGGGTAATGTGGGTGTGTGTTTTATATTGTATTGGGTGTGCGGGAGTGGTGTGCGTATGTGTATCAGGTGTGTGTATTTGGAATTGTCCAATGTGGATGTGTTTTGTAAATGTGTGTGTATTTTGAGCACGGCGGTGTGTACCGCCAATGGAATACCGCGGTTGAAAGACCACCGCATGGATTCGTGGGTCATGATAGTGTGGGCGTATTCCTGTTGGCGTGACAGTGGAGGATTTCTTATCGCCAGTTTATCACTGACCTTTGGTGTGGCAGGCTTGTGTGGTTGTCTAGATTTTGGCAGATTCCGAGCTGTGGGTCATAATGGTCGTGGCGGAATTCCGCTGCCGCTGCGGTGTGTTAGCGATCTTCTGCACGGTGGTAAGCGGCTTTTACCGCCAATGTTGTAATGACCACCTTAGTAGCCAGCATTTGGGAACGCCAGACTCTGTTGAGTGGAGAAGGTGCACCAACTATGGGGTCACTGAGAACAGGGACAGAAAACCAAAACGAGTATACTATCAGATAAAGTAAGATGCTGCTTTAATGCTTTATGGAAGAGGCGGCATGCCTTCACAGGGGAATGGTGCAGATACACCTTGGTTTAGTGTCACTCTTTCCCTCTTTCCCACTGCATTTAACTCCAAGAAGTCCCATAAACTTGTTAGGCTTTGCCTTCCCTCAACAGTCTTGCCTTAGACACCATTAGACAGACCATCTGGCAAGCCAGGGTCACCCATCTGTTTTGAAAGGCAGAGATATGCCAGAGAGTGACCAGTCTTCCTCTGTACGACAGAAAGACCGGGTGGTGGCCACAAAACCTGCCAGTTTGGCCCCTCCCTGAAGTGGGTGGAGGATTCAAGTAGAGGTGATGGACTAAGCCATAGTCTCTGTTCCACACGTGACTAGCTTTATGGAGACACACAGATATCCTCACGAAGGGTGGTGTGATGACTGGGTCTGACATCATGCTGCCAGTGTCTCACACAGTGTGCTGCATCACAGACTAATAATCTCACCTTCCTGATTAGGTTCAGGGAGGGGGGTCCTCATTGATACCGATGCACCAACTGACTTAATCCACATGTAGTGGCCTCAAACACTGCAGTGATGAGGT
The DNA here is from genome assembly GCF_031143425.1 of Pleurodeles waltl. Classification (NCBI taxonomy): domain Eukaryota; kingdom Metazoa; phylum Chordata; class Amphibia; order Caudata; family Salamandridae; genus Pleurodeles; species Pleurodeles waltl. The sequence goes on along the minus strand of NC_090439.1, from coordinate 188,018,718 downwards.
AAGCAAAACTGAACGAGGAAACAAGATCAGCGCCACCATCTCACTCGACAACACCGAGGCAGGCAAATCATTTGATTAGAAGATATAGGAAGGCCCCACTTGTTGGAGACCTTTCATAGACTAGTTTATGAGATGCTCTGCTGTGTCTGGCTCTGTCACTCGCTTCATGCCTCACTGTATGACCGCATTAAGGAAGTTTTCCGTGTCCAGGTGGACGGGGATAGGGGGCTGTCATAGTAGAGACCCAGTAACTGGTCAGTAACCATCCACTCTCTCTGGGATCCAATCTTCTATTATAGGCAGCCTGCAGCACACAGCGTTACTTCAGAAATCCTTTTTGATACATACCTTGGACAAAAGCTTTCAATCTTCCAAACTGAGTAGCTGGACTGCCCAATTACAATTGAGGGGGAAACAGGGTTTATCCAATGTCTAAACTAGGCAAGTCCCTGGATGCACACTGTTTTACAGCAGCATTTTCACAAGGGTTTCTGCAAGCCCTGTGGCCAGCTTATTGACCTGACTCTTATCTTCTCTAGGGTTTCAGGGTTAGTGGAAGATGTTAGTCACTGCTGTAATCGTGATACCCAACACTGAGCAAAGATGCTCCCTTTTGCAGGTCTTACAAACCCAACACACTCCTCACTCTGCATGCAGTGTTTGAGATCTTAACCAACCGGCTAGGGCCCTGGATACATGGCTTTGTGGACCAGGATCAGAAGTGTTTAATTATAGCCATCGCTGTAGTGACAACACCAATAAAATATTGTTTATACTAGAAAATTCTTGGAGAGTCCATTAAACGGTCAGCACATTTCATTAGATGCCGAAACGGCATTCAACAGAGTGAGTTGATTCTACAGGGCCCACATGGTACACACTATGGGATTTGGCCCATGCTTTGTCAGCTGGCTTTTGACCACCTACCAATCACCTGGGGCCCACATTAGCTTCACTAAAATGATCACCCTGGATATAGATTTTAGAAGCCAATCTCAACAGAGGGTCCTCTATCATGCTACTTGCCCTTGAATCTTTCGCCAACTACATCTGCCAAAATAACAACATTCAGGGAATACAGGCAGGGGAACACTTTTACATTTTCTATGTTCACGAATGGTATTATGTTCACCCTCACCAATTCAGTCACATACCCCACCTGTTATGAGAGCATAACTGCTATCAGGCAGTAAAGGACCTCAAAGATAAAATCACCAAGATGATGAGCTACTGCTCAATCTCCATGTGCCTTATTCCCTGACTGAGCTCCATACACTTTTTCCCAATATTTGGACGCCAAGGCTGTGATCAACTTAGGGACACGACCAGCAGCTTCCACAGCACACACAGGTTATAGCATTAATTTACTGATCACTTTTAAAATGTATCATAAGTGACTTACAGAAATGGCAGATGGAGTAAGTTTATTGGTTTGGCATAGATGCTTTGATCAAAATGATTAGCCTCCCTAAAAGTCTGTATCTGTTTAAGAGACTTTCCCTCTCAACTTCCTGATTCTTATAAGGTAATTCCTAACAGCATCAACTTTAATGGGGGTGGAAAATGGAAGAGAGACACTATCAAATGTCTGTATTTGCCAATAGCTTGGAGCGAGCTGGCATTTCTAAATTTGCTCTGATACTTCCAGGCAGCCCAACTATGATTTCTGGTGGAAGAAATTGGGATATCGGTAGAGTGCGGTGGGAACCCTACTCAAGCGATAACCTCATTCCTTGTCAGGGTGGACCACCAAAGTCACTGAATTAACCTGTACTTAACCCTCTTGCAGGTTGACACAAAAGAAGTCAGACTTAACTTAGAGGCACTGTGTAAAATATTTATGTGCCACACTTACACCAATAAAGTGAAAACACAACACAAGTAAAACTCTCCACCAATTTGGAAAAACAGTAAAAAATGTAATAAATAAAATGACCAATGCTAGCACCTGAAAAATTAAAGCGTCAACCACAGGGTAAAGTCAAAATTTAAGCCCAACTGTAATGGAGCGTGGTTCTGATACACAAGGTGGATTGGGCCCAGCCTTTGCTCACATTTGAACTTAGAATACATTTTAAAGGGTTGTATCCGAGAAGGAGTCATTGTCGCCTGGGAGCACCAGACACGATCACAGAGAAGACGTCAATGATATCGGGAAAGCCAGGTTTCTAGCCAGTGGAAGTCATTGTCATTGTCATGGATGAGGAGTCTTTTGCCATTGAGCCCACTGAATATTTTTAAGTTCAGACTTAGCCATCCTTTTAGAAGTTGAAAACCTCTATCATGATGAAAAGTAAGCTGTAGCTGCAGAGGGCTCCAACGGACCAGATGTCGTCCCTTGGAGGTCCCACTGAACCACCTTAAAAGTATTCCCTTTGATGGTATGAGTGGTTGCAGTGTTTTGGTTTGCATCAGAGTATTGTGAAATGTGGGTCTGATGTGCATCGGAGAAACCAGGGTTGTCAAGTGTTTTTATGGAAAGCCTCCAGGTGGAGACCGGTGGGTGAGGGGCGCCCCATGCTATGCTGATGATGTGTGCAGTGTGGTCAGATAACACTGAGCTTTAGGAGCCAGAATGAGAGGGTAGGGGGATTAAGTCCTGGGAGCACAGACAGCATTCCAATCAAAGGAAGAGGTCATGTGGAGCTGTGCAGTGGGAATAGATACAAAGGGTAGGGTTATGAGATCTCCAAGCATCAAGAAGGGACCAGTGTTGTGCCCAGTGAGAAAACTGTTGAAAATGCTGGTGAGTCAGGGCAATAGGAAGTGGGGGATGGGATGGGTCCAGGGAGATGTCCAGTATGTTGTTATAGTCGCTACCTAATATCCAAGGGATTACTACCTATTGGGTTAGGAACCTAAAAGATGGCTCCAGAATACCATCTGGTCCAAATTGGGGGCATAGATGCTGCCTAAGAGGACAGGATCACCCTCTAGCTGGCCCTCGACAAAGATGTATCTCTTTGGTTTGAGTCTGAAAGGAGGTGCTTGGGTAGATCCAGAGGAATTGCAGCAGCAGAAAGGAACATAGTGGGAGCTACCGTAACGTCAGCCCTAACGGTGATACACCTTGGAAGGATTGAATTGCAGGTAGGTCTCTAGTCTTCTGGCGGTTCTACTGGCACTTTTTGGGGAAAATATTTTTAAAGTCCCATCTTTTAGAGTCAGTCAGGAGCAGCACCTCTAACATCATTTCCAAGGATCCTGGACCTTGGGGGGCACTAATTGGGAGATTAGGATTCACTCCAGTAGAGACCAAGTGCAATAGGCAAGGTCTCTGGAGCTTGTTATGTCCCCATAGCTCACACAGAAAGCCAACCAACAAACTCCTGAAGTCAATCCGGTAGTCCTGGATTCAAGGACATGGTCCTCTTCCCTACAAGCAGCAAGGCAGGCCTCAAGCAGCAGGACAGTGCTCTGAAGAACAAGGCAGACCTCAAACAGTGGGGCAGTCCTCTGAAGTATAAGGCAGGCCTTCTGAAGTCTTCCACAGGTCAATGAGTGTAATGAAGTGTTCTGAGGGACTAATATTTACACCTGGTGCCAGCTCTTAAAGTTGGAGAATACTCTAAACTACCCCTACCTCTGGTTCTGGAACGTTCTTCCCTTCCACTGCCAAGGCTACTAGAAGTCAGGTGTGACAAAAGGCTAGTGTCAGGGTCCTTTGTGTGTGCTGGAGGCAAACCTTTGAACTGTATGTGGGGCACGCAACAGCTCCACTCCCAAACACCCTGGCAAAATGTCAAATTCTGCCAACACCTAGTCTCCCTCTGTCTCAGTATCTTGGAGGAATACACAAAGCCCAAAAGCTAAGCTATTCACAGTCATGTGATCCATAACACTGGCAGCAGGCACCAAAAGATTAAGATAAGAAAATGCTAAAAGTGGCATTTTCAGAATTATGACTTAAAATCTGACTTCACAATTATTTTTATCTTTCTTTATTGGTTTCATAATGTAAGAGGAGACCGTTAACAGTCAAAACTAACTAGTCCGTGTGTACACTTGGAGGTTCAAATATACCATTAAAGTGGATTATAAACTGCAACTCATTTGAGTCCAAACATGACATTCCTACCTGTTCCCAATCAAAAGTTAGCAAGTAATAAATATAATAATGTAACCCAATATTATCGTATGGGAGGAGTAGTCCTTACAAAATGAATTTTGAGGCTTTACAATTAAAACCACATGCCCTACTTTAAAATAGAATGCACCCAGCCAGAAGGCTGTATAGTGCCTAACTGGGGGTGACTTACATGTATTAAAAAGGAAGGTCTGGGCCTGGCAAAAGGTTTATTTTGCCAGGTCAAACTGGCAGTTTAAATCTGCCCTTAAGGCTGCAAAGGCAGGCCTCTGAGACATGTTTTAAAATGCTACTTTATTGGGTAATACAATGGGTGCTGTAAGCCCACTAGTAGCATTCACTTTACAGGCCCTAAGAATATGTAGGATCACTCTACTAGGGACTTACTAGTAAATTGAATGTTTCAATCAGGTGTAGGCCAATTTTACCACGTTTAAGGGAGAAAGCACAAGAATCTTAGCACTGGTTAAAGTGCATACAGTCGTAATGCAAACAAAAATTAAATTCAGAAAACAAAAGAGGTGAAGGCAAAACGTTTAGGGGAAGGCCACACCAAGGAAGACAGGCCTAACAAATGTGGAAAGATTGATGGCGCAAAACTATGGTGTTTCATAGATCCCTTACTTGTAGGCTCTCTACTTTGGATGGTACAGTGACTTCTCAAATCAGATACATATATATAATATTCTCCACTTACAAGAGTAATTGCAGTTGCTTGGGATCGCATACGTTCTAAATTGGGTCTTACAACATATCCTTCTCCATTCACATCTATGTGTAACAACCCAGACTTAGACATGACTAGGTTTAATTCTTAGATTAATGAAATATGCTTGATGGTAAGCTCACATTTTAATGGTGAGAGAACCATACTGTTTGAAGAAGTTAAAAGAAAACTTTGCTTCCCTAAAACAGAACACTTGCCAAGTACAGCAATGGGTTTTGCACCCCCTGGTCTGGAGTAGGGCTGGAAGAGATCATACAGTTTTGAGTGGCAGATGAAAAATGTAGGTCTTGATACTCACCTGACCTCACCAATTTACAAGTTGCTACTGATGCTACTAACATACAGTAAATGTCTTGCCCAGAAACGATGAAAAAGGGAGATCAGCAGTGATCTTCCTGAGAAGGACTGGGAGAAAACCTATGACAAAGCATGAGCATCAATGTGGTATGGGAAGGAGAGGTAGACCGTCCATAAACTTGTCATGTTTTGCTCTCATTCACCACAGACACTACACAGTTAGAACCTTAAAAAAATCAAATGTCTGTGAGTGGAATTTGAGGAGTACATTGTCCCATCCCCCTACAATCACCCTGTCCAAAACTACATAAATACTGGGAAGGGGTTTTACAAGCTGGAAACACTATGGCCCATATTTATACTTTTTTAGCACCGCATTTGCGTCATTTTTTGACGCAAAAACGGCACAAACTTGCAAAATACAATTGTATTTTGTAAGTTTGAGCCATTTTTGCATCAAAAAAGAGGCGCAAATGCAGCGCAAAAAAAGTATAAATATGGGCCTATATTTTATGTCATCATTTGGGAAGACACAGAAGTGATACTTTTAGGTCTTCTGTTCGCAAAGAGTTGTTCAATATAATCGCAAACAGGGAAGCATGTTACATTGGCCTTGATGGTAGAGATCCAATGTATCTTGTACGTGTGAGGCAGGTTAAAAGGGTGGAAGAGAAGAGCGGCTGTCCAAGAGTTGGGACATAAGAGCATGGAGAAAAGTCACATACTCACTACAACAGAGGGTTACAATCTTTGACAAATATTGATCTCCTTTTATAGATTTTCTTGTGGGGGAATTTCACAATTTACATGCCACTATTAACTTAAAGCTGTTTGCTTAATTCTGTTTGTGGTCCCTCAGTTCTGGATACAAGAGTTCTTGTAAGCACACCACTGTGTAATAAAGTTATTCTTGTGATTGTACAAGTTGTTTTCTTTATTTATTTCTATGGACATCCTAGCCTTCGCTACCAACACATGTTTCATCAGGCTTCTTTTTGCTTTGACTTCCCAAGGGCAATCAAAAACTACATACAAACTAGTGCCAATCAAACGTCAACCAACTTTTCATAACTCTTTTCTCTTTTTTTGACATTTATGTAGCAACCAAGATGGACTTGCTCTTTTACATAACATCTAATACTACAATTTGTCTTGTTTCCTCTATTTTAGAAACTCCAAAATAGTCTACTACTTGAAATAAGAAAATAAGGGGCATATTTATACTCTGTTTGCGCCGGAGTTGCGTCGTTTTTTTTGACGCAATTCCGACGCAAAACTAACTCCATATTTATACTTTGGCGTTAGACGCGTCTAGCGCCAAAGTCCATGGAGTTTGCGTAATTTTTTTGCGTGGACACCTACTTTGCGTTAATGATATGCAAGGTAGGCGTTCCCGTCTAAAAAATTGACTCCGAGGCATGTGCGCCGTATTTACACTCCCGGGCAAAATTCACGCCCGGGAGTGGGCGGGTCAAAAAAATGACGTATGGCCGCTTTTGCGCCGTTTTTTAGCGCCTGGAAAAGGCAGGCGTTAAGGGACCTGTGGGCTCGGAAGGAGCCCAGAGGTGCCCTCCCATGCCCCCCGGGGACACCCCCTGTCACCCTTGCCCACCCCAGGAGGACACCCAAGGCTGGAGGGACCCATCCCAGGGACATTAAGGTAAGTTCCGGTAAGTATATATATATTTTTTTCTTGTCGCATAGGGGGGCCTGATTTGTGCCCCCCTACATGCCACTATGCCCAATGATCATGCCCAGGGGACAGAAGTCCCCTGGGCATGGCCATTGGGCAAGGGGGCATGACTCCTGTCCTTGCTAAGACAGGAGTCATTTCTATGGGGGTTGAGAGTCGAAAAAAATGGCGCAAATCGGGTTGAGGCGAAAAATTTGCCTCAGCCTGACTTGCCCCATTTTTTGGCGCCCAAGCTCCATATCCCCCTACGCCGGCGCTGCCTGGTGTACGTCGTTTTTTTCCACGCACACCAGGCAGCGCCGGCGGCTAACGCCGGCTAACGTCATTGATTAAATACGGCGCCCACATGGCGCTTCAGAATGGCGTTAGCCGGCGCTAATTTTTTTGACGCAAAACTGCGTTAGCGCAGTTTTGCGTCGAAAAGTATAAATATGGCCCTAAGAGCATTACAATGTTTAGCACACTATGAAAGAAACTTGAGGAGTATTTTAATTTCTATTATACTCACACTTATGGGACATTTGGGCATACTAACTGCTAGAAATGCACCACCCTCTCCAAATATTAAAAGACTCACTATTTATAATTGTTATTTTACAATTGGCTGGGTACTTACATGAAGGTGATTATTTGGAATAAAACAATGACTGAATAATTTATGGTTACAATAACTATTCTATCATCGTAAAAATGCTTGTCATTATTAATTACTGCTGGGATTACTCTATGAAAAGTTAGTTGACTTTGGATTGACATTTGCTTGCATGTATGTTTATAACCCTGTGGAACTAAGGTAATCAAGGCAAAAAGTCACCTGACAAACAGGTGTTTGCTGCAAAGGATAGAACATCTGTAGACAAAGTTATTACCACCACTGAGGTGAAAAAGGCCATACATGACTTAGCTTGCAATAAGACCCCGGGGCTGGACGATTTGCCCATAGGATACTATGACAGATTTTTGTCCAGCTTCACCCCATGGTTAGTCGTGATATACAATTGTGACAGGATCACTTCCTGCCTCCCTCCAGGAGTCTCTGCTCATACCCCTACTCAAACCAGGAAAATACCCCTCTTGTCTTTCTTCTTACCTCCCGATTGCCATACTGGGTGCAGATTACAAAAGTCTAGGTAAGACCCTGGCAGAGCGCTATTTCAGCACTAGTTCACCCAGACCAAACTGGTTTTGTGCCTGACCACAGCATCTCTAAAAACATTAAGCGGTTATTTCATGTAATTGACCAGGTCTCCCTACACCACACTTTGGTGGTTTGTCTCTTTCTATATCTTGAAAAAGCCTTTGATTCTCTATCTTGGGATTATCTATTCGAGGTCCTCTGCACGATAGGTTCGGTCCAGCATATGCGGGCTTACACAAAATTACTATACACAAACCCTTCCTCCAGGGTACACATCAACCGATTTCTTCCCCATTCCCCATAAGTCAGAGAATGTGCCAGGGCTGCCCCCTTTCCCTAACCTATTTGTCCTTGGCCATGGAACCCCTGGCTCTTCCCCTCCGTCAAGAAAGTCAATGATGGGGGATTCCAATAAATGTTCTTACCCATGCCGTGCCACGCGAACGATCTTCTCCTCTATATTCGAGATGCATCAATGGACATGGAATCGGTATCAACGACTTTCCACATCGTTGATACCGACTCCAGGCCTAAGGGTGAACTGGGAGGCCTAAGGGTAAACTGGGAGAAGTGGTGTGCTTTTCCGCTCCATCGGAAGGCCCCCCACTCAAAGGATTCATATGCGCCAAACCCCTTTGACGTGGAAAATAGCAGCGGTTCACTACTTGGGCATCAGACTCTATCGCTCCCAAATGAAACTCTTTGCAGGAAGCCTGAAAAGGGCCCTTACTGCTATCAAATCCCAAATGTGGCTCTGAATTGGCTCCCCCTGCCCCTAATTTGTAGAATAGCCCTCTATAAAATGATTATCCTTCCCCAGCTCTTATACTATTTTGCAAACATTCTGGTCTTTCCACCAGACATTTCTTTGGAGCATTAGACCAACGTCTGGGTGACCTACTGCGGGAAGGATGAAGGCGAAGGGTAGCGCTTCATAAACTTTGGCTGCCAGTGATACAGTGGGGCCTTGCTGCACCGTCTTTCGAAAACTACTACCTCGCTGCACAAATGCAATGGGTTTCCCATTGGCTCGCAGGTAGGAACCTATTCGAGACCAGTACAGAAGAAGGCCCACTCCCCATGCATACCACAAGGCAACTGCTCCTCCCAGGCATGAAAGTATGCTGCTCGTGGTCCCTGCATGGTTGGATCACTCGCAAATGTCTTGCAAGAGTTTTCCCGCTGACCCGCGTGCCCCCCTACTCCCCAATGTTCCCCTTCAGGGACTGCCAGGATCACTGGGACCCTCATCTTGGACCAGATTGGCATGCGCACTCCTTAGGACCAGCGGATGACCTCTACCAAGACTTACAACTTCTCACATTTGAGCACCTATACCAGGAATATAATTTTCCCCCAGGCAATTTCTGATACATGGACAGTTACTGGGGACACTCCGGATGCTCTGGAGAGCACTGCATACGGAACCGCCCACCAATGCAGTTCAATCAATCAATCAATCAAGTAGTTGTAAAGTGTGACTTGTCACGCACAGGAGTATACAGGTGCTAAGGATGGTCTCAATCGAAAAGCTAGGTTTTGAGCCCTTTTTTGAAGTCTCAGAGTGAAGGGGCTGAGGTGGACGCTGTTTCAGGCTTTGGTGGCAGGATAGGAGAAGAAGCGTCCTCCTGCAAGGCAGAGACCGTTGAGAGGAGTCTGTGCGAGGGCCTGGTTTGAGGAGCAGAGGTTCCTTCTGGGGTGGTGGAAGTGCAGGCGCTGGTTCAGGTAGACAGGTCCTTAGTCATGGAGGGCTTTGTAGGCATGGGTAAGGAGCTTGAAGTGGCATCGCTTCTGGAACAGGAGCCAGGGGAGGTCTTTCAAGTGCTGGGAAATGTGGGCTTTTTTTGGGCAGGTCGAGAATCCGCCTGGCTGAAGTGTTCTGTATTGATTGGAGCCTATGCATGAGTTTGGTGGAAGTGCCAGCATAGAGTGCGTTGCCGTAGTCAGGCCAGTTGGTGACAAGAGCATGAGTAAAAAGTAATTCTTGAGTTGATGGGGAGCCATTTGAAATTTTTCTGAGCAAGCAAAGTGTGTGGAAGCAGGATGAGGCAACGGAGCTGACCTGATGTCTCATGGAGAGTTTGCTGTCTAGGATGATGCAGAGGTTGCAGTGTGGCCTTTTGGCGTGTGAGTGGGGCTGAAATCCACTGGCCACCAAGAATTGTTCCAGAGGGCGGAATGTTTCCCAAAGATGAGAACTTCGGTCTTGACTGTTCAACTTTAAGCAGTTGTCCTTCATCCTTGCTGCAACGCTCATTATGCAGTTGTGGGAATTCCTCTAGGTGGAAGTTGGGTCGGCGAAAAGCGATAGGACGAACTGGGTGTCATCAGCATAGGAGATGATGTTGTGTGATCTGTCAGCGAGGGGCGTCATGTAGATGTTGAAAAGTGTGGGGCTGAGGGATGAGCCCTGGGGCACACCGCAGATGTTGTGCTTGGTGTGAGATGTGAATGGAGGAAGCAAACTTTCTGGGTTGGTCCTGTCATGAAGAATTCCATCCATCTGAGAGCGTTGCTGGATATTCCTATCTGGCACAAGTGGTGGATGTGTATGTGGTGGGAAAACCTTGATGAAGGCGGCGGACAGGTCAAGGAAGATGAGGGTGATGGATTATCCTCTGTCGAGTAGGACACGGATATCATCTGAAGCAGTGATCAGTTTTGTCTTGGTGCTATGGTTAGTCCAATTGTGCATGCTCTTTACCTAATGGGACAGGGAAGACATCTCATTATGTGGCTAGGTAGAGCCATTAGAAACTACACATCTACTCACTTACCCCCTTATGGAACATTTGAAAGGAAGACCTGGGAGACCGTTACACGATTCAGAATGTGACAGGGCCCTGGAGTCTCCACAAACTGTTTCAAGAAACACCTGGCTCAAGAACATTCAATATATTCAATATATGGTACTACAGAGAGCTTGCCTCTCACCTGCAAGGCTGAACTGAATGTTCCCCAGTGCAGCCCTATCCTGTCCTAGATGCTCTCCCCCAGCAGCAGACCTCCAACAAAAGCTATGGTCCTGCCTGAACATTGCAACCTACTGGAATGCTATTCATAACACACAACCTCTCTGAACTCCTGAGGAGCAACAGCGCTAGGCATATATCCCCACTGCAAGCAACTGAAGATACAAGCACATTTTGCAGAGCTTGCACTGCTCTGCGCCAAGGGCCTGCTAACAATTTATTGGAAGGCATCCCAGCCTCCGTCATTAAACAGTTGGAATGCAGCATTGCGCCAATGGGGAGAGGCCGAAACCTCGACATTGCATTGGGAGAGCTGCCAAATACGGGCCCAACAAGCTGCAGCCTGGGATACCATGATAATGTAATTCAGGGCACTAATTGAAGAATCTTCCCTCCGCCACACCACTGTAGGCCCCCTGGACCCACGCACCCCAACCTCTTGGTGGATCAATGGAACCTCCCTTGCCAATTACAAGTATCCCTTCTCAAAACCACCTAGAGCCCACATCTATATTTCCAATACCCATCTCTCCACCTGTGTAAATATGAGTCCCTACAATGAGGGACAAACAGCAGTACCCCCCTGCAAGCCCAATCCCCTACTCCTCCCTCCTAACCAGAGCCATGTCACCCCCCAAAAAAAGTACTGCCCCTAGGCGTCCTAGTTTTTCTCATTCATAAGACTCTTGCATCCGTATCCAAGATGATCTCCCCTCACTAGTTCCCTTTGTCTAAACCCCAACCTCCTGTATTGGTTACAAGAGAATTCATTCATTAAGCATCCTTAGTTGTCCACTCGCATCATACAGCATAGGGGGAAACATGCACCCTTGATGGCACAACCTCGATACACCCCCTGGATGTGAGAACTCCCCACAGACTGAACAATGAGCCAGTGCTCCTTTTGATCCTTCCTACCCTCCAGTGCTGGCACACGGGGCATCTCCTGTTAACACGGCCATCCTGTTTCCACTCGCAGCACCCACTTCAAGGCTGTTCCCGCCCCTTACTTGGTTACAAATGTCTAAACTGGACTGCTGGTACTACTGTATTCTCCTCTCTTTACTCCATGATTTAAACTGTTGTACAACAATAACCAAAAAGTACTAAAAAAAGATTTTGAAAAAAAAGGAAGGTTGAAGACTTGCATTAATGAAGGACATAGCCAAAGTATGATCTAAGCATGTAAGCTGAAAGAAAGGTAGCTAAACACACAAATCAAAAAGCACTTCACAGGATCAAAGCATGAGGAAAAAACTACCTGTTAGCGCTGTAGTTAGAACACTAGCTGCAGTTAGAAGGCATGCTTAACTATGATCTCCCATATACCACACACTAACACATTACAATCAAGACCAGCTAAGATCACTTTTCCAACACAGAATCATAGAAAAACTATATGATTACTGATAAACAGATCATAAATAGGCTAACCCCAGAACTAAAGAAGCCAACTCCAGAACTGATATGGCATGATTTTGGTAACAAACCATGCCAGAAATCCTAAGAAAGAACATCTGAGCCTGCTCCAAGTTTTATAGTAGTTTTCAAGGTAAGAACAGACTCTCATGTGATGTACATGCAGTGGCAGTTGATGCACAGTCTGCTAAACACAGCTGAGTACATTGCTGGAGGCATCTTTTTACCCAGTGAGCTGATGGCTCTTCATCATGAGCAGGCTGTGGAGAGGGGACAGGCCTACCTGTTAGAATGTCCTGCTGCTGCACGCTCTTTGAACTCACACTCTTGGATCTATAACTCTTGTCTAGGGTGAAGAGATGTCATGAAATTCAAAACTATATGAAGAGGAATCCACATTGGATATAATAATTAAGGAAATGATTGCTTTTGCGACAATAATCTTCGAAGAGGTTGAATATTAGGCATATTCATCACAATTCTACTTAAGTTGAGTGACAAACCCTAAACAATATAGACAAGCAATTAGGGGCTTACTATGAAATCTGCTGATTCAAGGGGAAGCGTTTTTTATGGACACTGAAGTCTGCAAAAATAAGATATTAAGAAAACTATCCTCTCAACACCAATAAATCATGTTATTGGGTGTGCCTATTCATGCTATTCACAATTGGATTTCCCTTACTACTGATGGAGGAATTTATCAAACCATAGTGAGTAGAAAAGAAAACCACTTTTTCCTTATGCAAATCTCTTTAGTGATAGTCATGAACATAAATATCAACTCATCTGCAGACCCTTTTACAAACATTCTGGGAAAGGAAGCAGCAAAAAGTGAACAAGAGGTTCAGTCTCAAGCAATAACCAAATCCTTTCTCTAAAGAAAGGTGTCAAGATGCATTTGGGCATTCACGCGCTTTATACATTTCCTCACTCACTCAAGGTCTTCTGAGAGATCAAGGAAGAATTCACAGCAGTCAAGATCGACTGCTGGGCAATCTCAAAGTAATTAAAAAAGGTTTATCTGAGTTGAGTGACAGGGCACTTACCTTTGAAAACAAAACAGCAGCAATGATTGCTAACATCTCCAAGCTTGTATTTTATGCCGTGAGGATAGATAGATAAAACTTTATTCGACTTTCCAACAAGTCATAAAAGCAACACATAAAAACAAATCTTATATGTAAAAACACAATAAATACCGAAGGTTAAAAAATGCATTGTCATGTTAATTAATCCAGTCATGAATATTTAAATAGCCTAGTTAACTTGATATCAGTCCACCCAGGGACTTTCTTACTGTTATTACAGAACATAAGAAGTTTTCTAAAATTCCACATATTTCAATGGAAGATAACATCTGTAAAGTAATATACGCAGTGCGTCACTGTCGCATATTAGTGGATCTTAAAAAAGGCATTAACAAGCGCTTTCTCTGTTTTTCATAGAATTTACAAAAAAGGACTACATGTGTCGTACTTTGTACTGCCTTTGTATCACAAGGACATGCCCCTAAAGTTGTACTCCAGTCGTTCATAGTCGGAAAAGTTACTAAACGATGGAACGTATCTAGCCTTAGTCTTGAGGACAAAACGAAGCAGAGGTTTTACTACATTTACCAGGTAGAGCTGCATGCCCTCCGTGGACAGAATTAGTTGATTAGACATGACACTATATTTTTTTGACTCTGCTTCCCACCTCTGATCTTCTAGGTACTTCAAGGTCAAAGCCCTCAATTCCTTCCTAGTCAGTCTCTCCAGTAATTCTGGGTTTGTGTAGTATTCTTTATGGCCCATGTTTCCAAAGAAGGTCATAATGTACCTCAGCCATGGGACTCTTAAAGACCAAACTTTCTGCCATAATAATAATGGCTGTATCTTTATTGGGTCGACTAGGAAGGGAACCCCTAATTCAGCATGGCTGATGAATGATGAGGTGCCATTTGGTACCATTAACAAATATCTCAAAAATCATTTTCCACCGTTTGGATCAGGTTACAGTTGGTATATCCCCAGATGCCTGATCCGTAAATGGCGACTGGGATGCATTTGGCTCTATAACTTTTTACCATATTCTGTGGGGTAATCACCCCTAGCCTTTTTGAAAAGATCTTCAGGGCCACCGTTGTTTTCATGATCTGTACTTTCTTAGTTTTCACACAGTGTACCCAGGAGCCTTGTTTATCAAACATTACACCCAGGTATGAAAATGTTCGGGTTGTGTCAATTTTCCCATCTTGTATAGTGATATTATAGGTCTTACTCGATTTCCTGCCACAGTTCATTGTGAAAGTTTTAGAGTGATTAACGGTGAGGCCCAAGTCTATCATGAAAGTTATACAAGTTGTTAAAAGTTTTTGGAGGGCTAATGGAGTCCGGGCCATGAGTACAGCATCGTCTGCGTAGAGTAGGACCAGGATCGGGCGATGACCTATTTGAGGCAGATCTTTACATTTACTTGTTAATTTGCGTTCTAAATTGTTTATGTATATTGAAAACAGGAGTGGAGCTAATATGCAGCCTTGACGTACTACTCTATATATACCAAAAGGCCTAGTACATTCTCCTCTTATCCCTTATCTCACCCTTGCTCTACACCCTGAATACAGGTCCTGTATGAACTGTATTATTGTCAGTTCTATCCCTATACTGCTTAAAATGTACCATAATTTCTCATGTATTACACAGTCAAATGCTGAAGATAGATCTATAAAGGCCAAATGCAAATTACCCTCCCTGATCTTTGTATGTTTCCCAATTATGATGTTTAAATTCAGTCCTTGTTCCACCGTACCTGTTCCTGTGCGGAAACCATACTGTAATTCAGTTAGGATATAATTTTCCTCAGCCCAGGATTGCAATCTATTCAAGATGACTCTCCCAGCTACTTTCGCTGATGTGTCAAGTAAGGAGATAGGTCTATAGCAAGCTGGGTTGAGGCAGTCACCTTTTTTATATACAGGGACAATGATAGAATCTAGCCACGATGGTGGTGGTTGTTGCATACAGCCAGCCCTCAGTACCTGCGTCAGTAGGGGGCCCCATACTTGTATATTTGCCTTATATAAGTCTACCGGCACACCATCAGGGCCCGGCGCTTTCCCCACTTTACTTGAGTTTATGGCTTCTACTACCTCCTCTAAGCTGAACTGAGGTGTTAAGGTCATAGATGGATTTTCCTGGATGGTAAGGCTCGTTAGAGAATCTATTGATTCTATATCGCTAGCCTGACTATATATCTTAGAGAAGTAATCAATCCAATCCTCTTCTGATGTTGCAATTTTAATTCTGGGGACATGTCTATCCCCTAACAATGGGGTGTTTATTGTTTTCCAAAAGAGGATGTTGTCCTTTGTAGAGCTAGCTTTGTGTAAGGTTTCCCACATATTTTCTTTCAAAGTGGATTTCCTTTTTTTGATGGCCGCCATATATTCCTGCCTCCGTATACGTATCTCATTTGAGCATCTTATTGGGGCACTTAAGGCCCTTTTTAATATCTTATGTGCTTTTGTACAGTCATGCTCGAACCAGCCTGTTTTTCTTCTTTGTCCTGCCTTTCCCGTTTTATTAGTAAGGGCTTCTTTCACACCTTGTGCTATCACCGAAAAAGCATTTAGGCATTTTCCTGGATCTATGTCATCGCTAAGGCAATCTACAAAGGCTTGGTTGTGATCACAGATTAACTGTTTCAGTAGGTCCTTTGGCTCTATCTGCGACCATCGCAATGAATATCCACTACGCAAGGCTAATTCAATATCATTTACCAGCACAGTTTTATCCTCCGATGCCAGTATAGAGGGAGTTAATGAAACTTTTAAACTCTGCAGGAAGTGGTCACTTATCGCAATATCGTGGAGTGTATAATTGGTAAGGTAGTGTGCGAAATGGGTAGACATTAAAACATAGTCAATCACTGTGTCGGCACCCCTTCCGTTAAAAGTTGGTTTGAACTGTGGATCATCAGAATAGAGTTCATTTACAAAAGGCAAGTTAAATTTTTGTGCCAGTAAATTCATCGCATCACCTTGCTTATTATGTAAAAAAATGAGGCCTCAGACCCATGTCTTCCTCATCCCAGCCGCACACCTTCTCCGAGGTTTCTTTACAGAGATAAACATTAAAGTAATCGCCCCATATAATGAGGCTTTCCCGTCTAGATTTTGTACATATTTTCTCTAAGTCCTCTCCCATCTGTGTTAGAATAATGGGAACCACTCCTAGTGGTGCGTTGTTGTGAAAATTAATAATCACTAGCTGGGTCTTCTGATCCAGGTCACTCCCAATCATTTGGTAGTGTACCCTCGAGATTTGCATATTTAAATTTGATAGGGGAAGCTTATTGGAAATATATGTGCATAAACCCCCTTTCGGCCTACCATGTCTAGTCTGTACTGCTGGCGTATGGTATATTTTATATCCATTCATAAGGGCAGGATTTACGAGCCAAGATTCCTGAAGGCATAAAAATGAGAAATCTCCAATAAAATTCATCCAGAGCACGTTACTAAGCTTGTTGCTTAGACCTGCTACGTTCGTGTAGAGTAAGGCTATTTCGAGTTTCTGCTGATTCTGGCACTGTGCATTATTTATGGTCAGGGGAGATATACTTCTATGAGTTGTATGAGTTAATGTCAAAGGCGGATCTCTGTCTTAATTGCCTCCCTTCTATGTTCATTTCCAGTGCTATCTCATAAGATGTCTCTTTCTTATCCATGCTGAGTCAATCTAGATCTTCTAGTGTTGAAAGGGGTTGGAATCTGTTACAAGAAAGAATAGGGTCAGGACTAGGTAAGGCTTTTTTGTGCAATGGTTGTACGTTGTTAAAAATATGCCCCACAGGACTTTGGTAAAAAACCCAAGGGTAATAACAGAATACCTTGATGAGTAACCTGCCTTGACCCTAGTTCGCGAATAATTCTGTCCGATAGGTCTGGAGATTTAAACAAGAGAACCACACAATCTCCCTCCAGTGCTTTCTGGCTACTTCCTATCTACTTGATTCTCCTGGCCATTTTTATATCATCAAAAAGGGGCCCCACCATTCGAGAGTCCAAACATGATCCTATCCAATTGAGGGACTTATTCCTCAAGGCTGTCCATGTTTCCCGTTGCTGGTCAGCCAGAGGTGGAACATTAGCCAGGTCCACTACACATGGTGTTGCCTCCGGGGCTAGGTGTAAGAAGTCACTTGGTGTATGCAAAGGCTCAGGAGATCTCGATCTTCTACATTGTTCCCCCCTAGATTTGTCTGGGACCGGTTTGTCCTGTCTGTAGATAGAATGTTGTTCGATGTCTTTGGATGTATATATCTAATGGTTGGTGCTAGTGGTAATGATTGTAGGTTACTCGTAAAGTTTGGAGTCGAGTGCAATTCGACTATCCTACTTTGTGTTACAGGTTGTATGTTACTCACAGGGTTTGAAATCGGCGATGGTATACTAAGGGGTTTCTTCACAGGATGTAAGTCCTTAGGCTATAAAGACTTCATGAGTTCTAAGCCTGCCTCAAGGTTACTCTCTACCACTCCTAGGTGTTCTGTGAGGGAGTCCAGTGAAGCCCAATTGATGAGTTCAAGGTATTTACTAGTTCATAGATGTTCACAAGGAGGCTTCGGGTTCTATCAGCTGGATTATTTAAAGTTTTCCTCCAGATAACTTTCTTTGGCAGCTGCCTACCGAGAGTAGTTACTCGCTCTTTCTTAGATTTTTTGTCAGAGGAATTGTCTGTCATCCCTATCGAAGGTTTCCTTAAGCGTTTGGGTGAGGGTGAGAGATCATCCAGGACATAAATTAAGTCTGAGGTATTTTGGATACATCCATTTGTATTTCTTTCCTGATTCCTTCTTACTTCCACATTAATACCCCTGTTATTACAATGATTGGAATCATCTTGTGTCTCAGCATTCTTTAGTGGGTGAGTGGTGTAATCGCTGGAAGTCAGCAATTTTTCTTCCACGTTAGAGATTCGCTTATCTATCACCCCCATCGCTCCTGAAATGTATTTTACTATAGATGTACTGTCTTTTGCGTTTGGGGGGTGATTCAGTATTGAATGCTTTCTTTTGCCCATATTTTAAATAATATCAAACCTGTTTCCTATATAGGAATAAGGCAAAGGAAGATGTACAAATTGAATTAATTTACCAACCCACAGGTCTCCTCGTATGATGGTACACAAAGCCCAACCCGACCCCAATTAGATATCTTAATCACACAATTTTGTGTACACAGTCTCAATCGGCGGCCATTATTGCAAACTTGTCCAAAAATAAAATCATATATGAAAGGTAACAAAAACGTTCTCACTTGTATATCCAAATGTTTCCCTCAGAGGCCCCTTTGCCTCCTGATTTTATATATATATTTTTATTTTTAGGGGGGTGGCCCAGCCCAGCCTCCTTCGGGTTCCGACGTGCGTGGACGGGCCTGCCCTAGGCCCGGGCTTTGCCCGGCCGCAGCCCGCGCCACAGGGCAACGCGGCACGCTTTCAAGCGTCTGTGATTAAGTCCAGCCCCCCTGGTGTCCACAAGAGCTCCTGGGAGTTGGAGTCCCACCAGGAGCGAGGGGAAGGCAGCAGGCCGTGAGGAGCAACATATCAAACAAAATGGGAAGAACTGGAGAACCACTCTAGCTGGAACCGTATAATATAAGGGGTGCACCATGAGAAGTAAAAGGCAAAATGATTCATCAGTATGTTGTTGACCTCTTCAACTCCTTGCTAGAAAATCTTAGAGAGTATCAAATACAAAGAGATAGATCCCAAAGAGTGTCCCCACTAACACTATTAAGGTACCTCCTAACAGACGTGGTATCTAGAGTTCACTTTTACTCTGATGTAAAGTGATATTGAAGAGGGTGAGATAGGAGGTCCTATCTCATACAACACAAAGCAGCGGATCCATAGAGCCAAGGTCCAGAGCAAGCACAAGAGTGTTACATAATCCTGGTGAAATGCAATGCTTTTAAGCCAGTAACCAATCATCTATGATCAAAAAGATTAGAGGATATTAGATACTGGAGGGGACATCAGTTACGATTGATTTTCCAATGGAAAAGAGCCAATATGCTTCTGCTTCCTTTGAAGAAGCCCTATCAATACTCAATCTCGACCTAGACTCTAACACAAACAATTCCTTGTACATAAGATCAGACATGAAAAACCTCTAGGGAAAATGGCACTCATGGGCCTCAATGGAATGAGTCAGCTTGAGGCCAGTAGTGGCAGAATTCACAGACGAGAAAGAAAAAGCGTTGCAGCACCTGAAGGGAACCATCACTTTCTAAGATAATTGATACGAACAATGGGGAAGACAGCCCCAGTGATTAATGTGGTCCATGGGCAGGGATAAAAAAGGAGGAACTAAAAAGGACGAAGTTTGGTGGCTGGCATGGTGGCGAGAGCTGAGCGCCAGTCCAGGCCAGTTACCCCAGATTTTTTTTTTTTATATGTGTATTTAGAGAAACACTTCAATTTGTTGGAGAATGGTGGTTGTGAGAAGAGAAGTGATTGCGTGAAATGGTAGATACAGGAATTAAGAACTCGTAATATGAAAGGATTCCCTATACAGTTTATATAAAATGTTAAACATTGTTTATTTTGTTGGGGTACTGGAGTGAGGGGATATGATCCTCCAGAGGTGCGACCCACATTCGGACATCAGACACAAGAATACCTTAAATGCCAAGTGCAGCAGGATACAAATACTCCCCAGGATCCTATGAAACATAATAACCCTAGAGTAATTTCCTGTAAAATAGTTAAACATTCCCCAAGAACTAAGTGATCTGGGAGAGGATATTTTCTTTACAGGAAATGGACCTTCTGCGCCAAGAACAGAAAAGCTTGAGCTACCAGTTTTTGCCCACCAGTGTTCTGCATTCTGATCAAAAGAAAATAGCAGGAGTGGAAATCCTCTTGGAAAAACATCAATGTAACACTTAGTTGCTAAGATTCAGCACCTACCCAGTGCTATTCCGTTTTTTTTAATGTTTAGAATAGTTTGTGCAGAAACCTGCATAACTATTTTTCCCAAAAAAAGTATCCACATCAAATGTGCGTCATTTTTTACCAACACCGTTGGGGATTCTGAAAGGAACTCAAGATCTGTGGGTGGATTTCCCTAGAGAGAACTGAGTAAATAGCAAAAATATAGCCAAAAACTGGAAAAAGTGCTGTGCAAAAAATTATTGTGGTCATTATGACCCTGGCGGTATTATAACCGCAGGGCCAAAACGACAGGAGCACCGCCAACAGGCTGGCGGTGCCTCCGGGCGGATTTTGACCGCGGCGGTAGCGCCGCGGTCGCACCGTCGGAGCCGGCGGTTTACCACCACAATGGCCGCAGCGGATGTAATCCGCCAGGGCAGCGCTGCTTGCAGCGCTGCCCTGGGGATTACGACCCCCCTACCGCCAGCCTGTTTCTGGTGGTTTGCACCGCCAGGAAGAGGCTGGCGGTAAGGGGTGTCCTGGGGCCCCTGCACTGCCCATGCCACTGGCATGGGCAGTGCAGGGGACCCCTAACAGGGCCCCGGCCAGCTTTTCACTGTCTGCATAGCAGACAGTGAAAAGCGCGACGGGTGCAACTGCACCCGTCGCTCGGCCGCAACACCGCCGGCTCCAATAGGAGCCGGCTCCTATGTTGCGGCCTCATTCCCGCTGGGCCGGCGGGAGCAAACATGGTTTGCGCCCACCGGCCCAGCGGGAATGTCATAATGGGGGTCGCCGCCCGCCAAGGTCGTAATGACCCCCTATGTGTTTATTTTCTAAAAATAGCATCAACAAAACGTTAGCTGTGCTAGTATCCCCATGTTTCTAGCTTCCAGGAACAAGCAGAGTTGTACCTAAAATATTTTTTATACATGTTTTACATTTTTTCTAGGAGGTAGTCCATTTTCCCTAAGTTTTGTGGTTTCAACCGACTTGCAGGTTGTAGTTGAAACTGGTGGGAAATTCATGGTTAATCCCACCAAGCTATGTATTTCTGACAAATAGACAAAATTTCTTAATTGAACAAAGGGTCATTTGTGAACCCTCAAGGTTTTCCCAAAGAAACTAATCATTGAAATAAAAAATGAAGGTAAGCAGGAAAAAGGACATTTTTGTCATCAAAGTGGCAGATTTACAAAAACAATATGCCTTTGTGTCCAATAGACCCTCCTTGTTGGGGGGTTTATAGGGCTTGAAGATTCTCCAAAAAACACATAATACAAAGATCAACAACTAAGCTGGAGCTTCTAAAGATTTTTGTTGTACTTCAACCACAGAACGCTTCATATGTGTTAGAAATGGGTTTGGTGGTTGACTGGGGTGTAAGCCCTAGTCAAGCAGCAACCACAATCCTAGTGAGGGTAAGGCACAAGCAAATGCTAAATTAACCTGTGCTCACCCTCTGGCTGCTTGGCACAGAGCAGTCAGGCTTTACTTAGAGGTAATGTGTAAAGTATTTGTGCAACATTTCAAACCACACAAAACGATTCCACACTAGGCTAGAAAAATAGATCTGATTTTAATAAATAAAACAAGACCAAAATGACAAACATACAATAACTAGAACTGGATATATCGAATTTCAAAGTTTTAAATAAAAATAGTGCCAAAAAGAAAGAAGCGCTGCTCTCCCTGATGGGGGTAAAAGTAGACCCTCGATGTAGGTATTTTGTTTTGACTGCCCTGCATGTCATATTTGTTGTTAACAAACCTATGTACATTGGTGATAATGTATAATGGGCTCGTACCAAATGCAGACAGGGCTACGCCCTGGATATCTTTTGCTGCAAATACTGTGTATTGATTGAAACCATAAAAAAATGGACCAAAAAGATTTATAAAATCATAAAAGAGACACAAAGCGCTATTGGAGTGAAAAAAATCTTGGAGAGTCACGTGGAGCTCCCTTCATGGTCCGTGACTAGTGTGTGTCCGGGTCAACAGGATGGCAGAACAGCGGATCAGCGAGAGGAGCGAAGCATGAGGAGAAGGTGCCTGAGTAAGGAGGTGACGTGCTCCGGTATCGAAGTGGAGCTATGGACCCGTGGAGCTCCGGTGAATGGTGAATCAACTCCCGGGTGAGCAGCAAGCAGCTCGTCAGTGAGGAAAGCGAGCAGGACTTGAGTGGTGTGCACAACACAAGCGCGGCTCACAGCATACGGCAGAACACGGTTCAGCATCCAAGCATCTATGCTCTTCGGGAGGCGAAGCGGATCGGCCATACACCAATTCGCAGCCATAGTAACAGCAGGAGATTAAGGAGACTAGGTGGCACGTTCCCCAGCTGCCAGAAGGCAAATCTAATGCGCTTAATGTGCTGTAACTAACTTCCTCGCTCATGCGGCCCCTTTATCTTCCTCGCAGCACCTTAACTCAAGCAAATAAACACAGCAGCATAACGGCTACAAGCAGGACTAACCACAGGTAATGCGGGAGTAATTAAACGGACAGAGAAACCAAGGGAAAATTAATTATTGCACAAAACATTGCTCAAGATGCACTGGGTATAAAAGAAATTTAAGAAACAAACAAGAAGATTTACAGAAGGCTCTATAACTGCATATTAACTCCATATTAAGCAGGAAAAGCAAAACTCAGACAGTATATTCCTTGAGCCAATCAACTCCACTTCTAATACCCTGTAGCACCTACTCCTATTCTATACTCCATTGTACTATCTCTAGCAGTCTGTCAAGCACCAGGGTGGCAGGCATAACGCTAGGCAGCACTGTCCGCTATGTGAAAGACTTAAATAGACAAGAGAGGAGAGAGGAAAGAGGAAAGTAAGCCCAACCTTTTATGTTCACTTCCTGGTCTTTTAATAGTCGTTGGTGATTTTAATATAATCCAAGTCATGGATCTCGACGCCTCCCGTAAAAAACGTTCACAAAACAAGCTACAAGCATACCGTTTTTAAAAAAAATGTATGCACGATCTGGGCCTGCAGGATCCTTGGCAGCTGGATCATCTACAAGATAAATGTTATACTTGTTTTTCCAAAAGGTTCAATTCAGCATCAAGGATTGACTTCATCTTAGTATCCTGTACCTGGGATCGAATTGGCTTCGAAATAATATCCAACACTTTCTCTGATCATTCCGTTCCAGTACTTCTACTATCTTCCACTTATCAGCATTGAGAAAGACCTAGATGGTCATTAGATAAATCCTTACTTACTAATGAAGGCTGGATTTCTTCTCTTAAAGCATCAGTCACCGAGTTTTTAGCTAGAAATGAAGCAACTGCCTCTATTTTTGCTATATGGGACTCATGTAAAGCTCTTATTAGAGGAGAAGCTATAGCATGTAACACCTTTCTTAGAAAGATCAAGAATGAAAAAGCTAACAGCCTTCAGCAGGAATTCAATCTTGCTATGCGTGTGCATCAGTTACATAGTGATCCTAAATCATGGACTCACCTTCAGAATGCCAGAATTCAACTTAAGATTTTTTTTTTAGTAGATTATTGGCAAAATATATTAAAAAACAGCAGAATGCCTCTTTAATCAAAACCATTTTTGACGAATCTCAGGGGGGCATGGTTGACCAGACCAAGGAGATAGGGAAGGTCTTTCTAACACACTATACAAAACTCTATACTCTGAAGTCAGCTACATGTGACAGGCTTATTAACAAATATCTTGCATCAGTTTCTCTACTGAGTCTTCACCATGAGCTCCAATCTGCACTCCTGCAGCCAATTACTAAGCAAGAGATAGCAGAAGCCATTAGGCATTCTCAAAATGGCGAAGTGGCCGGCAAAGATGGCCTTCCAGCAGAGTTGTATAAAAGCTTGTCTTAGCAGATCGCAGCAACTTTAGCTATCTCTTTAATGCGATACTCAAGGGAGAAGAAATACCCAGTTTATTCACCCAGGCGACCATTGTCAGCTTCCTTAAGAAAGACAAACCTAGCGAAAAACCTGATTCTTATCACCCTGGTAGTCTTCTTACCAATGACTGCAAGATTCTTATGAAAATATGGGCAGCTCGTATCACACCCGTAGCTCAGGTTCTTATTCATTATGATCAGTGTGGCTTTCTCCCGGGAAGATTTATCTCCATTAACACAAATTTTCTGATTCAAGAAATCAATTATTATTCTACAAATAAAAGTAAAGCAGCGATAATAATGATTGACGCAGAGAAAGCTTTTGACTTTGTACAATGGGAGCTTATTTTTGCAATCCTCTGAAAATTTAAATTCCCTGAAGTCATAGTGCAATTTTTCTCTAATCTTTACCAATGGGCGGAAGCCAATATCCTAGTCAATTCTCAAGTAGTTGGCAAAATTTCGTTACGGTGTGGGACTCGACAGGGATGCCCATTGTCTCCAGTACTTTTTGTTCTTTTTATCAAACCACTAGCTTCTGTTCTAAGGCAGGGTAGCTTTATAAAACCTCAGGTGCTGGGTGCACCCAAGCTCAAACTCTTCACGGATGATGCAATTTTGTATCTCGAGGCTGATGCAATGAATATCGAGAAGGCCTTCAGTAAAATGCAAGTGTTCTCCAACTTGGGGGGCTATCTGATCAATAAATCCAAATTGGAGGTGATGATTTTCAATGCTCAAGACTCTATCCTACCAGTCGAGATGCAAAGTAACTATCGGACTCCCCATCGTGTCAGATATCTAGGTATCTACGTAACTCAAAATATGTCTGACTTCTATTCGATGAACTATCTCCTTACTCTTAAGAAAGCACAGGCTCTTATGCTTGAATGGCAGAATTACCCTTTAACGATAGTTGGCTGTGTTGCCTTAATACAAATTATGATATTACCATTATTTTTGTGTATGTTTTTCAACGTTATGATCAAGGTTCCACAAAATGTTTTCCAAGGATTTTAATGTAATGGTACGGGAAATTATCTGGGCAAATAAAAAATCTCCTACACAGTTGGAGACAGTACAGCTGACTTTAGAAGACGGGGGCCCATCTTAAAAATACTACGAGGCAACTTATATATAGATTGGATTGTAAGAGCTGCCTCTACATATCATGTTGATTCTAATTTTTATCTGAAACAGATGATCCTTGAAAACAACATTTGTTTATCCCACTTTCTTAAAATGCCATCGCTCCCAAAACGCACAAGATATAAGATCCCCAATTTTCTCTGGTCCAGCGTTTTAGAACTTCAACAAAAGTATCACTTTACTCGGATCCATCCAAATATCTCTTTAAGAGAAGCAGTTTCATTTGAACTCCTCCTGACTGCTGAAGCTCTAAGCGACTGGGAAAATCTGTGATTGGGAAAAATTCAGGAATCGAATCTGGGAATAGTGTCATAACATGGGCACAATTTAGATTTAGCAATCCTGCTATCCCAGGATATCTGTGCTTTTCTTATTTACAAATACTTCACTTCATCTAATCACTAGGCTCCACAGGTCAGTATCCAGTCGAATCACTATCCTTTAGAATTACACAAGCTATGTGGGTGCAGAAACGGGCAGGGGTTGGTAATTGGTACAGTATCCTCTTAGAAGAATTGTCAGCTAAAGTTCTTCCTCCTGCACTAAACGAAATAGCAGCAGCTATGTCTTGTGTAATGGATCTCCAGACTTGGAAGCACTACAATAGATATTCCTCTAAAGCTATAAGAGGCGCAAATTTGAAAAGAATTTCATTTTTTACGAAGTGGATGCTTTATTATAACCCTGCGCAACTTAACAAGATAGCACCATCCAGTCCAAGCAATAGCTTCCAATGCCATTGTGAGGTTGGAGACTGGCTTCATGTCTGCTATCTCTGTCCTGTAGTCACCAACTTTTGGGACCAAATTGTTCCGTCAATTATTTCGACACTTCAGGTAACATTAACATCAGAACTAATGGGGGTGCTTTTTGGCATATCTAATCATCCCGGGCTCTCTAATTACGCAAAAAAGTATTTTTTTTATAGCAACATTGATTGCGAAATCCCTGATTTTACAACAATGGAAGAACCCACAACCTCCATCACATGATCACTCACGTAAAATAAATGGGATCAGTTCAAGCTAAAGAACTTTTGTATGCACAGAGAAACTGGGCCATTGGGAAGTATTATTCTGTGTGGGGAAAGACCTCTTCATCCTCAGCTCTGACTCAGATTTTAATTGAAATCTAAAGCTTAATGAATTAATACGTCTCCATGAACTATTAGAGTAGTATGTCTTTATATAAGAAGTGTACTAACACTCATTATAAGTGTTGTATTACTGTTTTGATTTTTATGATTATGTCATGATCTTGAATTGTAACTACGGGACTTTCATGTCGTACCTGCTCGAATATGCTTAATAAAAACACATTTAAAAAAAAAAAAAAAAAGGGCTATTGCAAATATCTGGTCATGGTAACCAAGACAAGGTCAAAAGTTCAGGCCAACCGCAATGGAGCACTGAGCCAAAGTACCTTGAATCCTGCTTTTGGAGCATTGCGTGGCAGTCCAAATGACTGTTGTTGCATTACATTTTGGAGACAACAGTCATGTGAGACCCCATTACGGGAGCGCTGAGTAGGAGCAGCTGTAGTTGCAGTCACTTCCCTCCTTCCCCAGAGCCTGGAGATTAGGTAACCAGGAGTCTGAGCCTGCCCTGTCTTGCCAGTTGTCAAGGCAGGCTCGGTGTGGCCAGGACGAAGCAGCAGAGCTATAGAGCCAAGGTCCAGAGCAGTGAATGGTGGAAAATGGGGCCTCCCTCTCCCAGATTCTCTGTGGCCTGAGCCTCACTGGTCAGGTTAAGTCAGTGGTGCAGGCAAGACTGGCCAGGACCGGGGGTGCTTTTTTACGATTTAACGGTTCCAGCGTGTGCAGTGGGCCGACCAACTGCCCCAGCAGCTACCTTGCCCCATCCTCCATCTACTCAGCCGGATTCCCTGGACTCCCTGGAACCTGTAGAGCCCCGGAATTCTGGGTAATTCCAGGTGTCTTTACTCAGCCTCGGCCGGAAAAAAAAGGGGGGGGGAATAAAACTGAACTGTCACCAGCTAATCTTGGGCCTAATATCTGCCAGCGTTGCTAGCCCTTTTGTTTTTCTTCGCAAATGCAGCTCAACCCAGCACTAAAGGAAGAGACTAGGAGAGACTACATAATGCAACTCAGCAAGTGCAGCAATCGTAGCTGACAGCTGCGGAGTGTGTGCCCAGGCTTCCCACAGAAGCGGCTCGGTTAGAGCCGGGTGCGGCTTGCAGGCAGCCTTTTGAACCTCACTTGTTCACTTTGCTGGTGTTGACGGAGACACTGAGCTACCTTCAACCTTTAGAGCCAGTGGCTTAAGTACTGAGGACTGAGTGACCACAAGGTGGGTAGGAGAGAGTCCTACGCCCTTTGCCCTTGGGCAAACATTGCGTACTGGACCTGGGAGATCCCATAATCAAGCTCTCAGATCTGGGTTTGACCTGGGACTGTTGGACCATCTAGAGGTACGAAACAAAACGAGAGGTGTGAAGTGAGTGCAGCGGCCATAGTCGGCTGCTGCTGACAGAGTGCCTTGTGAGCCTGGCGGAATATGTCTGGCTAGAGCTGGGTGTGGTGTGCACTTACAGTTGTTCCCATCTCAACCCTCTCCTCTTGGCCTGTGCATGACTATTTGTTGTCGGCAGAGTCCATAACTGATCTGGAAAGGTACGGGCAGAGAACTAGCTGTAAATAAGAGGAAGTGGGAGTCAGCTACAAGAGAGATGTCAGCAAAAGAGCAAACTAAGGGCATGAAATCAAGGGACTGTTCCCTGGACAATAGTTCCTCAGGGCAGGAGCACAACACAGAGTACACTCCGGGTGTGAACTCAATGTGCTACTCGCAGAGTAGCTGAATCCCGGGTTTCTTGGGAGTGCATCAGAGTAGGGAAACGAGGGGGCTAAAAGAAGAAATAAATGATCTGTTTGTCCAACAGGAACAATCCAACACATTTAAAACACCTAGGATAACAGATTTCTTTCAGTCACTAAGCAGTCGAGAAGGTAGATCTATACAAGTAGCACTAAGTGCACTAAGTCTATCAAGTGCATTAGATGGAACTCAGGATACAAAGGAGACTAAGGAAAAAGAGCATGAAGCTGTGACTCCCACCACCCCCTCGGTAGCCGATAATGATTATCTCACATAAGCTGAAAAAAAGTAGCTGAACAACTGGGCACAGACCTTGAGATGTGGGATGCAAAAATGAAGCACAAGTAGGACTCATGACAACCAAGGTGCAATCAAATAAAAGAAACAACTAGGTGTTAAAGAGCTCTCAGTCTGAACTTTTTTCCTTTCCAGAGTTTAGGGGGGGCAAAGTAGAAGAGCAGTCGTCCAAGGGTAGATGGAGTGATGCACATGATGTTTCATGGCCAACTCTTCGAGATGGTGGAACCAACCTAACAGGGCAAGAAAATGAATGCAATACAGACCAGCAAAGTATGGGCAATAACGCTAAGATGTGGGCAGCAATTTTAAATTCCATGCAACTGACAGTAATGGCCCTCAGGCACCATTCGAATAAAACAGACATCCAAGTTGATTTACTTAACACTATGGCAGTTTTTGTCTCTGGGATTGATGAGAAGCTTGAGAAAATAAACTCCCCGATCATGAGGGTACAGGCAAATCACTCAACAGATTTTATGATCTGCTCGTGTAAGGAGGTGGTGGACAGACTAGTACAGTTGCCGGCGACCATGGAAGAAATTTTAGGGGATGGTAAAAAAAGGCTTCGACATGGGATGGGTCGCAAGTTGTAACTCCTCCAAATTCTACGTTGGATTTGTCCTCAAACAACAGCCTGTTAATATGACTGGAGGTCGATTATGAAGATCTCAAAAGCAAAAGCCATCAGGCGGAATCAGAGATAAGAGAGTGCAAAGACGAAAGGCCAATTAGGCAAAAAAGGAGTGTCATGATCACAAAAGCCAATGCATATGACAGGCCATAGTCAGGATACAATGCGTAAACTTGTCAAGCTGACAAAAAGGGAGGGAAAGCGAGCAAGAAAGGAGAGGAATAGTATCTGTACACATCACATAGAACTCACAAGTGGCTATTGCCAAGTAGGCAAAACTTGTGAAGCAGACTCCATTTGAAGGATAATGTAGTGGCACTAGAACTTATTATATTACCGAAAAGCTCGAGCTGCGGACCTGCAGTATCTTCAAGTCAACAGTTATTGAGTCAGGAGTGTGTTCCTGAGTCAGCCACAGTAAGAGGCCATCCTTCACCGGCTTTACAAGCTAGGTGTGGTATATCAGATAGGGATAGCGCCCCGACCATCATCAATCCGAACCCCAGAAAAATCTAGCGTGGGTGATTGTGGTATGATATTGGCTGCAGGGGACTTCAGATATGACAGGTAAGAGCGGAACCTAAAGGAAGTATCAACTCAAACTACTCTAGCACAGGGAATATGGCCACAGCTATCTAAGAATGGGTATCTTCCATCTAATATATGGGAAAATGAGGACAGTCAACTGGAATTCAAGGCTGGGAAAGGCCGTGGTAACAGTGACATTGTGCAGACTGTTGTTGGGTGTTCTACTGACCCAGGCGGTGGCAATTATTGGTCCATGAATTTAAATCATGACGTCTTAAATTGCTTGCGCATATTACAATTCATAAAGGCAGTGCCATGGTTGGAACATGTTGTATCATAAGATATCCTATCTCTTCGATTTTTACCAGCAAGAGGGCAGCAGCACTCAGACCCCACCTTTGTCATCTTTACAACCATGCAACTGGTGCCCTTGATTATGAGAGGAAACAATTGTGTAAATAATGGGGTATTGAAATAATAGTATAGCAGGGGGACCAATACCCCCACCTGTTAGGAAATGAACAGCATCCAGACCAAAAAACGCTGTTAATACTCCATCGGTATTAAGAGGAGCAGTAGGGGGTGCTCCTGTTACAGACCATATTAGAGCCTTACCAAAACAATCTACAGTAAAAGTAGGAGTGGCAGAAGCAGAGGGGTTGCCCCAGTGGGAAGTAATGGGAAGTGATGATAAGTCAAGCTACTCAAAGCAATTGGTGCTGGTTGCCTTTAGCTTTAGTTCAAAGGAGCAACTGTGGAGACTGAGTAGTGGAATTCCCCATTGCCCCCACAATGGTAAGAATTGGCCATTTCTTCGTAGAACATAGATGGGCTATCATCAAAGGCAGGGGATCCTTATTTCCTGCACTTTTTGGGAACATTCAACATATTAATGCTGCAGGAGACCTGATCGCAAGGCATTATACCTCTAGTTGGGTTTGCAGAATACAGGAAACCGGCAGAGAAAAGCAACAACTTTGGTAGGACTAAAGGAGGGCTGGCAATTTATATTAACACCAATTTGCAAATAGAGAGCAGAGAAATACATACAGATGATTCAGGTCTTGCAGTGCGTCTGGATGGGTGGACCTGGCAACTAAATCAATCCTTGATTCTTGCAAATATATATGTTAAACCTAGGAGGAAGGCGAAAGCAGTAGAGAGGCTTATAGCAATTGTGCAGCTCATTAACAACAATTATTGCTCACAGTATCTGTTAATCTCTGGAGATTTTAATCTCAACCTCCTCTTTCATACTCCAAGCGAGGAGTTTACGACAGTTGTGGGGGTTTTACCTAAACAGAGTCTGCCCCTCGATATGCGGAAGGATAAAATAGGAGAGGAATTAATCAAAATGTGTGAGCTGTATGGTCTACTGGTTTTGAATGGATGTAAATCCAGTGATATTCCTGCTGCATGGACTCGAGCAACTGGTAAAACAGACTCTTATCTTGACTATACATTAGTGACTCTACCCCTATTTGGCTTAGAACAGGAATTTACAATATTGCAATGTGAGGAGAGTGGCCATCATTCTCAAGCAGTAATGGTATGTGCATTCACCTGTAAATATAATGCTTCTCAGGTTCTCCAGGGTGAAATTGTAACCGAAAATCTGAAGCGCCTGAAATGGACTGCAAGTTCAGTTAAACCTATGACTACAGCAGGCCTCCATACCCGTGAGTGCCCTGACTCGCTATGGGGCCGCAATTTGCGACCCACCTCATTAATATTAATGAGGTGGGTCTTTGCGACCCCATAGCGACTCGCAGAAGGTGTCTGAGACACCTTTCTGCATTAGGTTTTGCGACTCGGAAATTGTGAGTCGCTCGGAGTCACAATTTCCGAGTCGCAAAACCTATTGTTGCTACATCTGGCCCTTAATTACACTTTCTCGCTCGCTAGGTCCATTTATGGCTAAATCTTGAAACCTTAAGGTGAGGTCAGAAAGGCTAAACTGTTACCAACGTTGTTCCATGAAGCAGAAGTAATGTTAGGAGCTGGCCGCACTTCTGGACAAACTCTTGGTGAGATCATATAAACAATCATTTCGGCTGCTCAGTTAGGCATCACCAGCTCAAGTGAGACTGGAGGTCTCACTAATGAAACAGTAATTTGCCAGACCAGCAGCATTTGTTAAGAGTTGCTACTAGCCGAGGACTGTCGCTGAGGGCAGCCTGGACAGAAGTGAATTTGAAACTCGGGAACAAGGAGTATAAAAATTATTATTTGGAAAAAAGCATTGAGTGACTTGAGCTGGGTAACCTGTGGAAATAGTGGTACTTCTGTTACAGCTTTTCAACAGGCAGTGAATAAATGGGCTAAGTTGCAAAGCAGGGTAGCCGATGAAAAGCAGGTGGCGAAGCGATCCCATAACTGGCTAGTCTTGAAATCATACACCGCTGTGAAACATTCACCTCTCTTGGAAGCCAATTACCACTGGAAAATAAAAGAGATTTTGGCACTGAGACTGGGGATATCCCTACATTAGATCTTTGCCCGATATTGATGCAAGAAGACTCCTTCTTCGCGAATAAGAAATGCTCAGGCAGCACATTATCTGTATCTACCCTGCCTTGGCCACTCAATGAAGAGAATTGTTGAAAAAATAATTTAATAATTTAGGGAACTGGTCGTGTCGCACAGCTTTGACTCTAAACATTAGATTGCCTCAGTTACTAGAAATATTTAAGTTGCTCATTAAAGCCTCATAAAGACATTAAGCGGTAACTGAGATAGCAATTGAGGTCTTTGATAAGATGTGTTACAGGCACATGCATCTGATTCGCTGATAGGATCCTGGATGTACCCTAGGTTCCTATTCCATCAGGGTGGGTATAAGTCAGCACCTCACTATTATCCTTTGCCAACAATCGTTAGATTGAAATGTCATATAATTAACATTAGCTCAGGGCAGTGCATAATAAGCCTAAGTGGCTGCTAGGGCCACACATGATCTTGTAGTTTTCCATCCCCTCAGGCTGACCTGCATAGTACCATATTATTATTTACTGGGCATTGTCTCATATGATTGAGGTGCTTAATTAGCATCATTTGCGTCTTTTGCACATGTTGAAAATGTTATGACTTTATTAATGGCAACAGCAATTTCCATGTAAACTGTCTTATACGTGCTATTTGTATAAGATGAAATATTGGGACCGCTGTTTCATGATACAGTTTGTTTTTTCATGTTTGTTTTCATTAAGGTTTATTGCTTCACTGACTAATAAACAGATTCTTGAATTTGTGGATCCACGTCAAAGATGCGTCTCGCAGTTGAGGCTCTGCATTGGTTTTGAGACGCGGTGAGGCTGTGGTGTTAGGCCCTGTTGAGGCTGCTTGTGTTGCGAAGGCCAGTATTAAGGACCCATTGCTCATTTGAGACGATGTGTCGGTTCCCATGAGCAGTAAAGCTACTATGCAGAGTTTCAGCAGCGTCATTGAGTCGATGGAAGATGCGAGTAACTTGCTTAGAGAAAAGCGGCGTGAAGTGGCATTTCCTAGGATGATGTGTGGAAACCAGATGCTGGTTGCTGCTGCAATGGAAGTCTGTTGCGACAGGTCCAAACAACACAAAAGTGGTGATGTGTTTGTTCTGTTCAAATATGTGCCGCTCAGCTGTGCAGATGCGTTGGTTCTGCTCGGGAGGCATCGCTCAGCAGAGGATGCATATGTTCTGCTGAGAAAGCACCTTAGGCCCACTTCCAAGCGTACAGGACTGGAGTGGAACCACTTAGTGGAATAGACTCCAAATGGCAGAATCCAGGTGCAGAAGCAGGGTGTTTGGAATTCTTTTTTGTCTCTGAGACTTCAGATCTAGAGGCCAGACAGCTAGTCCCTGTAGTCACTCTGGGTTCAAGTTATGCAGGTTCAGTCCTTCTCACCCAGGCAGAGAAACAACAGACAGCAGGGCAGCAAGGCAGAAGTCCAGCAAATCAGCAGTCCAGCAGAGTGCCAGTTCATGAGCAGCACAGTAGTCCTTCTTCCTATCAGAGTATTCATAGGTGCAGAAATGTACTGAAGTGGTGGTGTCAGAGGTCCAGTACTTATACTCAGGTTTGGAGAAATGAGGTGAGGGAGAATTCAAAGACAGGCCTTTGAAGTGCACAGAGGTCCTTCCATTCCTGCCCTGGCTCCAGACTCACTTAAGGGGGTTATGCAGCCCTTTGCATGGGGACAAGACACAACCTATTCAGGTACAAGTGAGGCTATGCCCAGCTCTTCCCTTTCCTCTTCTCAGGATGACCCATCAAGTCACACCTAAGCTCCAATTGTGTGTAGCTATCTAGGGGGAATACACAAAGCCCAGCTGTCACCTCCACAAACATATAAGTGAGCCGACACAGGCAGCAGGCACCAAATGGCTAAGTAAGAAAACTTTCAGAACTGCAATTTAAAAACCGACTTTCTTTAAGAAATGTTTTTATTCATTTTGCATTTCAACAAAACCACACAAAACAGAAAACAAACAGTGAGACAAAAAATCTGCATTCAAGAGACGTGAAGGCAGTATCATTAACGAGTGGTGAGGAGAGTAGCACTGGAGCTAACACCACCATAAGAAAAGAACGCAAACCCCAAGTAGGCTCCTGCCCCTCCACAAAGCCAATACACCACCCTTCATCCCAGTGACCCAAGCGCCCATCCACTCCTGGATGCACTATGACATGCTCATACACTCTGCAACAACCATCACATACAGCACCAGCCCACATCAGTGGTCATTCTGAGCCTGTGCTGTGGCCAGCACATCTGCAACAGGTGAAGAAACTTCCATCTCAGAATTATCCACAATAATTTGACGCTCACGACTTACCCGAGGACAAGCCATCACTCTAGTGCCCAATGCAAGCAAAATCTGCATCTTCCTCACTCCTCTGGCCTCTTCCCTGTGAAGTGCTTCCCTTTCACAGTCCACCCATTTTGCCAGCTACAACCTCCATCAATATATATCCAGATCTGATCAGATTTCCAACTCATCATTATCTGCCTACGAGCAAGAATCAGGGCCAGAGACCAATCAGTAACCTTCAGGGCCTCAGCGCGCTTGTGATGACCAAGGAGGCAAAGCTGAGGACTAAGTGCAAATTCCTGATCGGTGGCCCAATGAACCACCTGAAAGACTGACGTCCAATATGGCGGCAAGAAGGGGTAAGACCACACCAGATGCAAAAAGCTGGCATCCTCAGTAGCACATCACAGACACACCAACGTCGCCCCAGGAAACATGGCGTGTATGCACCGAGGGATAAGGTAGGCCTGATGTAAATAATAAAACTGGATAAGCTTGAAGCAAGCTTTCTGGGACACCCTTGAGGTGCACTCTGGTACCCCCATCCAAGCCTAATCTGTCAGTGGTTACTCAAGATCCCGTTTTCAGCGTACCCACAACTCCGCAAGGTCTAACCGGTTCCCGTGCAGGAGGGCCCTTTACAGTAGGGAAACTGCCTTCACCCAAACCGTGATGAGAAGTAGAGGGGGAAGACAATCGTGCTCCGGCGGTTCTGCCACTCCCAAATGCCACCACTCACGCATCCTATGCACTAGCATGCTGTGCAACAAGCCCCAAAAGGAGGTCATAAGACTCCTTGGGAGCAAGAAGGGGCAGAATTCACCCACCACAAAAATATCACCCAGCATCACAACCCAGCCTTCCTTCAGCAGTGGAGAGCAGACTAGCCACCTCACTGCTCCCAACATCAAGCCACCAGGAGCAGGCTTTCGCACGTATACAATGTTGCGGTATGCATTCGCCTTAAGGCCCTGTCCCAAAAATAGGCCCTCATTACAACTTTGGCGGGTGTGGCCATTTCAACATCCCCGCTGGGCCGGCGGGTGGAAACCGAGTTTCTGCCCGCCGGCCCAGAGGGGATGATGGCCGCAACATTAGAGCCGGCTCCAAATGGAGCCGGCGGTGTTGCGGCAGTGCAACAGGTGCAGTTGCACCTGTCACACTTTTCACTGTCTGCTATGCAGACAGTGAAAAGCTTCATGGGGCTGTGCCAGGGGGCCTGTTACTCCCCTTTCCACCAGCCTTTTCTTGGTGGTTCCTACCGCCATGAAAAGGCTGTGCAGGAGGGGGACTCGTAATCCCCTCGGCAGCACTGCCCCGGAGGATTAAATCCGCTGGGACCAACGTGGCGGAAAACCGCCGGTCCCGGCGGTGCGACCTTGCACTGCCAGCCTGTTGGCGGTGCAATCGACAAAACGGCCCTTAGTGTGCCATTTTAATGAGCATGTTCAAATTCTGCACTATAGAGGTTGGGGAAGACCTTAATAAAATCCGGGTCAGTGACTCCTTAGTCGGGGAACCACTCACTCAGGCACCCACAGTGTCCCATAAATAGGTCTGCCAGTGACCCACCCATTACAACTGTCCTGCTATATAATACAATTCCAGATCATGGACTGCGAAACTGACCTCTAGCACTGACAAGGTGCTATGGAGTTCTCAAAAGAACTCCTAGGGCAGCTCAAGTGGAAGTGCCACAAACCAATAAAGGAGACAGGGAAGGACAAACATCTTGAATATTGCAGCCCTGCCACTCATGGAAAGCGGCAACGTTGTCCAAAACCCCACTGATCGTTATAATTCAGCAAGTGCATGGACATAGTTGCCATCAAACAGTAAATAAGGCTAATGATAGATAGAGACCCCCATGGCTATAGGATAGTGTGATGTACCCATCACAACACCGGGGCCACAAGTGGGGGACGGTACTCCACCGTCTACCCCTGCAATGGATGCACAAAAAATGTTTACTCCAGTTAACCTCCAGCTCTGAATGGTGTCTAACTCTGTCAGCGTCTTCAATGCCCCTGTAAATCAGTATCCTCCCCCCTCAGATAAAGTAGCAAATTGGCTGCATCTAAGGAAAGGAATTTAGATTCATCAGCAAGGCGCAGTCCACAGTAGTAACAGCCTAAATGAACCATATGAGAGAACGGTCCCATTGCCAGAGCAAAAGATAAGGGGATAAAGGACAACCAAGACGGGTGCACTGTTCCGCCACAAAAGCTTCTGATTTCAGAGAGGCGGTACAGGTAAAGGAGCTTTGTCCATCTGGCAAAGATGAGGCCCATGGCAAACAAAGTAGCATATAAAAACTCCCACCGGAGCGAGCCAAAGGCCTTTCTGATGTCCACCAAGAGGACCAATGCCCTCTATGGTAAATGCTCATGTTGGTCCAATGAGAGGAGCAGCTGGCAAATATTAGGCATGGTACTACACGTCGGGATAAAGCCAATCAGATGAGCATGCCGCAGAGAGCTCATATGGGGAAGCAAGCGGGCAGCCAACACCTTGCTCAAAATGTAATAATCCAAGTTAAGCATAGAGAGTGGGTAGTAGGAATCACGGAAGAGAAAGTCTTTATCTTTCTTTGGGAGCGACAAAATAGCAGTCTCATGTAGAGACGAAGGAAGCAGCCCCCACTGGCAGAAGTCATTAAAGAGGGCCACAAGTTTGGGGACAAGGACCGGGGCATAAGCTTCATAGAACTCTACAGGTAGACCATTAAGGCCTGACACTTCCCCCCAGCCATTCCCTTAATGACACCCCAGACTTTTTGTTCTGTAATATCTGCCCCCAACTGATCCACCACCTTAGGACTAATTGCAACCGGCAAGGAATTTGCAACATAATCCAACATGTCTGCATCACCACATCTGGGCTTTCTCAAATATAATTCCCTGTGGTGGTGCAGAAATGCCTCATCAATATCGTTCTGAGTGAAGATGTTCCGCCCTGAGGAGTTGTGCACCTGAAGGATAGTATGCCCACAGTTTTCAGCCTGTAGAAGCCATCTCAACACTCTATCAGCATGTGCCCTAATTGCATACGACTTATAGTCAAAGCGCCGCAGGCATTCAACCAACTTGTACAATTTCTCATGTTCCTCCACCACTTTCTGCCTCCCATTTGGAGTTCCCTCCACCTCACGCAGGAGTTCATCCATCACTGCCTCCTCACGTTGAACATCTTTGTGCAATTAGGCCCATACCCCCACTCTATTACAGATACAATAACCCCTGCGCACCACTTTCATGGCTTCCCATTCAAGTCCCACTGATGAGGCCGAGCCTGCAATGTCTAGCCAGAAACCTGTGAGATGTTCACTCAATAGCACCTGGAAGGCCTGATCCTCTAACATCGTCCGATGTAATCGCCAGGTTAGGACTATGGTTCTAGTGGAGGAACATTGAAAGGTGTAGGAGTATACAGAAGAACATGGGTTGTGTGTTCTCCAACAGCAGACCAAGCACCACTGGACCACCCACGAACATGCAAAGTCTGCTAGTTAAACCATCGGTGCACTGTGCAGGGGATACAATCTATCTAACATGGTATCCACCACACAATGCTGTCATAGTTGGTAACCCACCAGTCATGGGGCGGAAACACCCCATTTAGGCCCGCACCACTGGTACCACCCACTGTTTATCACTCCAAACAAATGAGTTCCACTGCCACACACATACCGCCCGCAAAAAATAAAAAGATAAAACAACAAACAATAAAAAACAAGCCCCCCCAAATGAGACACATAATCATCCTGTTCAAAGACCCTAGCACACTAGGTTCACCAAGGAGCCAAACAAAGGCCAACAGGCCACCAAATTCCATGACTGAGCAAGGCTACCAGAGAGGGGGGCCCTGGCTAAAGGAGAAGAAAGCAGCAAACTGGCAAATCAACAGATTCAACGGGACATGTCCTCAAGCCCCCTGCCCACTCCCCCAGTCACATCTCAATTACACAAGGGGAGGAATGAACTTATCAGCTCAAGAGATGAGGTGTGCGTCCATCTTGGTGACAGAATTGAGTACTCAGTAGCCCACACAGAACCTGAATTTAGGTGAGGCGCCCAGTGGGACAGCCTTTGGAACCAGCACCACAGGGCTGGAGGTTGGAGGGCCCTTTACAGGGGGACTGTCTCCCATGTCGATGTCATGGACACACAGGTGTGTGACTGGTATGAGGGAAAACAGAGAGGCAAACTGTTCCAGTAACTGGTAACAGTCACTCTGCTGCTCTGGGGTGAAGGAATTAGAGGGGTTGATACCTTCCACTGACCCATCATCCTCCCGGGCAGAGAGGAGGTGACGGGTGAGGCTCGCTTTCCTCCTCCACCCCCTCATCTGTCACGAGGACCATGGTTACTTGAGACCTCTCACAGTGAGCCTTCAGTTGATTTACATGGACCACCCATAAGGGGTTTCTAGGGGTCTGGAGATCTGCCAAGTAGGTGGACTCCCCCTTCTACTCCTTTACTTCATATGGGCTGGTCCAGTGGTACTGGAGAGATCTGGGTTCTACTGGCTCCATGATCCATACTTTTGGGCCAGAAACTCCACCATGGTGCCCTTCTGGTCATACCAGATTTTCATGACTTTGTGACTGGCCTCAAGGTTGCTTTTTGACTTTTTCTAGAAGTTGTGCATCGCGTTGCAGAGGGCTAGCATGTAGCTGACCAAATCCTGGGAGTGGGGTTTCATGAAAGCTCGCTCCCACCCCTCCTTGACAAGACTCAGAGGTCCCCTAACAGGATAGCCATAGAGGAGTTCAAAGGGCTGAATCCTACTAATTTCAGTGGTACCTCCCTGAAGGCAAAGAGAAGGCATGGCAAGAGAACGTCCCACCTGTGCCTCACGGGTTCAGGTAGCCTTATAATCACGCCCTTCAGGGTCTTGCTGAATCTCTCCAGAAGACCATTGGTTTGGGGGTGATAGGGTGTGGTGAACATGTAGGTTACACCACACTCATCCCACATGGACTTTATGTCCTTAGACATGAAGTTAGTGACTCTGTCAGACACTACCTTCTTGGGGGACCCAACACTGGCAAAGATCCCCATCAGAATTCATCTGAGATTGTCTTCATTTGGGGCCAATAGAAGTTGGAGACAAGCCTGGTGAAGGTCTTGTTTTGCCCTAAATGTCCTGCCAGGGGTATATCTCGAACCAGAACAAGTAGGAGGGCCCTGTAACACTGAGGGACCACCAGCACACGGGCTGCCCCAGTATCAGGAGCCTTGACTTGCTATATAGGAGATCATACTCCGATAAGGTGGTCCCCAGAGCTTTCACCTGCTCCCTCGGCTGCAACCTGCTGCCTCAAGCCCTCAAGAGTGGAACACTCTTTCTGCTCTTGCAGAATGCCTTCCAGGTGGGCACACCCACAACTTGCCAACCAGCAAGATCAGCCAGGTCACCTAGGGTAGCAATGTCCTCCCCAGTTGGCTTGGGGCCTTCTCCTCAGGGATCCTGTTAACCCCCATTGTGGGAACTTCAGGGGCTGTTTTCCCTCTGCCCTTGCCCCTATCATTCTTGGCAGTTGTCTTGGCCATTGTTCCAGGCTCCAGACACCATTTACTCACTTCCTGGGTAGCTATGGACCATGTGGTCATACAGACCCACTCAGGCAGTTCTAATATCTTCAAGTGAGACCTGACCTCCCACCGGGCAGTGTGCTCCAGGTCGTTGCCTAGCAGTTAATCTACAGGCATGCCAGGGCTCATAGCTACTTTCAGAGATCTTGAGACCCCCCCCGACACTTACTAGAACCACCGGTAGATGGACTGGTCATCGACTAAGACGGTGGAATATGTTTGGCATGGACCTGCTCTGCATACACTAGCTGACACTTCACAGTTGTCATCCTGACTCCTTTGTCTTGCAGAGTCTCCACCCATTGCACACTGACTATACTTTGAAGTACTTTGAAGGGTTTTAGGCACAACCTCCTTATCCACTAGGTAAACTAGGGTTACCTCTGTCTGCTACACAAAGCTAACTGGGTATACCCCTCCCCCAGCATTACACTTGCCAAACCAGGTTTCTGCTCACCATTGGCTTGCCAATACTTAGCACTGTGTCTATTGAGGTAGAAATCTCCTTGTCTTGTGATCATCAAACCCCTTCTTAGGATCAGACTCAAACTGATTTCGACTTCTCCCTTGGGAATTATTTTGGGGGCCTTTAAAGAACTCTTTAATTGAATTTTAGTGAATTACACGTATAAGAGATAATAAGGTAATACCAACGTTATTCTATGGGAAAGGTAGGCCTTACAGCAGAGAAAAATGGGTTTTCACTTACAGGGACACATGCAACTTAAAAACACATGTCCTGCCTTTTAAATGCATTCCACCTTGCCCTCTGGGTTACCCCTGGCCGACCTTAGGGATGACCTATATATATAAAAAGGGAAGGTTTAGATCTGGCAAGGGAGTTATGGCAGTATAAATTTACACACACAGGCTCTGCAATGGCAGGCCTAAGACATAGTTAAAGGACTACTTAAGCGGGTGGCACAATCAGTGCTACAGAGCCTAAGCACATGTTGTGCACTTTACTAGGGACTTATAAGTAAATTAAATAAGCCAATTGGGGATAAGCCAATATTATCATGTTTAGGGAAGAGAGCATAAGCACTTTGGCACTGGTTAGCAGTAGAAACGTGTAAATACCAGCAAAAACGAAATCTGAAAAATGGAGGAGGAAGGCAAAAAGTTGGGTGGAAGATAACCCTGAGGCTGTCAGGTCTGACACGATAGTAAAACATAATGAATAAAGAATGGGTACGAGGGAAACCTATGTATTTCCGAAATGTGCTCAAGATACAGAGTTTAGGAACAGTAGTTGTTTGTACGCCTCTTAATTTAGGACTATTCATCCAGTCATGTGATTCAGAGAGCATGTTGCAAAGAAAGCTCTTCCAGAAAGACTAATGCCCATATTTATACTTTTTTAGCGCAGCATTTGGGTCATTTTTTGATGCAAAAGTGGCGCAAACGTACAAAATATAATTGCATTTTGTAACTTTGCACCGCTTTTGCATCGCAAAAGGACGCAAATGCGGCACTAAAAAAGTGTAAATATGGACCTAAGGATCTCACGGTTTGAAGGAAAGGGTACTCCATGAAAATTTGGCAGATCTCTTCTTTCTTGATTTTCAATTGGAAGCCACAAATGCAGAGACATCAGTTGGTAATAAAAACGGTTCTACTATTTTGTGTTTCCAAACATCTCCCAATAAAAATGGTACCCAACTTGCGTCAATGGGCAAAATCAACACCTTTTTTACAATGAGGATAGTTGAGGAATTTGGGCACCAGCTCAACTCCTAGTTAGGTAAACATGGCAAACCCAGAAATTTCTAAAACAAAATAGACATTCAGGAGAATCCATGTGGTGTGACTCTTGTGGATCCCGCAATTTTTGTACCCAGAAGGCCTGCCAGACCTCAAATGTATGCAAAAAGTGACAATTTTCTCATATTTCTGTGAGAAAAAGGTGAGCAAACTTCTGAAGAGCCACAAAATTCCTACCACCAAGTGTTCACACACTTCTTTTCATAACAATGGAACCTGACTGGTGTGGCTTGACCTAGTGTCCGTGACACAAGAAGGCTCTAAAACACAATGTGGAGACCTCAAAACATCTGTGAAAAAATAATCAGTTTGGTGATGTGAGTATCAAGGGATTTTGGGCCCTGGCTCATACACTACCCAGGGAAACCAACCAAAACCAGATAGCCATTATCAGCCAAACAGATCACTCAGATCAACCAGCCTGCACCAGCTGTGTCCCTAGGGTGAAAAGGATCCGATGTGTAGGGCGTTCCTTTACCTTCATTGCTCCCAAGCTCTAGAACACTGTACCTTTCTCCCACAGATCAAATAACAACCTTCTAAGCTTCAGAAAAGAACTTAAAACTTACCTATTTGATTATGATTTCTCATCCCGGCAGGTAACCATGGGCTTAATAAATCCCCTGAAAAGAACAGAATAGCTCTAAAAACTAGACACCCAGGGGAGTTCAGGATGGTGTGACGTCAGGATTCAATTACATTTTTCACCCAGAAAGCCTTGCAAACCTTTGCTAAAACACACATTTTCCTCACATTTCTGTGAAAGTAAGTTCTGGAATCAGTGGGTATCTGCTTTTTTCCAGGGTTCCAACCCTTCTATTGATAGAAATTGTAGCCCACTTTTGTGGGTGGGCCTAGCCCCCGGGACAGGAAAGGTTCCACAATGCAATATGAACAGATATAATTTTTCCATTCAAAACCAAACCTTTTTTGCAATGTGGGTAGCTGTGAATTTTGGGCCTGGGATCAACAGACACAGATCAAACCAGGGACTAAGTAAGACCATATTGACTTGTCGCGGTCCCTAGTTTGATCTGTTCTTGCTGTGTGCACTAGGCCTAATCACACAAGAGAATAGTATTTTTATCGGAAGAGAACAATGAGTGGTGCAAATTTTCTGGATTCATGCTGATTCTATAAGTTTGTCTCACAACAATCTGTAGAAAATGTGTGCTTTAGCCAAAGGCTGAGGTTTGCAAGGTTTTCTGATTTCAAAAAAATGTTGTGGGGTCCACACAAGTCACAACACCCTGAAGTCTCCTACGTACCTACTTTTAAAAAATGTCTAGGTTTGTTAGGTTTCCTCAGAGGCCACCTACTACTCAAGTAAAGACTCATGCAAATTGGTTTTAGCATCTTCATCGTACTAGGTTCGAAGAGCAAATACTGACAACAGTATCAGGATACTGAACCCAAGACTACTGAAGGTAAACATTAAAGCCTCTTCAAAGCACTAGCCCATTTATAGTCCATTTGTATGCCTTTAACACACATTTACGAAACTTTTATTCGGTATGAAAAAATTCATCCATTACAGCAAATAATCACCAATACATTGTTAATATACCAATAAAACCATATATAGTAAAAACACCCATCAAAAATATAAACATATAAAAACCTCATTGATAAAAACAATAAAATAGAAGAATTCATTCTAAAAACTCTACATTTTTACGCCAAGTAATAGCTCCCTTCAGGAATGATCCCAGGCCCTTCCACACCAATACATCTGAGGCCATTTGCAACCACATAAAAGCAGGACGATATTGCACAAAACCCTTGGGCCTAAGGAGAGGTAATAAAAATCGAGTTCTAAACGGTGCATAAAAAACACAAAACAATGTAAAATGGAGCATGGTCTGTTGGGACACCCCATCACAGGGGCAAGGTCTAATAAATTTTTCCCCATACTGACCTAGCGGGAAACACAAATTGCTTCTAATGATCCCCAGACTGAATCGAGTTATAAGAGACCTTACCCTCACATCCTTTATCTCTAAGAGATGGCGCTCAGGACCCACCCACATCTTTAGCATGATGAAATCCCTGATCGATTTTTTCCCAAAAGCCTCCTACCCTCTTGGTCTCCTGGATTCTCAGAAAATTATCCTTAACCCATTTCTTATCATAGCTAGTCAGGCCCTCAGGATAGTCAAACAATTCAGGCCGCCCCAGGTCATGAGCCATCTTCCTTATGTGCGTCAGCCAGGGAATATTTTTTGCATTATCGCAAGCCAAACAATCCCTTAAGATATCCCTATTAAGAGTGGCATGTTCGTTACTGCAGATTGAGATCCATAACAGAAGGGGAGCCAACTGGATAGTGTCCTGCACAAACTCAAGCTCCAATTCCAGGTGAAGGCAAAAACCAGGGATGTTTTGTCCAACTCCCAGTAGCCTTCTGCAGAAACGATTTTCTTCCACCGTAAGGGCTCGGGTATCCCTATACCCCCAAAGTGCTGCACCATAC
The DNA here is from genome assembly GCF_031143425.1 of Pleurodeles waltl. Classification (NCBI taxonomy): domain Eukaryota; kingdom Metazoa; phylum Chordata; class Amphibia; order Caudata; family Salamandridae; genus Pleurodeles; species Pleurodeles waltl. The sequence goes on along the minus strand of NC_090439.1, from coordinate 187,974,496 downwards.
AGCAGGACAGGAAGGCATTTCCGTCTACAAATTTCAAGCAAGGGCTTGATAGGTTTACTACCAACCCTTACAGCAAAGTCAAAGGTCGCACCAACTGTTGCATGAAAAAGCACACCCCTTCTGGCAATACAGGGTTTCCAAGATCCTTTCTCATCAAAAATGACCCCTAAATATGGGAACTCGTGAACCCTGATAATAACTTGATCCTCCACCCTTAGCTCCCCCACCCTGCTCAAGGGTCTTCCGCAAACCATAAAATGTGATTTCTTAAAATTGACCTCTAAACCCAAAGCTGACATAAAGGTGACGTAGGCTCTAACTATTTCCCGGAGACCATTCATCGTGCGGGCCATGAGGACCGCATCATCCGCGTACGTCAGCACAGGGATATCAATACCCTTCACCTTTGGGACATCCCTACAATGTTCCATCAAAAAATCAGACAATCCATTTGTATATAGAAGGAACAAAGTAGGAGCCAGGACACACCCCTGGCGCACACCATACATAATGCCATTCACACCCCAAGCCTTTGGCCCCACAGAGCACTACACTCACATCAACATAGCACCACTATACAAGAGCTCACCATGTTCACACCCCACAGGATTAAACCACTAATAACACCGCAACTCACCCAGTGTTCAGCCAACTTGCATGAAAACACAACCATCAAACCTCTGCACAAATACTGCCAGACATGATGTAGTCAGTGCAACATCCCAATGAAAAGAAACATAGAATAGCTTGTGCTAATTCTTCATTTTTGTTTCTCTCTGTGATACCTTACATGTACCAATTGAAACGCTACTACAGCCACCCATGACAACCATATGAGGCTCAGGAAGACATGCGTTCAATGTGCTTACAGTGCACGCACTCTGCTAAATCATTTCCTTCCAGTATGTAAATATAGTTTGGGACATGTCAGAGGATGCCTTCTGGCCCATATATATATATATATATATATATCTGTGTGAGCATATCTATCCTTGAAACAAAGATAAACATGCTGGGGCAGACTTTCCTAAGTTCACTCCATAGCACATCCAAAACTAGTAAGGGCTCTAGGGTTTAGAGCATAGGGTACTCTGTGACAATGTGGCATATGTCCTATCCACCATTATGTCCAGTGCTTTAACTGTAATGCACTTGCCATAAGGCAAACAGAACATCTGCCAAGTTCTGGTGGAGGAAGAAGGTGATAAGCAAGCCACAAATATGACCCATGTGTGAAGTGCTAGGTCCAGTGTTCTTTGTGCCACTTTTACCTTCACCATCAGCCTTTTAGGTTTCCATGTTCATGTGTCTGTCTCCATCAAATTCCTGAGTAATACCATATGTATTTGAAGTGAACCTTTACTAACACCTCCCTATGGTAGACACCCGAGACTCATAGAGATCTGCCTTTCATGCTCCTTTAGCGCATTTGCTGTGCTAAATCCGATTCCTTCCAGTGTTTGAGTGTCACTTGCAGGGGTGTCCAAGGATGCCTTCAGATTTGATCTAGATTTCTTGGACTGTATAAGTATATCTACCTTTGATTGCTGGGGTAAACATGCTTGGACAAGCTCTCCTAAGTTCCCTAAAGAGCTCTTGTAACACTAAGGCCCTTAGGATAAGTAGGACAGGGTACTCCATCAAAATGTGGCAGATGTCCTGTCCAACTTTATATACAGTGCATTGACTGTAACTCACTTGAAAAAAACAGCAGATAGAATATCCACCACATTTTGAGAGAGGATGAACATGGCAAAACAGCCCACAAGCAAGAACAATGTATCCCTATTAACTAGAGTCAGTAAAGACATAAACTTCCTTTCTCCAGGAGTCTCCAAAATGTTATTTGTGTGATACAAATTGAATCACTTGGGGTGGCATAGGATAGGTTTTGATGGAACCAGGGGGCAGTTACTCCTGGTCTTTCATCTGATTCACTTTCTGACACAAACTTGAAATATCCAGTAAGATTGTTCTTTCTTCTTTGTTGGAGGAAGAAGTTTGGTAAAGTGTCACCCAACCAACCTTGAAATGCACTCCAATTCAGTTGGAACAGCTCTACCTTCAACTGAAACAAGTTTGCACAGGACTGCCTTCTCAAAGTCTATTACGCACATCTTGCATCCAAGAGTTGAACACCCAACTTATGCATTGTACATTGCAATTTACACCAGGTACACAGCCACCTTATTATACCAGATGCAGTTCTTATGTGCAGCATTACAAGGCTGAAGCACTTGGTCATGTTTGTCAACCCCACCCATGTATTTGCTGTATTTCAAAATTATTTTAGGCTTCTGGCCTTCAGCCATCTGAATACTAACTGAGACAGGTGAATGTTGTCTTGCCATGTATGGTAGTCAGAAGATACGCTTGCCTGTGGTCTTGGAATTTGAGGGCTAGCAGTTCCTCTCAATGTGAAACACTGCACTTCTCTTCCGCCTTTTTCTGCTGACAAGCACCACTGGAAACCCTATTCTGTTGCTCATAATTGTGCCACAAGCAGATGTGACTTTAGAAAACAATGCCCTAAAAAAGTGGAATTCAAGTGTAGAAATTGTCTGCATACAGGCAGTGTCCCTTGTTCCCAGTGTCCTAGGGAACACAAAAAATCCCGGACAATTGTTCCACTGGTACATAATGACTCAGGGCAATCAAGTCATGAAATCCTAGACTCCTTTCTTGTGTAGACTGTAGGTATAGCCAGAAGCGCTTTCATAAAGTACGCACAATAACACTATATTAACTGAGCTTGCATATACTGCTTAAACAGAATATGTCCTTTGTATAACACCAAGGACCCATCCACAGCTATGTTCTTCCAGGTCTAAAAAATGTGTATGTAACATCCGGCAAATCCGTCTAGCAGAGGACAAATTTTGAATACCCAAACAGAGTCTATATGGTCCTCCTCTGCCCTTGCTCCATCAGGCACAAGTCTAGGAGCTGTGGGTATGCTCAAGGTACCAGTACTCGCGGAGCTTCCACTTCCTGCTCAAAAGACAAAGGCCTTGACTCGTGTCAACAAATGTCTGACAATTCCTCTCTGACAGAGAATTCACTGCCAACTTCCTCTCCACCCTCAAAATCCAATGCCATGTCAGTCTCTGAATTATGCATTGAATTTGGTTCAGAACTGGACTGCAGAAACAGCTCCAATGCTGCAGCAAAAGGCATCCTGCATGATGCCATAACTAAACGTTGACAGCAAAAACATTCAAAAGTAAAAAGCCCAACAGATTGAAACTCTACTGAAGTAAAGTATTGATATTGTTTGAACAAAAAAAATGAATTAGACATCTGTAACAGTAGTAGTGAGAAGACAGGAACCACACCACACAACATAAAGCACACAATACAAATAATATAAAAAGAGAGATCTAATCTACACAGAAGAAGTGATGAAACAAGTAAAATGTATGAAAATCTGACAGTTTAACCTATTCTACAAACTACAAAACGTACAAAAATGCCACAACCAAGAACAATACAATAACAAAGGTCTTTAAAGAAATGCACGTAATACTAATAGAGCCCAAACATGTTTACCTCCAAAATGCAACTGGCCACCAAAATACAACTTACCACCATCAAAAGTCACATCATGCCTTGCTTAAAAAAATAAATGTATATTAGCATTTACAAACATTAAAGCGAAAAGGCTAGGAGAAATGTCAATAACATGAGCAACATTGTAGACGTTCAAGCTAAGCGGTAGTAACTATTTCAAAAGATGTGCCTACCTTCACACACTTTCAAACAGAAAGGCAATACAATTGGCACATATCAACCTTTTCTCAGTGTGCTCTACAGAAAGTAATGCAGTCTAGACAAGAGGACCCGCATATTAAAATTGTTAGGATACTTCTTAGCCAATTTTAGTTCACATTTTTTTTCACACCAATCTACTCTGGGTGAGCCTATACGCCTACACCTCGACTTCATATACGGCATACAACAAAACTTCTCTGACAAAAAGCCACTTCGTGGTTGCCAGTCGGGCATTGCAGCACTGGTCCGAGGAGCATGCCCTTTGATGAAGCATGACACCCATCTGGGTGTGTGACGGCTCCGAGTAACCAGGGGCCAGATGTATCAAAGGATTTTACCCATTCTGTGTCTATGGGAAAAAGCTTTGGTACATATGGCCCCAGATACCTTGTATCTGACAGCTCAGTTTCCTTTCTGACCTGTATTCTGTTTCCTTTCAACAATTTTTTTATTTCTGCCAAGAAACTACATACCGCTTTTATGTATTACTTTAGTATTATTGGGAGCATGTTTGCTGGACCTCTATGGGCACCCTGTTCTCCTTCTTTTGTATACGTGTTCTGCAGAAAAAACAACAATTGAATAAGCATATAGTCTGAAAAACATTTATGAGACAGTGACAGGCATAGTGAGAAACACACACTACCTTTAACCTCAACTCCAGAACTCTCAAATTGTGGCCCATCATTAGGACCGGAAGCACTAGGCTAATAGTATTCACAATACACGAGTCATAAAATAGTAATGAAACAGTACTGAAATACACCATTCGAAAAAATCAAATATTTTTAGAAAATGCAGATTGACATAAAGCATGGGATTTGGTTCTCTGTGATGAAGACCAGCCTGCAGCCTGACCACTGCAGGCAACTCTGTTTACAGTATCTACTATGCAGAGTGTGGCATGAAACAGTATTGAAAGATGCCATTTGGAAAAAGCTAAATCATTTTTAGAATGCAGGAAGATGTCGAGCATAAAATGCTGAGCTTTTTGCTGCCCAGCCGAACCTGTTGCGCACTGGTCTACAGCTTGCGCTTGTCTGACAAGGGTACGTAAGCATCAGTGTCAGAGACTGCAGTTCTTAATTTGAGCTGGTGGTTGCCGGTGGGGGTCACCAGCACTTATTTTTGAGGACTGGCACTTATTTCTCCATAACAGACATTTCCCAGGACCAACAGAGGGAAAACAAACAAAACGAAAAGACGGAGGAAGAAAAACACAGAAAATCCATCACCAGAGGAGAAAGCAGACTCCTGTAAGAGTTAGATTACTGGGCAGAGAGTGCCTGGCAGTGAATGAAAGAAGCCTGAGGTGGATGCAGTACTGTGCACCCTTGCTATTCACGCTCTGACATTTCATAGTGCTAGCCGCAGGTAGCTGAGGAGCACTTTGGGCATCATCACGTATTCTTTTTTTTACAAATAAAGCATTGCATATGCTGCCATATCAATTATCTAAACACGTTTCAAGTTTATTTTATGTATGTTACGGAGCTCCAAAAGAAATCCACATAAAAAAAGAAATAGTCAAGATACATACACAACAAGCATAAACATCAATACGTTCTTCAGAGAACCAAGAATCTCAAAACGACCTCAAAAAGTCAAAATGCTATAAATACAATACAATTAATACAGGTTTAAAAAGCACTTAAAAAGTTAAAAATTCTATTATAAAACATTTCATTAGGAGGTGCTTACAGTTACTCTGATAACTCCGAGTCAGGGAGTATATATAACTGGAGGCATATGGGGTCCAACAATTAACAACATTATGGCAACAATGCTGGGCAAACAAAGAGAACATGATTCAGGTTTTGGAGAGATACCATACCATTTAGCCAGGATGGCATTAAGTGGAATCAAACCCTACGGCAACAGAATCCAAAAGCGTCTAACCCTGTGCAGCAAATTCCATGTGATACGAGGCTGGACTGTGTCTTCCTGAAATTTAATCTATTAGATTCTGAAAGCCCTTTTCTTAAGGCAGGCGACCTTCTCTAAGCGAAAACCTAAAGTCCACGTAGCCTACTTTAGACTGGCTTTTAATTGCAGCAATGTTACTGCAAACTATTTGTAACATGTCCATAGCATAAGAGAAATTTCTGCAGATTTTAAACTTTACCTTGCTGTCAGCTCAGATTTCTTTCTTTATCAGGACCTTAATGAATCTTCTTCGCTCCTCACAAGACAGGCAACCCAGTGTACCAAGCCTGCCAGACCCCTGACAAACGCACTTCTCAGGCCCATTTCCAACCTTAAGGCCGCCACTGGAGTTGCAGAATAATGGAAGTGATATTTCTAAGGACTCATCCTTCTACCAAGTCGAAAAAGTCCCATTTGGTTACGCCAATCTGCTACAATCCATAGAGAGGCCAGGAATTTTGCTCCAGAAACCTCTAGAAGATTAAAAAGTGTCTCCTCCCATTCACCCTAAAAAGAGAGCACAGACTTTTGCTTGAGACCTGGCTTTTCACATATTATTTTTCTGTATGGGCCTTATCACTGATAATCCCACACATTACCTTCTCCAGAAGGAATAGGATTTCACAGTTTCTAACTTTTGAGCTCCCAGGTGCCATGGAAAATTGCTATATTTCGGTGTCTTCTTCCTATAGGTTTTTCGCCAGTTATCAGTGCAAAGCCCTCGCTCTGGGAAAGATGACTGGGTACTTCTGAAATAAATAAGGAGAAAAGAAGCGGGGCTAGGAGCCACTGTCGTTTTAGCCCGTTCAGGGTAGGTATCTCCTGAGACGGGCCCCTATAAACCCTTCATAATTCTCTACACCAAGTGGAAGAGTGGAGAGATATAACTATATCTAATAGGGGCCCTACATGCCCAGTCTAGAAAGCTTTCTCCACTGTGAGGCTTGATTCACTTTATCAAATGCTGTAGAGAAGTCTATAGAGGCCACTTAAGTTGCTCCTCCTCTCACTGTAACATATTTTTAATTAATCACCTGAAGAGTCAACGAGTTATTGATTGTACCATGTTTTCTCCTAAACCCAGTTTTTTGCTCCGTATGTATGATTTTATTTTCTTCGGCCCACCCTCCTATCCAAGTCAATAAACATTTAGCAAAAACCTTACCTACAACGTCTAGGAGGATAATATGGCAATACATTCCTGGAGCTTTTCAATCTTCTGGGACCGAGAGACTATGATACTTCCTAACCAAGAACAGAGATTTTTTTTTATTTTCGTAACAACTTTTAAAAACCATGAATAATATTTCACTCTAAGTGGGGGCATCTTGTTTTATTACCGAAACTGGTATTTAATCGTGTCTCCTTGCAGCTGAGGAACGCATCCCTCAAATGGCTAGTTCAATCTATTTTTCAAAAGAAAGATCGTAAGGGTCTGGGCCTCCGTCTTCCATAGGCTGTACAACCTCCACCCCTTTAGAGGCATAAAGATTAGAAATACAATTGATCCAACTAGTCTCTTTAATAGCCGAGGGGAAGGATCTGACTCTTGACCCACATCCTTCTGTGACCAGTGACTAAAAACAGCTTGTATGGCCTTTTACTACAGCTTCCCTTAGGTCAATCCAAAGCCTGCCATAGGTTTCTTTTTTTATGTGGGCCTTCAGACACCTCCGTCTCCTTTTCAAAGGTGACAGCCTGGTATTCCTTTTAGGGGAATATACCATGTATTGTTGCCTAATTAAGGCATTTAATTCCCTATTTAGAAGGAGGAGTGGTTGAGGAACGGCCTTCAATTTACTCTTAGTGTACTTTCAGTCAGCCTCTACTACCAATTGCTTCATAAACATACCAAAACTTTCCCGTTCATCTCTCATCCTGGCTTTGAGATTTTCAAGTGTAGCTTCTAGTTTACATTTCAAGCCTGTAATCATCCTATGTCCCACTGTGTCCTCCCTGTCTTTTTACTAAATTTGGATAAAGATCCATTAAACCTCCATGAAATAATGGGGGACGTATTCAAATCCAGGGGAAAACAATCAACAGACTATGATCACTGATGGGGTTATCAATGACCTTTAGATTGCCCCACAAAAAGGGGGATCCGAGGGAAGTCTCCCATTAACTATAATACAATCCTTACTTTTCAGTTCAACGAGTATGAGCTTCTCTCTCTTACCGGTTCTTATCTTTGGTGGAAAAATGTTTGGTGGAATTTGCAATGCTTTCTCTTTTTCAACCTCGCATAGTTGGTGCAAGGCATAGTTGGAAACTTTATCATTTAAATCTCCTACCAGTAAAACGGGGGGAGCCCAGCTCACTATCAAGAGATTTACTGAAATAAGAGAAACCCCTATGCAAAAGGCCGTCAAAGAAAGCATCAGGAGGTATGTGGGCATTTACCAAAAAAATGGGGGCAACACTTGGATCCCATAAACAAGTTGCTAGGATCTCTATAACATTCATACTTCCATTTAAGCCTATTAGATAACAAGTATGCCACTCCCCCTTTGCATGGAACCTCCTGGAGGGCCTAGCATTACAATCCAAAGTGTATTAATCACACAAAAGCTCCCCATAGAACTGTTTCCTTGAGCTAAATCACATCTGCTGTTAGTGTTATTCTTTATTCTTGCTGCATTCCAAGACACAAACTTAAGCTCATTGCTAATTATGGGATTGCAGTGATTGATTAGACAAACACATCCCATTTAGAACACCAGGTAGCCTGTTCCAGCTATTTGAGCCATCATTTCAGTCTTCAACAGGGGATTTTGTTGGTTTCCTGGAGGTTGCCTGTCTACTATTTCTCCCAAAGTAAACTTTTAGCCCCTATCGCCCTTCCCCTGAGGAGGAACCATACCTCCAGCGTGTCTCCCTTTCTCCGCTAGAATTGGGACAACATCAATGCCCCTATGTTGCAGACTTTCAGAGTTATGTAATATTGTATTGGCCATGAGCTTAGAATAAAAACCAATCCTTGATTTAGAACCAGACCCAGTAAAATAAGGAAACCAAATTGATATCACTACTTTGCATCAACCTCAAAGGCTCGGCCTCATGAAAACATTGGAGCAGAGATGATCTATTCAAATATATATATGCATCAAAGAGAGGAATAAAGTCTAAAATGCAAGTGTCCACAATATGCTGCATGGGTTTTTTTCTTCTAATTTAGACAGTTCAGAAAAACCCTTCTTCATTCTTAAGTCCACAAACTGTGTAGCCATTGGATTCGAGGCAAATGGCATATAAGGAGGTTAACCAGTGGCTGCCTTTACCAGTGTTGCCTCTACTTTTTCATTCTTTGGTGGTCTCGAAGGTCCAGCGCCAGTGCCACTGTCAAGGGGGGCAGAATAAGAGATTTGTGTTGGCGCTTCTAGTTTTTGTAGGGTGTCCCCTTCCTCTCTACATTGTAGTTTCCTCCCTCCCCCCTTCAATATTCTACATTTGGGTCTTCCGATTCCCCTCTTTTTTTCTTCTTGTTCTTGAGTTTTGGGAGGGAGAACATATCTGATTGGAAGCGCATCACTGTAGGAGGAGGCGGCGGCCTTATTTGGGGGGGCAGGAGCCCTTTAAAGTACTTTCGCACTCCCACAACCGCGGGAAGCGCGTCACTGTAGGAGGAGGCGGCGGCCTTGTTTGAGGGGGCAGGAGCCCTTTAAAGTACTTTTGCGCTCCCGCAACCGTGGGACGCGCCCAGGCAAAGCCCGGGCCAAGGGCGGGTCCGTCTTGCGCCCGACATCGCCTGTTGAGGCTGGGCTGGGCCACCCCTCTTTCATCTCCAGTGGAGGGTAACTTTTTATACATTTACTACTATTGGGGAACATTTTGGTGCCTTTTTAGTGGGTCTAGTGAGTTTTTAATATTTTTTAAATTTTATTCATTAGTCTGTTTTGTTTGGTATTTTTTTTTTGAAACTTTTGCTGCTAAAATGGGCAGGAAAAGAGGTCTGTTAATTGGTCCCATGGAGGGGGGGTGGCGGGAGTAGACAGGGAAGTGGCACCACCACATTAGATTCCTTCCTCGAAAGAGCTGTCGGGGTCGTAACGAAGGAGATTGATCTGGCAGAGAGAAGGTTATCCATGGAACTGGAGGACTGGCGTCTGGACCCAATAGATAGTGGTCCCAGTGAGGTTGTGGATGTGGAGGTGACTTATCCGGGGGGGAGACCAAGGTACTGTTATAGCTGCTGTTGAGCCTGCTCAAATTGAGCTAATAGAGACAACAGAGGGTTCTGGTGGCCACGGCCCCTCCAGAAGGAGCAAAAGACTTTTGGTTATCTTCTCCCCCGGCCTGCCCCGTTGATAAATGCAGCCCCCCCCACTGAGGAAAAAAAAGGTCCTAAAGAAATCAACCCCCAAGTCGAAAACATCCCCCTTGGAACTCCCTAAGGGTACGAGTAGTGACCCTGCACCTTGCCAGCAGTTGGGCTGTGATGCCACTATTTTATTGTAAAAATTTTGTGAAATGATCCAGGAGATTTTATCCCCCGTTGTGGCAAAACTATCGGCCATAGAAAAGGCAGTTTCTCTGATATCTGTGCAAGGAAGTCAGGGGAGGCACTGTGTAGGTGGATGTGTGGCCCTGTCCAGGCGATCCCATTCTTGTGAGGAGTTGCTCCTGCCGGTGGATGCCGCGGGCCATTGGGGCCTCTGGGAAAATCATCTCAGTTATTGTTCAATTCTGGAAATTCTGGGGGTCAGGGCGCCCATGCCGAGACTGCGCCGGCTGCACCAACTTCAATATTAAGGGCGGATAGGACTGTCAATAGGCCTAGCTGTAGTAGGCAGCCTGATCCTGATTCTATGGTAGCGGGGGGGATGACCAACAGTTGGTTGAGAATAATAATCTGAATTTCCCGACGGTCAGGCCTGCATTGACCTGTTTGGATCTCCCCCCAGCTTGTGCCCCCTATGTGGTGGTATTGACGAATGTACCTGCTCTTGCCCCTGGGGTAACTGAGTCCACGGCCCAACTCATAAACAAGGCTGGATATTGGTTGAGTAAGAACTGTGATTTCTCATGTAGGGATTTCAATGACATTCTGTTTGCCAGAAGAATAGGATGGGTCGGGCCTAAAAATAAGGTGGGGGATGAAGATTGTATTATTATAAACGTTAGATACCCAGCCTTGAGTCAGAGGCTCCTTTCTACTTACCGCCCTGCTGTATCTAGACCTGGTACAATTGTTATTGTCCCTTTGGGTTATTTTTATGACCACATGCGATTGAGTGCAGGGGTGTCTCCGGGCTCTGGTAGGTTTCCCCCCCTGGGCCAGAATAGTCTCCAGGCAACTAGTAGAAGAACTGTCACTAACAGAAATTTATCCTTGGAAGGGGTGGACTGACAATGCGCCAAGACCCTGGCCATACGGGAAGAAGTGCCCCTACAGTGTAAACTTATCTCATGGAATATTGCGGGCTATGATGCCAAGTTATCTGATCAGGCGTGGATTAGGTGTGTGACTAATTTTGATGTGATCATGCTTCAGGAAACCTGGTCGGAGGGGTTGTCTGTGTGGGATGGGTATAATAGATTTGCAATTCCAGCTGTGAAGTCTCCTGGTGGCCGCTCAAAAGGTGGCTTGGTTACCCTAATCCATTTTTCTAAGATAGTGGGTGCTTTTCAAATCAACTGCAATCACCAAGGTATACTGCTGGTATGGGTAATTTTCTCTAATAATTTTAATATTTTATTGGTTAACTTTTATAACGCTGTGTGGGATGTGGGGTGCCAAATTGGGGCTTTTTTTTCCGTTCTTCAGGTTTTGAAACACAGAATGGAGGAGATGGGGTTAGAATTCTGTGCTATTGTCTCTGGAGACTTTAATGCTAAGTTGCGGAAGCTCAGTACTGTGGTTAATCCCTTTATTTTTGACTGCGGGGATTATTCAGTGGATGGTCTGCAAGACTCCAGAGGCAGGGCTTTAATCAAGGAACTCAGGAAGATGAGCCTTCTGAATTTGTGTGATATAGAAGCTATAGGCACTCATCAACTCCCAACCTATTTGGGAAGAGGATCTGAATCCACTATTGACTATATGTTTATGTCTCCACCTATGAAAGACCTGGTGACTGGGGGGGAGGTGCTGGGGGAGAGTTTTAGTGATCATAATCCCCTTATAGTATCCTTTAAACTCCCTGGGGCCCTACGTAAATTAGGACAAGGTAGGCCGGTAGCAGTGGAGATAAAGGAACAGGGTAGGCGGCTTGGGTGGAAACAAGTGGATTCCCTAAAAGTTGTAGAAAGGGTGGTGGGGGAAAATTTACACTTATTTATGGACACACTCTTGACAGAGGCTCCTAATCCTAAAACTGTTATGAATGCAATAACAGTAGTAAATGCAGCAGTGAGAGACTGCCTGTTTTCAGTAGGCAGCCAACCTAGTAAACGTAAATATGGTTGGTATGATAAGACCTGCTATGTGGCAAGGGCAAACCTGAAGATGGCCACTAAGAAACATCCTAGGGATTGGGTCCTCGTAAAAGAAGCTAGAATGAAATACAGGAGGGCCCTGAGGGATAGCAAGATGAAACATAAAGATAAAGCCTGGGAAGAGTTAGAACGTGCCATAGCTCTGAAGGATCCTGGCCTGTTCTGGAAAGTGGTAAATAGAGGTTCCTTTGGAACAGATACATCTGAGGGCCTTGGCTGTAACATCGCCCTGGAAGCATGGCTGATTCACTTTTGTAGCATTTTTGAGGGTTCCCCCCTAAGAAATAATCGGGAGAACGAATATGAGATGGCTCCCAACCTAGCAATTAGGTTTACGCTCCAGGAGGTTATGGATGCGATTCAGAGTAGTGCGAGTAATAAAGCTCCGGGCCTGGATTCGATCCCTATGGACTTGTATAAAGTGAACCCCCAGTTATGGGCTCCTGTTCTCTTAAATGTTCTTAATGCAGCAGTTACTGCGGGTATCCCTGCCTCTTGGAGACTAGCATGTATTGTCCCAGTGTTTAAAAAGGGCGACCGAAATGATCCTAAGTCCTACCGTCCTATTTTTCTACTGGTCTCTTCGATGAAGATTCTGGGACGGATTATTTTAAGGTGTCTGGAGTACTTGATGACAGGGAATGATATTTTAAGCCGGGACCAGTATGGTTTTAGGGAAGGGCTTGGCACGCAAGATCAATGTCTCAATCTACTGATGTTGATTGGCAAATACACGCAGGCCAGGAGAGGTACGCTCTATCTTGCTTTTATGGATCTTAGTTGTGCCTTCGATAAGGTGAACCGGTCTATATTATGGGAAAGGTTAAATCAGCTAGGGCTGGATCCTAATATTGTAGAATTGCTCCGATATCTACATTTTGGGACAGTTGCAAATGTGAGGGTGGGGCCTAATGGGGAATGCTCAGAGGCTTTTAAGTTCTCAACGGGGGTGCGCCAGGGGTGTGTTCTGGCTCCTACTTTGTTCCTTCTATATACAAATGGACTGTCTGATTTTCTGATGAAACATTGTAGGGATGTTCCAAAGGTGAATGGTACTGAGATCCCTGTGCTGACGTATGCGGATAACGCAGTCCTCATGGCCCGCACTATGAATGGTCTCCGGGAAATAGTTAGAGCTTATGCCTCCTTTATGTCAGCTTTGGGTTTAGAGGTCAATTTTAAGAAATCTCATTTTATGGTGTGTGGAAGACCCTTGAGTAGGGTGGGGGAGCTAAGGGTGGAGGATCAAATTATTAGTAGGGTGCATGAGTTTCCATACCTAGGGATTATTTTTTATGAGAAAGGATCTTGGAAACCTTGTATTGCCAGAAGGGGTGCGCTTTTTCATGCAGCTGTTGGCGCAACTTTTGACTTTGCTGTAAGGGTAGGTAGTAAACCTATCAAGCCTTTGCTCGAAATTTACAGGCGGAAATGCCTCCCTGTCCTGCTGTATGGTGCTGCACTTTGGGGGTATAGGGACACCCAAGCCCTTACAGTGGAAGAAAATCGGTTCTGTAGAAGGCTATTGGATGTTGGACAAAATATCCCTGGTTTTAGCCTCCATTTGGAGCTGGAGCTTGAGTTTGTGCAGGACACTATTCAGTTGGCTCCCCTTCTGCTATGGATCTCAATTTGGACTAATGATCATGCCACTTTGAATAGGGATATCTTAAGGGATTGTCTGGCTTGCGACAATGTAAAGAATATTCCCTGGTTGATGTACATATGGAAGATGGCTCATGATTTGGGGCGGCTGGAATTGGTTGATTATCCTGAAGGCCTGACCAGCTGTGATAAGAAATGGGTTAAGGAGAATTTTTTAAGAATCCAGAAGAACAGGAGGGAGGGGGAGGCCTTGGGGAAAAAATCGATCAGGGATTTCATTATGTTAAAGATGTGGGTAGGGCCTGAGCGCTCTCTTTTAGAGATAAGGGGTGTGAGGGAAAGGTCTCTCATAACCCGTTTCCGCTTGGGGATCATCAGAAGTAATCTGTGTTTCCCGCTTGGTCAGTATGGGGACAAATGTATTAGACCCTGCCCCTGCGATGGGGTGTCCCAACAGACCTTGCCCCATTTTACTTTGTTTTGTGTTTTTTATGCACCATTTAGAACTCGTTTTTTATTACCTCTCCTAAGGCCCAAGGGTTTCGTGCAATATCGTCCTGCTTTTATGTGGCTGCAGATGGCCTCAGATGTACTGGTGTGGAAGGGGCTGGGATCATTCCTGAAGGGAGCTATTACTTGGCGCAATAATGTGTAGTTTTTAGAATGAATGTTTTCTATTTTATTGTTCCTATGCATGTGGTTATATATGTTTTTATTCTTGATGGGTGTTCTTATTATTTATGATTTTATTGCTATTTTTAACAAATGTATTGGTGATTATTTATTGTAATGGATGAACTTTTTCATTCCGAATAAAGTTATTATTATTATTATTATCTGATTGGGACTTTTAACCTGCCTGGTGAGTGATTTAAACATTGGGAACACTTCCTGTTCAAAACGCAGGGTTTTTATTCACCGACCCCCCTCTTGGCATGAATAGCATCAAAGATTAATCTTATGGAGTCAACTGGGCTTTCCACCAAAGCAGCTTTACACTGCAGTTTTCCTGTAGGAGGGTGAAAAAAGTATGGGACTGAGCAACTTTATTCTCCACCGTTCTGGCCAATGTGGGGATTACTTCCAAAGGGGCTGGCTGTTCATGATCTGGACCCCTGATTTTACTATCCTTGCTCTGTTTGTTCAATACTGCTGTCACTGTATTGAAGATACAGTCTGACCTTCCTACAAATTTCTCCAGCAACATTAAAATCAAGAATAGAAGTCTTTCTAGGCTGAGTAACAAGGTAGATGCCTTTACTTCTTGATCTAGGGGTTGACTTGGCAGGTTATCACTTATTTCCAAACCTTGCGTACTAAAGAGCTATAGGCCTGTGGATAAAAGCAGGGGAGGGCTTTGGGCTGCAATTTATGAGCCTTTTCTTGTTGCCCATATCTCCTACATAAATCTATATCCATATCTGGCAGTGTGAAATCCTCACCCCAAGACCTACAGACCATTCTTTTGGGGAGACACTCCAAAAAGGGTGTAGAAAACATATCCCCCGCCTCAGGACCTGGAAATGGAAGGTCTGAAGTAGGGTGTGTGAGGTGGAGGCACAGCAGGGAGAGTAGGGGGCACCCAATGAGGGCTGAGATATGAAATGATGTAATTACCATAATCTCCCCAGCGGTACAGAGGATAAAAAGACCCCTTCTTCTTGACCCACTTGGGCATTCCAGCCACATAGCTCCCTTCAACCTCTCACAGGAGTTCAGTTTACATTTATAGACCTCTTGAGAAGTCTTCTCTTTATCCCACAGAGTAAAGATTTGGTTCTTGCCCTTCTGAGTTGTAGCTAAACCGACTTTATTCCGTAGTGGGTTCGATTTAGTTTTTGTTCAGGCCCTCCCCCCAAAAAATGCCCTGATCTCAGTTTTTTTGCTGCCATTGTGCTCCTCTGGTATCTCAGATGTATATGGGTCAGATCTGTTTCTTATTAATGTAGCAGTTGAGTGAGACCCCATACCCCTTATAACAGTCTTTATAACAGTATAGAGGAGTCCGGGGCAAAATCTGGGAAGAAGGTGTGACAGAATTGATGTGACGCTAAAAGACTTCTATCCTCTCCTGCGACTGCTTCTGCGCGTGCCTATCTGTACCCCTGCCAGTCAGGGGGCTTGCAAGCATAGAGCATGTGTGCCTGAAATTAGTGGATTTGTTGGCACAGGCACTGGCACAGGGTGTGGCCACCTGCGATTACATACTTGTTAATTCGCAAGATGTCTGGCATATGATTAGCAGACCCTTGGAAGCCCAATTTGTGGCAATGAAAGACACTACATCCCTTGAAGCCACTCTACAATCCTACGGCATAAGGGGGGCACAAGCACGCTCAACTTAATTTCCGGAGGGGTTCCTTGCTAATCCGTCAAATGATGTAGCCCAAAGTGCCAAAAGGTGAACCACAACAACAAGCAAGTGTTACCTTGTGTGATCCTCTATTGGCCGGACAGTACAGACATTTCACTCAGTACACTCAGTGTGTATTAAAATCTAATGTGAGCTAAGCCAGGAGCAGAATGGAATGAAGTCAGGAAGTAGTTGAGGGGAACGAGAATGAAATAAATGGCCCTGCCGAGGGAGCAAGCCTCATCAGCCTAATGCCGACTGCTTCTGTGCCACAAGTCAGTTTCTTTGAGCCTTACCTGCACCTCCCCCGACTCATCACTCACTTCCTGCTACCACTCTATTAGGCCCGGAACCAGCGCCCAGTTACAGGGTGTAGGCTCACCCGATGATACAATCAGGCCGGGGGGCCTCAACTTTTACCCCCCTCCTGCCACCCGGTAGTCAAGAGGCAGCCCTGCAGTTCAGCTCTGCATTGCCACAGCTGCCCATTCCCTGCTTCTCCTTGCGGCTCACTCAGCTAGCGAGTTTGGCGTCAGCATTTGAATAGGCAGCACCAGTTATTTCATCAAGTTAGCTGTTCATGTAACCTCAATATGTACTCATTACACCAGCACTGCCACAGGGGGCAGCACCTCAAGAGAATAGGCAGAAGAGCACCTATGCAAAAACAGCTCTCTCAGGTACAGAACAGGGAACAAATGAACTTTTCTAAACACCATACTGTTTGCAAATCATGCTACCCAATATGGCTTCTGATTAATACTTGCAAGCAGACTAGATGAAGTGATGCCATCCTTGGTCCAAATGAACCAAAATTACTTCATTCAGTACACAACAAAAGCAACAAGCCAAAAAAAACGGCCTACACCTAGATGTTACAAGGAAGCAGGGGTGAGTCAAGGTCCTCCTTTCACTAGACACAAGAAGGGACTATATTGCGTGGGCTAGGGCATGATGATGGGGCCTTAACAATGGACAGGGCTTAAATCAAGTTTCTTAAACTGAGACTTAGCAAATTACTGGTCGCTATGGGTTAGAGTTGGAATCAATAGCCAGCTGACTGGTAAGATTCAAATTCATGAAGAAATTAGGCCAAAATGAGGGGGTTCATTTTGTTACTTAAAGTATGGTTAGCGCTGTAGAAAGAAAAATTAGGACACATTTTAAGTACGTTCAAATAAATTTGTTCCTGTTATACTTCCAGCAGGAAAAAGTAGCCCAAACTTTAACACTGAAATAATGCAATCGTAGGCTGAACATATATTTTAAAGCATAAATCAAATTGCTATTGAAAGCAAATATGTGGCACGCAGAGTGCTTAAATTATTAATTGCATTACACACTAAAAATGGAAATGGAAATAAACACGGAAAAATGGTCACTCTCTTCTTATGATTAGCAGCAAATTGGAACAAGTAGTAAATTTGGACTTGGCGAGGCACTTAATTCTTTGATTATATGCACAGCAGGGAGAACACCAGGAACAATGAATCCGAAACCACAAAGTCGTGAAAAACAAAATCGAAACAACGCTTTCGTTTTCCACAACTTCCGGGTTTTGGTACCTTAACCACGCATGTCTGAACCACATACATGCGTGGTTAAGGTAAAGAAGCAGGGAGTCGGAGTCGACACGGTGAAGGAGGAGGTAAGTTGGGCTGGGACTGGGGGTGTTTTTTTGGGGGGTGGGGTGCTCGGGGTGGTTAGGTTTTGGAGGTGGGGGGTCAGGGTTTAGGTTTAAGGGTTGGGGTTTGGGGTGTTTAGGTTTTAGGGGTGGGGTGGGGACTTGTTTTTTTTTTTTAGTTTTTGGGGTGGGGGCTGGATGTGATTAGGGTTTAGGGGGGAGGGGGTCAGGGTTTAGGTTTAAGGGGTGGGTTGGGGATGGGGTGGTTTAGGTTTTAGGGGAGGGGTCCTGGTAATTTGGGGGGTTGGGGTAGTTGTGGGGATGGGGGGGTCGAGGTAATTTTTGGAGTTTCGGGGCTAGGGGGGAAGCATGCTAGAACCGTGCAGGCTGATCGCTAATGCCTTTACAAGGAATGCGTTTACAACGGTAAAATCGTTGTAAACGCATTTGTGGTAAAGGCATTAGTGATCAGAACAAGGTCGTTGTTCCGACCTCGTTGTTGAGCCACGGGTGCTTGAAGCACCCGTGGTTCCGACATAGAACTGCACAGCAGCCCTTCTTTGACACACGTTTTCACATTGGAGCCTGTAGCAGCTACTTTATTTTCTTTTGTTTGGAGACAGAAAGCTGAACGTTGCTTTGATAAAGTTCACAGCAGTCCTTTTGACACCAGTTTTGACACTGGAGCTCTTAGCAGCAGGCAGATTATTTTCCTTTGCAGACAGAAAGCAGGGGAACTAGCCACTTCCTAGGCCTCAATATGCTTGTTTGTGAGTATGAAGCATGCACCGCTAAGTAAACATGGCTGGTAAAGTGAAACTGCAAATGGTTCATTTAGTCACATACGGTTTGATCCTTTCTAGGTTTTACAGCTTTTGGCTGAACGTCGCTTTGATCAAGTTCACAGCATTCCTTTTGGCACAGGTTTTGGCATTGGAGCACTTTGTAGCAGGCAGATTATTTTCTTTTGTAGACAGAAATCAAGGGTGGTAGCCACTTCTTAGGCCGCTATATGTTTGTTTCAGAGTGTGAGGCATGCATCTGTAAATAAACATGGCTAGTAAAGTGAAACTGCGAATGGTTCATTCAGTCACATACGGTTTGATTCTTTCTAGGATTCACAGCTTTTGGCTGAATCTCACTTTGATCAAGTTCACAGCAGTCCTTTTGACATGGCTGGTAAAGTGAAACTGTGAATGGTTCATTAAATCACTTACACTCTGCTGCAGGTTGCTTTAAATCTTCGGAATGGGCATGCAATTTTATATGGCAGCACTTGAATGCTGCCTTGGTATTATCTCATTGTACAGGGCAATCAGTCCTTTAAATTGAGAAACCACTATTATTCTTTTTATTATATTGTAATATTGAGGCCACTTGCCAATGTTGCAAAAATTAAACCGCAACTGCTTGGCAGCCTGGATAACATGCTCAATGAATAATTGTGTCTTGTTGAGACGAAAGGGGAGTGCCCAAAACTGCAAGAGACAAAGGGGGTCATTCTGACCCCCGCGGGCGGCGGGAGCCGCCCGCCTGGAGGGAGCCGCCAAATGGCCGCTCCGCGGTCGAAAGACCGCGGAGGCCATTCTGGCTTTCCCGCTGGGCTGGCGGGCGACCGCCAGAAGGCCGCCCGCCAGCCCAGCGGGAAACCCCTCCCACGAGGAAGCCGGCTCCGAATGGAGCCGGCAGAGTGGGTATGTGCGACGGGTGCAGTGGCACCCGTCGCGTATTTCAGTGTCTGCAGAGCAGACACTGAAATACAAAGTGGGGCCCTCTTACGGGGGCCCCTGCAGTGCCCATGCCATTGGCATGGGCACTGCAGGGGCCCCCAGGGGCCCCACGACACCCCTCACCGCCATCCTGTTCCTGACGGTCGGAGCCGCCAGGAACAGGATGGCGGTGAGGGGGTCGGAATCCCCCATGGCGACGCAGCAAGCTGCGCCGCCATGGGGGATTCCCAGGGCAGCGGAAAACCGACGGGAGACCGCCCGTTTTCCTGGTCTGACCGCGGCCAAACCGCCGCAGTCAGAATGCCCTGCGGGGCACCGCCAGCCTGTTGGCGCCGCCGGGGTCGGAATGACCCCCAAAGTGACCATCTCTACATCTGTAATGCATAACTGTGGTAGTCCTAGAGCTATAACATGGCAATGGCAATATCTTCATCAAAGTAAGGAAAGATAGGTTTTGATGCTCTTGATAAGTTCCGTAGAGCATTCTTGATGCATACCAGTGGTGCACATAGGACACTATACAAATGTATAACTTTTTTTAAGACATCATACTGCTGGTGGTAAAGGGAAACTATAAATGGTTCATTGAATCAGGGTCTGCTGCAATTCTGATTTCTCTCCTTTTCTAGCCATTTGATATTGTTAAAGTGGTGGCAAAAAGAATCACAGACACACTAGGGCCCGTATTTATACTTTTTTTAGCGCCGCATTTGCGCCGCTTTTTGACGCAAAACGGCGCAAACCTACAAAATACAATGGTATTTTGCAAGTTTGCGCAGTTTTTGCATCAAAAAACGACGCAAATGCGGTGCAAAAAAAGTATAAATACGGGCCTAGGTGCATTAGAATGTGAATGTTGTGGTTTGGAATTCATAAATCTCAAGCACAATGGTTGCAAGGAGACGTGGCTGTAAAAAGGTCCAGGCGAATGGTCATTCCCTTTCACCTTTAGACAGGAAGCAAGTCTAACATCCATATGAAGACATGAACTTTTAAGTAGACAACGCTGGTAAAAGGAAACTGCATAACTCTCAGCATCAGTCAAGGGTTTGCGATTTGCTAGTTGTAAGAACTTTAATTACCAGATTTGCTCTATTTTCTGTACAGGCAGGCTTCAATCCCATGAAGCCATGGTAGCTGCTTACAACCAATGTTCCCTGTAAGGTGTGCGCGCGGGTGCGCGCGCACCCTTCCTTCCCCCACCGCGCATGCCTCTTTGCGAAGCGCGCACGTCACTGCCTGCATCATGCGAGAGAGTGGGTTTCAATCTCATTGTGCAGTGATTTCTCCTGCACCTCCGTTCGTTGTCCTGCTCTGCCGCGAACAGAGTAAGCGCTGCATTTAAAAAAAAGAAACAGCGCGAAAACACGGTCACTCTGTTCGTGGCAGAGCATGACAACGAACGGAGGTGCAGGAGAAATCACTGCACAACGAGGGTCCCAAAAGAAATCAGGTACGTGTAATTAAAGGGCCACGGTGGCAGTGCAGGCATCTCCTTTGCAGTGACCGCGTTGTCTGCACTTGTCAACCTTTAAAAGTAAAGGTGCTGGTGCCCAAAGCCCTCCACTTAAACATGCGGCTGCTGCAATTGTCTTTTTAGGGGTGCTGAGACGATTGGTAAAAGCAGTCGGTCTCTTGTCAGAAGTCCCCATGTCTCTTCCACATACTCACGTAAGTAAATAAAAACGTGCTGGTGCTCAAAGACCTCCTCTTAAACACGAGGCTGCTGTAATTAAATCTGCCAGAAGTGAATACCGAGGCAGCATAAACCTGAAGCCATCTCGGGCCTCTTCAATCCATTTACGGTCACTCCCAAGCCCCTTCAGCTCACTGCTGTAGCTTTCTACTTTCACCCTTTATGACTACTCAGGGAGCTGGTGAAAACATACCCGTGTTGAGTATGTCTGAAAACAAGGAAAAGCACCCAAAAGTGCAGATATTTAAGCTCTGGTTGCAGAAGAACAAATGAGCAAGGTGAAATAGAAATAGCTCCAAAAAATGTGAGCAAAGTGCCCAGGCAAAAGAGCTCTGAATGAACTCAAGCAAAAGATTACGGACACACTCGAATCCTTTAGACTGTTTTGAACAATACATATTATACAGAACAGATATTTTGCATTAATTCATTTCTTTTACACGTTTTGATGAAAGGAAGCTTCACGTAATACTTTTGACATGAGGCTGCTGTAATTAAATCTGCCAGCAGTGAATACTGAGGCAGCATAAACCTGAAGCCATCTCGGGCCTCTTCAATCCATGTACGGCCACCCCTGCCCCTTCAGCTCACTCCTGCAGCTTTCTACTTTCACCCTTTATGACGCGTTTTCGTTTTTTCCTTCTTCCATCTTTTCCATGTGTGTCTTTTGCTCACAGCAAATGCTTGAGGCATAAGAATAAGCACCGGCCCTCAAAAATAAGTGCTGGTGCAACAAGCACAAATTAAGCATTGGGCAGCAGTCTGGTCATCAGCCTTTGACCCACAGGGGTCAGGCAGTAGTCTGTGCTGATGCTCCTTCTTCACTCTCAGGGTGCCAGTGACAATGCGCATCACCGCTATTGGCCTCCCAGCAGTTTTTGTTAAAACTATGGCACTCAGCATCAAGGCGTCCAAACTGAATGCAGCAGTGGTTAGTCATAATACAGGGCAGTTTTCCCAAGGCGCAGAGTGACTCTCAAGTTCTGGTGATCTGCTGTGCACTCCTTCTTCACAGGGAGTCAGTGATCAATGGTGGCCTCTGCCTGCAGTCCCTCGGTGGGGGGGTGACGTTTCAGTGGCTTTCTCCATATGGGGCTCAGAGCAGCAGCTTTGCTTCTACATATTTCAAACGGGTCACAATCACTCAATCATGCCCGTGAAAGTCACTGTGGTCGGGTGCACGAGGTGCTCCGATCAGGGCTTGCACAGTGTACGTGAGTTTGTTGGGCAGGCTCTTCGGCATTGCCCCCACCACTTCAGTGCCCTCAAAAATAAGTGACGTGCTCAGCACCAGAAACAACCAGCACAAATTAAGCGCTATGGGGAGGGAAAAATAAAAAAGAATCCAACAGAGAAAGAGAACAGCTATTTGCCACTCAGAGAACAGTGAAATGTCTCCGGATTATAATTTCAGACAAAAATGTAAATGAAGCACAGTGTAACGGTCTGAAACAGGGATTGACATTCTATGCAACACCATCAAACGATTTATTTACATATACATGCAAAATAAGATTAGTATGTTTCATTTGAACAAGAATCATAATGCAATTCAAGAATCTGTAACGTTGCATCCTTCTACTGTCACCAGCTAACTAACTATACTCAGTATTGATAAACTTATCTGTTTAGGAATGTAGGTGCAGACCTATATACCTATACATGTAGGTGTTATGCACATATATATATATATATATATATATATATATATATATATATATATATATATATATATATATATGTATATATATATATATATATATATATATATATATATGTATAGGTGCATATGTTTATGTAGAGACGAGCTAAAACCCAGGCCTGCGCCTCCAGGTGAACGACTTTGGTGGATCACGGTATTTTTATGTGGTGGACTCCGACAACTCCTGAGTGCACACACAGTGTAAAGAAGGGGCAGCTCCTGACACTAGTGCTGATGGCAAAACTGCTCGGGTCAATACAAGCAAATTTTTTTGAAACAACAATGGGAGCTGTTACTTTGCCTTTTCGGAGCAACCGCGCAGTTACGATTTGTGGTTACTGATACGTATTCAGCGAGGGTCTGCGTGTTTAATTTCAAAAGCTATATAAAAAAAAACTTTTAGTAACTTTACTTACAAACTATGGCATAGCCTTACTTTTAGCACAGTTGTCCCCTGCCCCACCCTTACAGCGATTAGTCTCAAAACTACACGGAACCTTTTGGGAAAATGGCAAATGCTGCACCTGCTGAAATGTTTGCCAAACTTTTGGGGAATCAGATGGTGCAGACGGCCAACATACTGCAGCAGGTTTCCCATCCCAAGAGCTCTTAGTGTTTTAAAATCTAGCCTTTAATAACTATTGTCTTTCACGCTAATGCAGGCAGAAATGAGCTGCACCTTAAAGATCACAATTTTGCGCAATATGTCTATTAATGCTGGGTTTAATGACACTGTTTTTGGGATGAGTCCAGCGTGGGAAGCTAGATAACATTCTATGCTGTAGGTGGAAACAGGGAGTTCAATTATAGCATCAAACTACTAACGCTGAGAATTACAGAATCACCTTGAAAATTCTGTTTTATTAAATAACAGGTTAAAAAAGATGGTCTCTTCATTGCTTTGGTTGCTGTAGGAAGCTGGCTCTATATACTATATCAAAGTGAGATATAGTGTGCACAGAGTCTAGGGGTTCCCCAGAGGCTTGACAGAGGCAATAATAGATAATACTAATGCTCTATTTGTGGTAGTGTGGGCAGTGTAACTCGAGGCAAGAGCTTTTCAGGCTCACCGCTAGGTGTTACTCTTCCTGCGGTGGGGTGTGAAGCACCTCCACCCAGGACAGGCTTTGTTTCAGTAGTGTGTTCATCAAATTGTAAATGTTAACTAATTTACAACGTGCTCTGTTTGATGTGCATGGCCCTCTGTAGCACACTGAGAGTATTCATTAAAGTTTCATAATGGTTCAACCACCTGATTTCTGTTTGGGGGGTGTGGGTGGCACTCAACAGGCCACGTTGGGGTGTGCCACCAGGCCACAAAATTGCCTTAATGCCCTATTACATGGAGCAATGTTTATACAAATATCCCTTTTTTTCTTTAGTGGTAAAACAAAGTTATTGAGAGGCAAAGGCCAAAGATCTTGGTAGTTATTCACTGCGCTCGCGTGAATGTTCAATTTCTTGGCGCACGTATCCTTGGCTGCAGCGCACAGAGACCTTACACTGCCGCACACAGTGGGAAAAAATTAGAGGGAACATTGCTTACAACTGTGTGATGGTTTTGACTACAGTACTTTAGGCACATGTGCATGACCACCACCCCCACCAACTCACTTCTACTGAGCCACCACTCAATAAAGAGTATCCAGATATTCCTAAATTTTGTTGCAGCCTTTCTTCATAACAGGGGGCCAATCTCTACATCTCTTACTGGCATAACTGTGGTGATCCTAGAGTTAATACATGACAGTGGCAGAGGATCCATTAAAGTCAACAGACTTGAGGAGAACCGCACCCTTGACCCTTCCCAATCCAGATTCCGCAGCAACCACCGCACCAAAACCACCCTCATCGCCGCCACCAACGACATCAGAACCATACTGGACAGCGAATAAACCGCATCCCTCATCCTCCTGGACCTCTCGCCTCATTCAACACTGTCTGCCACCACACCCAACGCTCACGTCTCAGCAAAGCTGGAATCCACGACAGAGCCCTGGACTGGGTCACCTCTTTTCTCACCGGCAGAACCCAGAGAGCCCCCCCCCATTCCGCTCGGAGGCCACCAAAATCATCTGCGGCGTACCCCATGGTTCGTCCCTCAGCCCGACCCTCTCCAATGTCTACATGGCCCGCTCGCTAACATCGCCCGATCCCACAACCTCAACATCATCTCATACACCGACGACACCCAGCTGATCCTCTCCCTCACCAAGTACTCTGCCAAGACCTACTTCCACGAAGGAATGAAGTCCATCGCCGAATGGATGAAGAGCAGCTGCCTCAAACTCAATTCCGACAAGACAGAAGTCCTCATCTTCGGCTCCACCCCCTCCACATGGGATGACTCCTGCTGGCCTGCCACTCTCTGAACAGCTCCCACTCTCACCGACCACGCACGCAACCTAGGATTCATCTAGGACCCCTCACTATCAATGACCCAGCAAACCAACGCCATCTCCTCCTCTTGCTTCAACACCCTAGGTGTTATACATAGAATGTTGTTCTAAAGTGTAATTTTCAGGCATCATTGTTCTAATAAATGTTCTACACAATCTGCCATCACTAGTACTTGTGATTCGCAAGGGGTGAGAAAGTAGCATCTTTCTAGCATGTTTACCCCCATTTTTGGCCTGTTTGTCAGTGTGTTTTGACTGTGTCACTGGGATCCTGCTAGTCAGGACCCCAGTGCTTATAGTTTGTGGCCTACTTGTCTGAATGTTTCACTGTTTTTGTCAGTATGCTTGAATGTGTCACTGGGATCCTGCTAAACAGAACCCCAGTGCTCATGCTCTCTCTGGTTCCAAATTTGTCCTTACATTCTGGTAACCCAGTATTTCACTCCAAATTGGCATACTGGACACCCCTTAAAAGTCCCTAGTATACGGTACCTAGGTACCCAGGGCATTGGGATTCCAGGGGATCCCTATGGGCTGCAGCATTTCTTTTGCCACCCATGGGGAGCCCATACAAAGGCTTCTACAGGACTGCCATTGCAGCCTGCGTGAAATAGTGCATGCACTTTTTCACAACCATTTTCACTGCACCAGATCACTTATAAGTCACCTAGTTGTCAGGCCATCAGACCCTGAAGGCTGTGGGCAAAGTATCTGTGTGTGAGGGAACCCCTGCACTAGCAGATGTGCTCCTACATCGTCCAGGCCTATTTTCCTGGACTTCAAGAGTGCAGGGACACCATTTTAAGTGTGCACTGGACATAGACCAATATCTATGTCCACCTTCCCAATATTACCTCTGAATATGGCCATGTAAGGTGGCTAACAACTGGGAATTTTAACCCAATACTGTTTCCAGTATTTGTTGCACAATCCCATGCACTCTGGGGCTCCACAGTGGACCCCCGGTACTGCCATACCAGCTTTCTGAGGTTTTCCAGGCAGCCCCAGCTGCTGCCACCTCACAGACAGGCTTTAGCCCTTCTGGGGCTTGAGCAGCTCAATTCCAGGAAGGCAGAACAATGCATTTCTTTTAGGAGAGGAGTGTTACACCCTCTCTCTTTCGAAATAGGTGTTACAGGCATGGGAGGGGTATCCTCCTAGAGCCTCTGGAAATGCTTTGAAGGGCACAGATGGTGCTCTCCTCGCATAATCCAGTCTACACCCATTCAGGGACCCCCAGTCCTTGCTCTGGTGCGAAACTGGACGAAGGAAAGGGGAGTGACCACTCCCCTGTCCATCACCACCCCAGGGGTGGTGACCAAAGCTCCTCCAGAGTGTCCTTGGGTTTTGCCATCTTGGATTCCAAGGTGGTGGGGCACTCTGGGAGCATCTGAGGGGCTAGTGCCAACAGGTGACATCTGAGATCCCTCCTGATAGGTGCTTACCTGGTTAGGTAACCAATCCCCCTCTCAGGGCTATTTAGGGTCTCTCCTCTGGGTGTTTCTTCAGATTCAGATTGCAAGACTCCAGCAGGAATCCTCTGCATCCTTTACTTCATCTTCTACCATCGGATCAACCGCTGACTGCTCCTGGAACTTTACAAAACTGCAGCAAAGAAGCTAAGACGAATTCTGCAACATTGTAAGCTCAGCTCCTGCCAGCAACGGTAACAGTTTCCAGGTCGTGCATCCTCTGAGGACTGCCTGTCTTCAGCCTGCACCAGAAGAACTGAAAGAATCTCATGTAGAGTGACTGAGTCACTTCCCTGCTTCAGCAGAGACCTCTCTGCAGTGATGACCAGTGGATTGGGTCCCCTCTCCAGACAACAGGCGTGGATCCAGCAACACAAGTGTGGACTAAAGTGACTCCGACAGTCCCAAGGTCCAGCTGTCCAACTTTGGTGGAGGTAAGAGCTTGCCTCCCCATGCAAGACAGTGCCCCCATGCACCGCGTGACTTACAGTTGCTAAGGCTTGTGTGCGACCTTTCAAGACGTTCTTCATGCACAGTACAGCTTGGGCTCCCAGCACTCCATCCTGCGATGCACAGCATCCTGAGTGGTTTTCCAGCAGCGTGGGAATCCTTTGTGTCATGCTGCATGGGGCTCCATTTGCACCTCCTTTGTCCCCCTGCTGTGGGACTCCTGTGCACGCTGCCTGTACTTCTGATGGCTCTCTGAGTTGCTAAGAGCCTCTTCTGTCTCCCCCTCCTGGGTGGAGGCCACCAGGCAGCGCCATTTGCCACCAACTGCGTGTTTTGCACGAGCCAAGGCTTGTTGGCGGAATGCACGATGCAAACCAGACTGCATTCATCCATCCAGCGTGGGACATCTTCTGCACCAACCAGGAACACGCATCTGTCTTCTGTGGTGCAATACTAACTTTGTCTTCTCACCACCTGTGGTTCTTCTTTTGCACCTTCATCGGGGTTAGCAGGGGCTCCTGTTCCCCCTGGACTCTTCCGTGCTTCTTGGACTTGGTCCCGTTCTTCCGCAGGTATTTAGGTCCAAGAATCCATTGTTGGTGTCTTGTAGTCTCTTCTGGTTCTTGAATTATCTTCTATCACGACTTCTAGTGTGTTTTAGAAAACTTGCTGTATTTTACGCCTGCTTTCTTGGGCTCTGGGGTGGGGTATTTTACTTATCTTTGGTGTTTTCTTACACTCCCAGCGCCCTTCTACACACTACACTTGCCTAGGTGGGAAACCAACTTTCGCATTCCACTATTTTAGTATATGGTTTGTGTTCGCTCTGGGCCAATTGCAACCTATTGTGATTTTCACTGTTTGCACTATTTCTGACTATTTACCTCCTAAGTGAGTATAGTATCCAAAGTATTTTGGGCATTGTGTCACTAAACTAAAGTACCTTTATTTTTGTAACACTGAGTATTGTCTGAGTACTGTGTGACTGCAGTGGTGTTGCAAAAGCTTTGCATGTCTCCTAGTTCAGCCTTGGCTGCTCTGCCTACAGCTACCTCTAGACAGCCTGGCTTCTAGACACTGACTGCATTTCACTAATAAGGGATAACTGGACCTGGTACAAGGTGTAAGTACCTTTGGTACCCACTACAAACCAGGCCAGCCTCCTACACAAGGCAAAATTAATTTCAGGGACTGGCCTCCGTCCAACATGAGATACTAATTCCTGTAGTCAGCCTGGCATTTTGGTGAGTAAGAAAACCAGTTGTAAGTTTCTCTAATCATCAATTCTATATTACTTGGAATGCTCCTTATTGCTTTCTTAGCAATTATGTTAAAGAACTGGTAAATGCAGCACACAAGTTGCAAGGAATGTTGCTTATCTTTCATCAAGGTGAATGCTAAGTGATGCTTTCCGCACATGGCGCTTGCCCCATCTATGCCTATTAAATTTCCAATCGCAAGGCTACAAGTTTCAAGCAAGTTTTTTATTTCAATATACATAGCTTAAAGTAGGAGAACGTGGAGTATGGTGCTCTTCTGGGATTGGCACAACCTCCAGGATTTGCATGCAGTGCCCTGGGATTGACAGTGGCACCTTTTCACAATGTCATCCTTTGAAACGAAGGGGAGTTTACTTTCTTCCAGCTTCTTACGGAAAGCGACTCCTAGATCCACATCCTTTTGAGAAAGATAAATGGCAGAATTTTGTAAATCTAGACTCTGCAACTGGTCTTGATGATTACTGGTGAAAACACTTGGCTTAAGTATCCTTTTCAGTGTGGACATGTACAGAGAATATAGGTCTCGAAAGATGTGGAGTGCATTTCCAGATTCTAGCTGAAAGGTTTTGTTAACAACTATTATGTCTTGAAGAATAGGCTTTAAGAAAGTAAGGTAAAGTAGGCTGGTCTCATTGTGATACATTTCCTGGAGCATCATTGCTGCATAGCAGTGTTCCACATTGGATGCTGTGCTAAAGTGTAATCTTAAGGCATCATATTGTTCTAATAAACGATCTACACAATCTGCCATCACTAGCCACCGTGTTTCACAAGGTGAAATTAATTTCAAGGGCATGCCTCCGACCAATGTCAGACACAATTCCGTGTAGTTGGCCTGGTGTTTTGGTGAGTGGGAAAACCAGTTGTATGTTTCTCTGATCATGAATTCTGCATTGCTTGGAATGCTCTTTATTGCTTTCTTTGCAATAAGGTCAGGGAGTGACAAATGTAGCGCACAAGTTGCAATGAAGGTTGCTTATCTTGCAACAAGGTGAATGCTGAGTGATGCTTTCCACACATGACGCTTGTGCCATCTCTGCCTGTGCTTATTACATTTTCAATCTCAAGGTTACAACTTTTAAGTAAGCTTAGAACTGCACTTGCTATACCTTCGGCACAGGCTGATCTAATTCTAGCACTTCAAGGAAGGGGCTTACTAATTTTTTATGCTTTTTGCTGAAATACTTGACGCAAATGCAAAGCAGTTTTTTTTACTTCAATGTCTGTTGATTAATCAATTAACAAGAAGTAGGGTGATGATCCGATATCTTTCAGAATTTTTGTCTTTGAAGTATGGGCCCAACACAGAATTAATTAGTGCTGTACATTCGGTACATGCGGTGCATTCGGTGCATTCGGAAGACAGGGAATTCATCTACATTATTTATGGATGTGCAATCATTATCAGTTTGTATGGCAAACCTAATTTCTCTTAGTTTCTGGTTGTTAGATATTGAAGGAATGGGTTGCACAAAGGATGCCATAGAAGCACTTGCTGAATTACAGCATGAGAGGTGTTTTGTGGTCGCTGTATGTTGCTTCAAATCATTATAATGAGCATGCAGGTCTATGTGGCAGTACTTGCAGGCCCCTTTGGAATTATCCAATTTGACAGGAGCAATCCATCTTTTTAATTCAGGATCTAACTCCCACTCTTTCCTGTATATTGATTATATTGTGCCCACTTGCCCATGGTGCAACAATTAAACTGCCAGGTCAGCTGGTAGCTGATCAATGATGAACTATGTCAAGATGAGAGCCCAGGGACTACCTGGGACTGCAAAAGAAATTGCAATCATTGTCCCTAGTTCACTGATAATCATGTGCAAAGCAGTAACAAAATACTATCTAGAATTGCCAATGGTTATTGTAGCATACCTCTACTTTAAGTGTCCAAGGATGTCATGTACTTATTTTGGGGTATAACACCAGTGAATTCAATGTAGATACAAAGTGGTGCTGACTCTGAGCTGGGGCAAGTAATTTGTTTCAGGGAAGACAACTGACTCTTTGGATTTGTCATGTTTTGAAATGGAGAATGAGCCAAAGGATGGAAAATCCCTCGTATTCAAGGTTAAATAAGAGGGATGCTCTAGCTTTCAAACTGGTTTTATAATAAAGCAAGAACAGCTCACTGATAACAGCAAAAAATAATACATATTAATGCACTACCCGTCATACTTACGCAACTTTTCATGCCGAACTCAAGTTTCTGGAAAGCAGAACCAATCCCGTTTTCCATTTGCATTTTACAGTTCAAGTCCTGTTAATCTCATTATAATGTCATCCCCAACATGCAAAGATAACATTTGCTACATTAGCTCCATCATTAACCAATGATAATCAACAGCCCTACCAAATGGATTCAAAGCAAAACATGTTCTTTTCCCTGCCTTTCAGATGCACACAGTAGATAAAGGTGAAACTCAAGTGGCCATCTAGCATTCCCTGTGTATCTGTAGTCTGTTTTACTACTGTTCTACCTTTTGGACTTTTCATTAGATGGGCAGCAGACCAGGATTTTACTCATTTCCTGCCTCCTTCAGACGTACTCAGGCACTATCCCTACACTTGTGTTTGTGGGCTACCTCTGCCCTGGACTTTGGAGGTCAACAGGGCTCTGCACAAAAATACATCCTGTGTGTGTGAGGTGAAAAAGGCTGTTTGTGTGAGGTGAAAAAGGCACTTTATGTGAGGCGATAGTCAGACACCCTTCTGCAAATTCTTAACAGAGGCCAGAATACAGTGACCCAAACTCTGTGAACTTAAACTTAAATTATTGGTAAAGGCTGGTGTTTTGTGTCAAATACAAGCAATGGCTACGCTGAGCAGAGCATGACAACAAGTGATGTAAATAATTTAGACACTGACTGAGATCACAAACAGAACCATCCAGTGAGGCTGAGCACTGACCATGTACCCTCATTTTGCTTAGCTCAGCCAGTGAGACCACATTTATGGTTGCCCTGCCAGCAACTGGAGTAAAATAAATGAGTAAATCAGCTGGGCACACAGCTCACACTGCATTAAAAAAAGTATGGGAACAGTGATTCTGCATGCAATGGGGCAGGATTAAAGGTGTGGCTAAGAAAACCAAAATATTCTCTTTCAGGAAGCTACATACATAACTTATGCCTTAAGTGAAAAAATAGAAAAGTTAAGTTAAGTTAATCACTGTATATTATGAAACCTATGTTAGTTCATGCACTGAAAGGTCTGTGTGTAACCAAAAAGCCACAGAATTAAATCTTGGATCAATAGAGAATTGTGGCGTGTGTGTTGTGCAAATGTAAGTCATTAGGTTAAACATGCATTACAGGCAGTATGAGATAGACTGCTACCAAATATGCAGAAATGTTTCAGATAAAATGGTTTAAGTAATACCCAAACTGTAGCTAATTATTTATTTTTATTTAACTTCAGTGCAAAGCACGCAGTACACAGCTAAGGGGGTACCCCCAAGCATTACGAGTCGAAAACAATAACTTTGTCATCACCAACCTTCATGTGATTCCATCCAGTGCTTAATTTGTGCTGGCTGTTTCTGGTGCAGAGCACAGCACTTATTGTTGAGGGCCGGCACTTATTTTCCTGCCTCAAGCATTTGCTGCGAGCTAAAGACACATAGGGGAAAGACGGAGGAAGAGAAAAACAAAAAAGCGTCAGAAAGGGGAAACGCAAAAAACTGCAAGAGTGAGCTGAAGGTGCAAGGAGTGGCTGTAAAAGGATTAAAGAGGTCCAAGATGAGAGGGCTTCAGGATTACGCTGCCTCAGTATTCTGTGCTCGGACATTTAAAAGCAGCAGCCGCATGTTTCAGAGTAAAGCTTTGGGCACCAGCACCTTTTTATTTACAAATTAAGCACTGAGTGAAGGGAGCAGTGGCACACCCAAAGCCTCAACTCTTTCAGAACAAAAGTCTGCCTGGGATTCTGAATGGTGGTTGCTCAATTTGAGCCTCCTGCAACACTTTTGCATGGAATTTGTTGGTCATTTTTTATTCAGTTTCAATATTCATTAGCATTCATATTTGCATTGCTGTTTCAACACCCTTATTTCTGCAGCAAGCGATGAGGTGACGAAAATTCTTAACCTTTTTGCTTTTGATTATCACAGAACTGTTCTTGAGGCTCTTACATCTAGGCTGGACTGCTGTAATTCTCTCCTCTTTTGCCTTCCTCAGTACCTTGTCTACTTTTTACAGATTATGCAGAATTTGGCAGTGTGAATCAGCTCTCTTCCAATTTGAAGGTTCATGTATTGGCTTTAAATGGATTAAAGAGGTCCAAGATAGCGCAACCTCAGTATTAAGTAAGGGAGAAAGCAGAAAGCTGCAAAAGTGAGATGAAGGGGCAGGGAGTGGCTTTAAATGGATTGAAAAGGCCTGAGATGGCTTCAGGATTTGGCTGCCTCAGTATTACGTGCTCGCACATGTAATTGCAGCAGCCGCATGTTTAAGAGGAGGGCTTTGGGCACTGGCACATTTTTATTTACAAATTATGCACTGCTTTTGCACTGTCAATGTAAGCGGAAAGGTGAGTGACCCTTCGCCCCTGATTCACACTGTGTGAATCAGGAGTGAAGGATCTCTCACCTCTCAGCATACAGTGACATTACAAAAGGCCATTTGCCCACCATTGCCCCATACTATTGTGGCAATAAAAATCTGAGGTTCAAGGCAGTGCAGAGAAATGTGATTCACACTTCTCTGCACCGCCTTGAAACTCAGATTTGTATTGCCTCAATAGTGCAGGGCAATGGTGGGCAAATGGTCTTTTGTACATTGCTTAATTTGTGCTTGTTGTTTCCAGTGCGGAGCACCAACACTTTTTTTTTGGGCCAACAATTATTTTTCTGCCTCAAGCATTTACTGCGAGAAAAAGACACATATGGGAAAGACGGAGGAAGAGAAAAACGAAAAAGCGTCACAAAGGCCAAAAGCAGAAAGCTGCAAGAGTGAGTTGAAGGGGCAGGGAGTGGCTTTAAATGGATTAAAGAGGCCCAAGATGGCTTCTGGATGACGCTGCCTCAGTATTACGTGTTCGTACATTTCATTGCTGCGTGTTTAAGAGAAGGGCTTTTGACACTGTCACCTTTTTATTTACAAATTAAGCACTGATTCCATCCGAACCAAAGCAGATTAACCAGTTGTTGTGCCGCACTTTGACCACTGCAACTGCAAGACTGCTAGCCAGCGAAGAACGAGAGTGACTCCGCAATCAAATGACATCAACTTATGGGTGACCATATAACTATGGGAAATCGGGAATTAAATTGCAGCACACCTACCTTACATTGTCTTCTGCTGCGCACCAACTGAACATCAGTGTTGGGGGGGTAGGCAGCAGGTTGCTCAACTTGACACTCGGCCTTGGGCCATGGCACCCACACAACGGAAGGGGGGGTGTCTCACGGGCCTTAATCTCTCACTCTGGGGCTGGGCAGGGCACAGGCACACTCAAGTCGGTGACTCGGCGAGCACCACCCACAGCCACACACAAGAGAAGAGAGGACCCAGGTGCGCCTCATCGCAGTTTTTAAACTGCACAGCGGGAGCAGGCCAATCATTTTTGGCAGGGTCGTCAATTGGTAGCACTTTCATGCGCTACTAGATTGACGGTACTCTGCCCCAACACCATGGCCATTAAGGATGGACTGTGAACGGTCTGGACGCACCACCAATTAGCAACATGATTACATGAATGATCTTCATCAGCAGTTCAATCACAGCCAGCCACTTACTTGCTGTTGGCTGCTGGTGCTGTGTTTCACGTGTTGTACATTATTAATTTGTATCCAACCATATTCCACAATCCTCTACATTCCACTGACTGACAGCCCACAGTGTCCAATCAATGGTGCATGCAAGCTGCAAATCTCATGTTCATTTGCAGTCACTCAGCAGGAGCAGCCCTGTCCTACCCACTGCTGCCAACCGTGCACTCAATCACTCACTGCAGCATGGATCATGTGTCTGAGTCCATTTAATAGAGTCTCACGTGGTGGGGGGCAGGTGGTGGTGGTGGTGATGACGTGGTTGGCCATGGCCTGCGTAGGCATTGCTGACTCGCTGGGCGATATTTGTGTGACTAGCTGCAAGGAGACAAGACTAGTAGGGGCACGTCTGCTGCTGGTGGCGCTGCCCCAAAAACAATTTTCGTCATAAATGGCTAATAAGCACCCAACAATTAGGCACCCACAATTGTTTTTTTTCTGCAGAAATGGGAAAAATAGCACCCATTGTGCAGGAAATTGCCCAATCTGGCAACACTGTTCCCTTGTGTTCTACTGCAGCCTCCCACTGTGTTCTAAAAAAAAACTAGAGTGCTAACAGTCTTACTTCTGGCAAAAGTGTGGCATATCTGAAGCCACCTTGATTACACCTTAAAACATTACATTTTTTAACGGATACTGGAACGCCAGTCGGCATTGAACAGTGTAGCGGCCGGGACAAGTGCCTAGGGGGGGAGGGAGGGGTGCCATTGCTAAGCAAGGGGTCATTTATGGTGGGCTTGTGCCCTTGTGGGTGGGCCTGGGCAGCGGAGGCGGTGAACTTAATGGGCGATCTGGTGTGGTTCTACGGCCCTATGGAGACTTTCCTCTTGGGGATGGGTGCGAGAGGACTTTTTTTTTCATGAGCACCTGTTGTGCGTTTTAGATATATGTTTATATGCTTCCCTGCGGGTTGGGTCATCATGGGCTTTAGTGGGTGGGGCATGTTACTTGGAGCGGTGGAGATGCTGTTCTGAGTTCCGGCCCCTTGGTGGTTTCCCTCCCCTCCTGAGCGATTTTCTTCCCTTGATGGTATGACAATTAAGTGCTTAAGTTTGAATGTCCGGGGGCTTAACAACCCAACTAAGCGGTTAGCGATACTGTCCGCTCTTGAGAAATCAGGTAGCCATATTTGTCTATTACAAGAGACTCATTTGTTACATGGAGATACGTTCCGTATGCGATCCAGATGGTTCCCCAGGAAGCTTGGGTCCTCAACAACTACGAAACTTCCAGGGTGGCGATATTGCATTCGAGGACATTTGCTGGGGAGATAGTGGGGAAGTTACATGAAGTCCCCGGCAGGTTCCTGGCTATTAGAGTTAGGCTTGGGGCCTTTTCTTTTACCATTGCTTCCCTCTATGCTCCGAACTCCCAGCAGGAGACCTTCCTGAGACAGTCAGTTTCCCCTATACTTAGTTCGCCTGATAGTGCCATTTTGGTAGGGGGAGATTTTAATTTGGTGATGGACAACAAGCTTGACCGCTTGGGCCAGTGCTTCGGGCAGACTGGTGCTTTGTCAGAGTTGCGGCACCAGTGGCTGGCGGAGTGTGGGTTGGAGGACGTATGGAGGATGTCACATCCCACGCTCCGGGATTATTCCTTTTATTCAGCCGGACCAAGACATATGCACGGCTCGATCTTTTTCTGGCCTCGCATGAGTTTATGTCCCGGGAGGCTAAGATTGAGACTAGGGCTCTGACAGATCATGCCCTTATCACGATCGAGCTGGCCATGGAAGTAGGGCGCATTGGCACGCCGAGCTGGCGCTTTAGAGACTCCCTGCTTCAGAGCGAGATAGCGGTAGATTCGCTTCGGCATGCGATTAGGGATTATATCAGCTTCAACGATGAGGGCAGTACTTCTGTGGAGACTGTGTGGGAGGCGCTGAAGGCGGTAGTGCGGGGCGAGGTGATGGCATTGTCAGCAAGGGATAATAGAGCGAGGAGGGAGGTGAGGGAGAGGCTTGAGCAGAGGGTAGCCGTCTTGGAGCGTTCCCATAAATCCATTGGTGCGCCTAGAATCTGGCGCGAACTAGAGAAGGTACGGCAGCAGTTGAAAGGACTAGACTGGGATAGGGCGGAGTACGCGGTAGCACGTCTTAAGCACAAATACTATATCGGGAGCAATAGATGTGGAAAGCTATTGGCGTATCTGCTACGAGCGCAGCGTGCAGCATTGGCAGTCAAGTTGATTAGTTCTTCCTTGGGCGAAGAGGTTTGCACGAGCGATCAGATTGCAGAGGCCTTTGCCGGATTATACCGGAGGTTGTACGCAGCGGCCGAGCGGGATGATGCGGCCCTGGATTCTTACTTAGAGGGCATAGCAATTACTCCTCTCGTGAGCGTGAGGCTTCCCTGTTGGACCAACAGATAAGGACGGAGGAGGTTATATCGGCTATCTCCCGCTTAAAGAGTGGGAAGTCCCCTGGACCTGATGGGTTCACTGCACTGTTTTATAAAACCTTCTGTGCTGAGCTCGCCCCGCTTCTGGTGAGGCTTTTTAATTCCTTTCGGATGACGGGAACCCTAACGCCGAGTATGCTAGACGCTACCATTACTGTTATATATAAACCGGGCAAAGGCCCGGAGGAGTGCGCTTCATATTGGCCGATTTCGCTTTTGAATATTGACGCTAAGTTATTTACAGGGATCCTTGCTTACCGCCTTAACCCTTATATGCCGGGTCTTATTGATCCGGATCACTCTGGATTTATTCCGAATCGACAGTGTGGCGACAATACAAAGCGCCTTCTGCATTTGTTAGATAAAATTGATAGATCCCGTAGAGAGGCCCTTTTTCTCTCTATCGACGCCGAAAAGGCGTTTGATAGGGTTCATTGGCCATATTTAGTTCGGGTTTTGGAGCGTTTTGGTCTGGGCCCGGGCTTCAGATCTTGGATCCGGTGGGCCTATCGGTCCCCTAGAGCTGCAGTCAGAGTTAATGGTGTGCTTTCTAGGCCGTTCCTGGTGGGGTGGGGGACCAGGCAGGGGTGCCCGCTTTCCCCCCTTTTGTTTGCGTTATATATGGAGCCCCTGGCACAGCATTTGCGGGACAGTCCCTTGGTTTCTGGCGTGAAATTTGGCAGAGACCACCATCTTATTACTTTATATGCTGACAATGTTATTCTTACACTTGTGGAGCCTGCGACCTCCTTGCCTGCGCTTATGGAAATACTAGTTGACTTTAGCCAGGTTTCGGGATTTAAAGTGAATATGCAGAAATCTCAGGTTCTTGGTCTGTCTCTGAGCGCTGATAATGAGAAGGACCTGAAGGGTTGCTATCCCTTCACTTGGTCGTCCTCACGCCTTTCCTATTTTAGGATTGAGTTGGCGATGTCTGCCGTTAAAACGGCGAGTGTGAATTACGCGAAGCTGGTTCGCGAGGTACGACGGGACCTGGAGTTGTGGGGGAGCCATAAACTGTCTTGGCTGGGCAGGGTGGCTGCGGTCAAGATGACAATCTTGCCGCGAATACTGTATATGTTTCAGGCTCTCCCGCTAGCCCCACCTCCTCGGACGATTGCTACCCTGCAGTCGGCGGTCTTGAGATTTATATGGGAGGGTCGTCCGGAGCGTCTTCCGCAGCAGGTTCTATATCGTCCCAAGGGCAGCGGGGGTCTGGCGATACAATGTCTTCTGAGATATTTTCAGGCTACTCAGCTGCGCTTTCTGGTGGAGTGGAGTCGTGCTCTCACGGAGAAACACTGGTGTTTTCTGGACCAAGCGGTGGCGGGCTCTCATATATGGTAGCAGCCCTGGCTCCGCCTCCGACATGGGGCGGGTGGCCCTTATTCTTCCCCGATTACTGGTACAACGTTACGAGTATGGGATGCGGTTGCTTGTCGTTTAGGGCTGACTTCCTTTCTGCCCCCTTATGACACCCATAGGCTCGAACCCTGACTTAGAGCCTGGACTTCGTGTGGAGGGCTTGAGATGCTGGTATGAAGGGGGTTGCAGGAGAGTAGGGAGTCTTTTTGACGAACAAGGGGTGTTGTCCTTCGACCAGATGCGAGAGGCCTATGGGCTAGTAGAGGCGAATAGATTGATGTATTATCAGGTTCGGCACTGGGCTCACTTGCCGGCAAACAGAGCTCTGATAGACAGGCCTCTTACACCATTTGAGAAATGGCTGTTCCTAAAGAAGGATGATATGAGAATCATCTCGGAACTGTATCGGCTTTTGCAAGGGAAGGCCGCCCGCCTAAGTCAAAAGGGCAGTTGCGATGGGAGAGGGAGCTGGAGAGAGAACTCTCAGATGAGGAATGGGATAGCATATTCTATAGAATACACCACACAGCATATAATGCAGCTGGGACAGAGACATCATATAAAGTCGCTTCATATTGGTATTACGCTCCAGCGCGGTGCATGCATGGAATCGTGACAAGTCGGATCTTTGCTGGAAGGGGTGTGGAGCTACGGGTACGCTTACGCATTTGCTTTGGCACTGCCCCAAGCTGCATCGTTATTGGGAAAGCATAATAGATGATATTGATGCAGCGTTCCAAGTTAAGATCCCGAGACTCCCATCGTATATTTTATTGGGGTGGCCTAATTCCCTCACTTTTCCCTTACGGTCCTTAAAGGGGAGGCAGATGGCTTTAGCTCTTAATGCAGCGCTGCAATTGATCCTAGCTCTTTGGGGTACAGACAGAGTGCCGACGCTTATCTCATGGTTCCAGAAACTGTGGTTTATCTTGGCCATGGAGAAAATTACGCTAGCATCCCAGCAGAGGGTTGGAGGCTTGGGCGAGTTGTGGAGGCCGTTCCTTCGGATTCTCTCAGCAGAATTTGCCGAGCTGGCATGCCCGTTATACCTGAGAATCTTGAAGCTGATTAGAATTTTGTGGTCTGAGGGCTGAGGGGGAGGTTGGATGAGGGAGATGAGCTTGTATGATGCAAAGGGTCGAAATGAGCAGAAATAGGATGATGACATGGTTTCTTGGAGGGAAGCATAGTTGAAGTGTTCACGTTTGTATGTTTCTGTGTTTTCATCTTTGGGACTGGGTCTTCGGAGGATTATTGGGCATCACCGGTGGACACATGATTCTGCAATGAAAAGACTGGCTGGGTGGTTCCGCGGGGTGCGATCTTCCGATTTCGAGAGAGACTGTTGCGTGAAGATTTGAGATTGTTATTGTGCTGATATTTGCATTTATGTCCCACGATGAGCTGTGTTGGTATGTTTTTTCACCTTTTTTTAAATATAATATACGGATTTGATCCTAAAACATTTCATTTAGAAAGGAACAAAATGGGGGGGTATATTTTGTCTTGGAGATTATGGTTAGTGCTGTAGAAAGAAATATTTTGGCTTTTTTCAAGTGAGTTCCAAAACATCTTCCTCTTCTATTTCATTAGAACAGTCTGACATGTAGACTGAAACTTGCACTTTCAACACCAGCAGCAGACTGTCGGTTAACTCCCTGATTATCAGCAGTTTACTGCAGTTTTCTAATAAGCAACTAGAGTTCTAACATTCTCAATTTATGCCAAAAGTGTGGCACATTTGACCGCCATCTTGATGCAAACAAAGTGGAAAACTGAAAGCATTTTCTACTGAGGATACTGCAGTAAATGAGGAGATTAATGAGCTTCATAACAAATAAGCCTCCCAAATGGCCACCAGAGAAAAAAGAGCCAAAATGTTGCACAAATATCACCTAAATGTAGCCCAAGTATAGCCCAATGACAGAAGTATGCAAAACACTTATTTGCTTGTTTTTCGCAGTTTTATATAGCACAGACTTGACCCGAAGGTATTGGAGTGCTTTATATGAGCACCAGCCACATTACACAAAGACACGTTCCTTTTGGGCGTTAGGCATGGGGAAATTAGATGATTTGCCCAGAACCACTGGATTACAAGCTGATGCCTATATACGAACCTGGTTCCCCAGTTGCAAAGTCTGCAGCTTTGGAAATAACACCACATTCTCTCTCCTAAGTGTAACATATAATCAAGTGATCAACTGGATAAAACAAAAATCAAGATAGCAAATAATTAGAAAGTGCTTTGTCACTATTTTAGAACTCAGAAAATATGTCTTAATTTCAGTTCTTTAGCGCACTAACCTTCATTTCTGTGGGAATAAGACCCTCTCATTTTTATAATTTCTAAAGGAAATTCTTTAGGTATCACAATTATGATTACATCAAGATGGAGTCAAGTGTGCCACACCTTTGTAATAAATATAGAATGTTAGCATTCATTAGAATACTGTAGGGAGGCTGAAGTCGGGGGCATGGACTCAGATAAGTGTGGGCAGAAAGGAGGGTGCGGAGGCAACAAGTTGACCACACTGGGCAGGCAGGAGGGGCAGTGGCAGCACATTTGACCATGAAGGGCAGGGGAAACAAACCAACCATGTAGGACAGGCAAGAGAGGCTGTGACAATATAATAGACCATTGAGGGCAGAAGGAAGAGGCAGTGGCAGTACAACCATACATGTCAACAGACCTTATTCAGATAGGAGAGACTCAATGTTTTTAAGCCCAAAAGGGCTTTATTTTATCTGTCTCTTGCCTAAAATCTCCTCTTTTTCAATGTAAGTCAAAGGGGAAAATAAATTCCCCAGGTTCTTATTTTTCAAAATCTATCTCTTACCAAGTTCAAACTTTGGCAAGTATGGTAGATTAGATCACTGAGGGTAGGAGGAATGCGGTAGGGACATGACTCAGATAACAGAGGGCAGAAGGGAGATGCACAGGGGCAACAAACTGACCTTACAGGGCAGGCGTCAGGAGTTGCAGCAGCACACCACACATGGCAAGTGGAATGGCAGCGCAGCACATCGGACCATGGATAGCAATAGGGAGGGGACAGCGCCATGCACATGGACAACAGAGAACAAAGGGGAAAGTGGCAAGGGCAGAGAGCTGACCATACCAGACAGACATGGGGAACAGGTGCAGCATATAGGACCATGAAGGGAAGGAGAGAGGGGGCATGGGCACCACAAAAGGGCAGACAAGGCAGGGGAAGAAGATAGGGGCCTGCACATGAAAAACAGAGGGCAGAGGGCTAAGGGCAGGGCTGGAGGAGCTAGCTAACCATGGTTGGCAGGCAGGATGGGCACTGAAAGCACAACACACCATGGAGGGCAACAGTGAGTCTAAAATGGTATACACACAGACAACTGAGGGAATGCGGGAGGGAGCAGGGGCAGCAAGCTGACCACGCAGGGCTAGTGGGAGGGGCTGTGGCAGCACAGAAGGCCATGCATGGCAAGTGGAAGGGTTAGTGACAGCCATGGTGGGCAAAAGGGAGGGGGCAGGAGCATGTACAAAGGAGAGAAGGGATGGGAAGGGGTTGGACACGGACAAGAGAGAGCAGTGGAAAGGGCTTCACAATGGACCATGTGGATAGAGCAGGAGGAGCAATTGCCGCACAAAAGAGCATGAAGGGCAGAAGGGAGTGGCAGATAAAAGGACAATGGAGGACAGGAGGGAGGGGAAAGGGGGATGGAACTCAGATAGGCAGGGTGGGGGTGGCAGGGACAGGCAGCAGTCATCTGGCCATGCTAGATAGGCAGGAGGGGCAGTGGCAGCTCACCAGAACACTAGTAGATGGTGGGCAAAAAGGAGCAGGGGCAAGCACACAGACATTTGAGGGCAGGGGGAAGGAGGGTAGGGCAGCAAGCTCAGCACAGAGGCTATGCATTAGGACAATGATGGGGCATAGAATTGGGCAACGGAGGGCCAGAAGAGAGAGCAGGGACATCAAGCTAAATGGAGGGCAGTGGCAGCACCTTCAACAATACAAGGCAGGAGGGAAGGGGCTGGTACACGGACTCGGACAACAAGAGTAGGGAGGAATTGGATGGAGCAGCAAGCGATCTGCTCAGGGCAGGTGGGAAGGGCAGTGGCAGAACAACAGCCACACAGGGTTGTAAGGAGGAAGAAGGGGCATGGATTTGGACAATGGATTTCAAGGAGGAGGGGGCCAGGAACAGCAAGCTTGGGTGGGGGCAGCACAATGCCAGCCCAGGCCCTGCGTCCAACTTCCCCCCCCCAACTGTGCACTGCAATGGACATTTTACTTAACATTTAGAAAAAACCTAGAAACTCACTGAAAAAAAAGGTTACAGGGATGCTATAGTTAGGAAATATATATATTTTTTTAAACTTAGAAATTCACAAAAAAAACTTTACAGGGACGTTATAGTTAGATTCAGATTGTTCACGCACAAAACCATAAAAATTCAGCTGTTATATTAAGAGTTATTTCAAGCCACTATAACTTGTCCCCTTACCATGCACTGCTAATTAAATTATCCCAGATATTACATCATTTATGACATCATTTATAATATCACTGTAACATTTGAAGTAAAATTATTGATGAGAAAGCTGTTCATGGCCAGGGCGCGAGTGAGAGTTACCTTATGGCATGAGTTATAGCTACTTGAAAGAACTCAAACTATATCAGCTGAATTTCCATGGTTTAGTGCGTGTAAAATCTGAACCTAACTATAACGTTCCTGTAACCTTTGTTTTTTAGTGATACATATATGAATATATATATATATATATATATATATATATATATATATATATATATATATATATATATATATGTTCATGGACAGGAGACCTATATGTTCTCAAGGCTGGACTATTTAGAATAAGCCTGTGATATTATGTTTAAGTGATGACTAGATGGGGGGTTAAGGGAGGTTTTAGTTGTTGAACAATGAGGTTTTTAAAGATTTCTGAAACATTAGTTCACTGTTTATGAGTGCCTTGTGTGGGAAAGGGTGTTCCATAGCTTGAACACATTGGGGGTCATTCTGACCCTGGCGGTCGGTGATAAAGCGGCGGCCAACCCGCAAACAGGCCGGCGGTCCAAAAAATGGAATTCTAACCCTGGCGGGAACCGCCAACACAGGCCGCCACTTTAACACTCCGACCGCCACGGCGGGACCGACAAACAGCGCGGCGGTCACCGCCAACATGCAGGCGGCAGACAATGTACCGCCCACCCTATCACGACTCACCAATCCGCCACCTTTTCCGGGGCGGGAGCCCCGCCGATAAAAACACGGCGGAAACAGACTACGAACGGGAAAACGCTCACCTATAGACACTCCACGAGGAAGGAGGACAGCATGGAGCCCGAATTACACATCCTACCAGCTATTGTATACCTGCTCATCTACCAGGAGTACGAACGCCGGCGCAGACGACAACGGTGAGTACTGCACCTACGACACAGGCGAGGGGGGAGGAGGAAAGCTTACGGGCACACACATGCGCCATACACCCACCCCCCCACCACAAATACCTACCCCCCAATGCCGAGCAACAAGTCAGAGTGACACCACACAAACCCCCCGGAATAATGCAAAGACACAATTTAAATGATCTATAAAATATAGGTATAAATAGCTCCATTTAAGGAATGGCAAATATGCCATATAAA
Source organism: Pleurodeles waltl (assembly GCF_031143425.1). Taxonomy (NCBI): domain Eukaryota; kingdom Metazoa; phylum Chordata; class Amphibia; order Caudata; family Salamandridae; genus Pleurodeles; species Pleurodeles waltl. The sequence continues at coordinate 187,930,853 of NC_090439.1, read as the reverse complement.
AGATACAAAAATAAGGAATGAACATAGTCCACAATATATCCATAGGCAAAAAGTCCTGCACATTCCGTCAAAGTTCCATAGTCCGTGGGCCAATGTGCACAAACACATGGGCAAAGCCCACATAGGAGACCAGATACCATTGGAGAGAACACTGCAGGGGCATCAGATGTTAAAACTACAGGCACCTCAGGGGGAAGGGAAGGGGGGGCACCTCAGCCACATGAGTCCACGACGCCAGATCCACGAGGGGCCTCCATGCCCACTGTCCCATCCTGGGGAGTGCAAAGCCACAGTCTCACAAGTCCCTGCAGTGGGTGGCTTGCCCACTGTACCATCCTGGGGAGTGCAAAGCCACAGTCTCTCAAGTCTCTACAGTGGGTGGCTTGCCCACTGGACCATCCTGGGAAGTGCCAAGCCACAGTCCATCAGATGGATTACCGACTCCACTGTTATTGGAGGAGGCATAGTGCCCAGAGTGCTTCCAGAAGCCCTGCTCGACACAGAACCGGCACTGACAATGGGCCAGCGGTGCTTGAGATGAAGGGCCCAGCGGAGCGGTGCTTGACAGGAAGGGCCCAGCGGAGCGGTGCTTGAGACGGCGGTGCCCAGCGGAGCGGTGCTTGACAGGAAGGGCCCAGCGGTGCGGTGCTTGAGATGATGGGCCCAGCGGAGCAGTGCTTGAGACGGCGGGGCCCAGCGGAGCGGTGCTTGAGGTGAAGGGCCCAGCGGAGCGGTGCTTGAGATGAAGGGCCCAGCGGTGCGGTGCTTGAGATGAAGGGCCCAGTGGAGCGGTGCTTGAGACGGCGGGGCCCAGCGGAGCGGTGCTTGAGATGAAGGGCCCAGCGGAGCGGTGCTTGAGATGAAGGGCCCAGCGGTGCGGTGCTTGAGATGAAGGGCCCAGCGAAGCGGTGCTTGAGATGAAGGGCCCAGCGGAGCGGTGCTTGAGATGAAGGGCCCAGCGGTGCGGTGCTTGAGATGAAGGGCCCAGCGGTGCGGTGCTTGAGATGAAGGGCCCAGCGGAGCGGTGCTTGAGACGGCGGGGCCCAGCGGAGCGGTGCTTGAGATGAAGGGCCCAGCGGTGCGGTGCTTGAGATGAAGGGCCCAGCGGAGCGGTGCTTGAGACGGCGGGGCCCAGCGGAGCGGTGCTTGAGATGAAGGGCCCAGCGGAGCGGTGCTTGAGATGAAGGGCCCAGCGGTGCGGTGCTTGAGATGAAGGGCCCAGCGAAGCGGTGCTTGAGATGAAGGGCCCAGCGGAGCGGTGCTTGAGATGAAGGGCCCAGCGGTGCGGTGCTTGAGATGAAGGGCCCAGCGGAGCGGTGTTTGACAGGAAGGGCCCAGCGGTGCAGTGCTTGAGATGAAGGGCCCAGCGGAGCGGTGCTTGAGACGGCGGGGCCCAGCAGAGCGGTGCTTGAGGTGAAGGGCCCAGCGGAGCGGTGCTTGGGACGGCGGGGCCCAGAGGAGCGGTGCTTGAGACGGCGGGGCCCAGCGGAGCGGTGCTTGAGATGAAGGGCCCAGCGGTGCGGTGCTTGAGATGAAGGGCCCAGCGGTGCGGTGCTTGAGATGAAGGGCCCAGCGGAGCAGTGCTTGAGATGAAGGGCCCAGCGGAGCGGTGCTTGAGATGAAGGGCCTAGCGGTGCGGTGCTTGAGATGAAGGGCCCAGCGGAGCGGTGCTTGAGATGAAGGGCCCAGCGGAGCGGTGCTTGACAGGAAGGGCCCAGCGGAGCAGTGCTTGAGACGGCGGAGCCCAGCGGAGCGGTGCTTGAAAGTAAGGGCCCAGCGGTGCGGTTCTTGTCCCGCCGGGGCCCTGTTCAGCGGTGCTCCTCCCGGCGGGGCCCATTCAGCGGTTCTTGTCCCGGCGGGGCCCTGTTCAGCGGTGCTCCTCCCGGCGGGGCCCTGTTCAGCGGTGCTCCTCCCGGCGGGGCCCTGTTCAGCGGTTCTTGTCCCGGCGGGGCCCTGTTCAGCGGTTCTTGTCCCGGCGGGGCCCTGTTCAGCGGTGCTCCTCCCGGCGGGGCCCTGTTCAGCGGTGCTCCTCCCGGCGGGGCCCTGTTCAGCGGGTCTCCTCCCGGCGGGGCCCTGTTCAGCGGTGCTTGTCCTGTGTGTCTAGGGAGCCAGACCTGGGCAAGACTTCCCGCTCATTCACCATCCGAACTTGTGGTCGTGGCGCCCTCCTGTGATGGAGTCCTGGGCCCGTGGGTGTCGTCCGTCACACCCGGAATGGGGCTGGTGGGGCCCTCCTGGGCAGCTCGCCTGCTGCCTGACTTCTCCGCCCTGCTGCCCTTGCCCTCCTTCGCTGGAGCTCTGTGCTTGAGACGGCGGGCCCAGCGGAGCGGTGCTTGAGGTGAAGGGCCCAGCGGAGCGGTGCTTGACAGGAAGGGCCCAGCGGAGCGGTGCTTGAGACGGCGGGGCCCAGCGGTGCGGTGCTTGAGATGAAGGGCCCAGCGGTGCGGTGCTTGAGATGAAGGGCCCAGCGGAGCGGTGCTTGAGACGGCGGGGCCCAGCGGAGCGGTGCTTGAGATGAAGGGCCCAGCGGTGCAGTGCTTGAGATGAAGGGCCCAGCGGAGCGGTGCTTGAGACGGCGGGGCCCAGCGGAGCGGTGCTTGAGATGAAGGGCCCAGCGGAGCGGTGCTTGAGATGAAGGGCCCAGCGGTGCGGTGCTTGAGATGCAGGGCCCAGCGGAGCGGTGCTTGAGACGGTGGGCCCAGAGGAGCGGTGCTTGAGACGGCGGGCCCAGCGGAGCGGTGCTTGAGATGAAGGGCCCAGCGGTGCGGTGCTTGAGATGAAGGGCCCAGCGGAGCGGTGCTTGAGATGAAGGGCCCAATGGAGCAGTGCTTGAGATGAAGGGCCCAACGGTGCGGTGCTTGAGATGAAGGGCCCATTGGTGCGGTGCTTGAGATGAAGGGCCCAGCGGAGCGGTGCTTGACAAGAAGGGCCCAGCGGAGCGGTGCTTGAGACGGCGGTGCCCAGCGGAGCGGTGCTTGAAAGGAAGGGCCCAGCGGTGCGGTTCTTGTCCCGGCGGGGCCCTGTTCAGCGGTGCTCCTCCCGGCGGGGCCCGGTCAGCGGTTCTTGTCCTGGCAGGGCCCTGTTCAGCGGTGCTCCTCCCGGCGGGGCCCTGTTCAGCGGTGCTCCTCCCGGCGGGGCCCTGTTCAGCAGTGCTCCTCCCGGCGGGGCCCTGTTCAGCGGTGCTCCTCCCGGCGGGGCCTTGTTCAGCGGGGCTCCTCCCGGCGGGGCCCTGTTCAGCGGTTCTTGTCCCGGCGGGGCCCTGTTCAGCGGTGCTCCTCCCGGCGGGGCCCTGTTCAGCGGTGCTCCTCCCGGCGGGGCCTTGTTCAGCGGGGCTCCTCCCGGCGGGGCCCTGTTCAGCGGTTCTTGTCCCGGCGGGGCCCTGTTCAGCGGTGCTCCTCCCGGCGGGGCCCTGTTCAGCGGTGCTCCTCCCGGCGGGGCCCTGTTCAGCGGTGCTCCTCCCGGCGGGGCCCTGTTCAGCGGGGCTCCTCCCGGCGGGGCCCTGTTCAGCAGTGCTTGTCCTGTGTGTCTACGGAGCCAGACCTGGGCAAGACTTCCCGCTCATTCACCATCCGAACTTGCGGTCGCGGCGCCCTCCTGTGATGGAGTCCTGGGCCCGTGGGTGTCGTCCGTCACACCCGGAATGGGGCTGGTGGGGCCCTCCTGGGCAGCTCGCCTGCTGCCTGACTTCTCCGCCCTGCTGCCCTTGCCCTCCTTCGCTGGAGCTCTGTGGCCCTTGCCTCCCTTGGATGATGTGGCAGGTGACGGGGCAAGGCTACTGTCCTTGGTGGCAACCGTCTCAGGCTTGTCGCGCCGGGACTTTTTCTTTTTTGTCCTCTTCCCAGGGGGGGGGCTGGCTGTCCCCTTGCTGCTGGCCGATGTTCCTGCCCTAGGATCTGGTGGACTCCAATAGCCTGCACTATGGTCACAGAAGATGCAGGGCTGGTGGTGGCTGAGGTGCTTTTTTTAGTCTTACCAGATGGAGGGGGTGGGTCAGTGATTGGAACGATCTCAAGGTTGGAAAGGAAAAGGACCTTGGAAGGACAGGGACGGGTAGGTGTAGTGGGTATGGGAGTGGAGGAAGAGGATGTGGTTGTAGGAGAGTCAAGTGTGCTGTCTTTGGGTGCAGGTGCTTGTGACGGAGGCTGTCGTGAGGTGGATGTCTGTTGGGTGGGTGGCTGCCTGCGTTTGTGTGCTTTGGAAGAGGGGGTGACAGACACACTGGGAGAGGACACAGGGGACGTGTAAATGGCAGTGGGGGTGGTGACTGCACGTGTGCGGACTGTAATGGAGGGTGTGCTGGTGATGGAAGTACTGGCTGATGGTGGTGTGCATGCAGGTGTGAGTGGAGACGTCACAGGGAGGGAGGAGGGAGATGAGGAGGTGGGGGACACAGAGGTGGTAGTGACTGTTGGCATGTCTGCATCTGGATGTTGCTTGGGTGAATGCTTGTGGGATCTGTGGTGCTTATGTCTGGATGAGCTGCCCTTGGGTGTAGAGGTGTGTGCAGGCTGGTCTGATGGTGTGGATGGGATAGGCAGAGGAACAGGAGACTGGGACTGGGTGGAGGGAGTCAGAAGAGGGAGGCTGGAGACAGGGACAATGGCTGCCGTCAGTGCTGAGGCCAGAGCGTTGAACGATCGCTGATGGGCAGCCTGACCCGAATGAATGCCCTCCAGGTATGCATTGCTCCGATGCACCTCCCTTTCTACACCCTGGATGGCATTCAAAAGGGTAGACTGCCCAACAATGAGTGTCCTGAGGAGGTCAATGACCTCCTCACTGAGGGCAGCAGGGGTAACTGGGGCAGGGCCTGAGGTGCCTGGGGCGAAGGAGATGCCCACCTTCCTGGGTGAGCGGGCACGGAGCGAAGGCTGAGGGGCTGCTGGGAGGGCGGGGCTGGTGCGCTGGGTGGCGGCTGTACCTGTTGTGGCGGGGGGCACGGATGTTGCCGCCACCGCTAGGGAGCTCCCTTCCGAGGACGTGTCGGTGTCGCTGACGTCTCCACGGGTCCCCGTTGTGGAGCTCCACTCGCCCTCCGTCTCACTGGTGTACTCGGAGTCTGTTGTATGGCCCTCCGGGGCCATGTGAGATGCAGCTCCCTCGTGCGCCGATGCCACTTCTCCTCCGCCTGATGATGCTAATGCACACATGAACAGGAAGACAAAGAAAATGGGGGGGGGGAAATGAAGACAGGTTGAGTGCATGCATTGGCAACACCATTGTCGGAGAGGACAGACACAGAAGCCCCCTGCACTAGGCCGCACAATGGGGGTACACTACTCAGTTATTGTGACTAGGCCTATGGGTCTATGGAAGACAAATGCACACATGGGTGAGGCCGGACCATGGATAGCTGTACTTGGCACCCTACAGAGGTGGGGGGCGGGGGCACAGGGCCGTGTCTAACGGAGGGGCCTAGCCTACAGAATGCACCCTGGCCTGGAGATAGCCACAGCCCTCCTCCCCCACCCAGACACCTTCACTGCGCGCAAAGATAGCAGAATGTGCTGATACTCACCCCCTTGTGTCTGCTGTGATGTCCTCACGCGCCCATCCAAATCGGGGTAGGCCACCGCCAGGATCCGGGACATCAGGGGGGTCTATTTGCGGCTGGCACCCCTCCTACGTTGGGAGGCCATCCCCAGCAGAGACTCGGCGGTCTTTCTGGTCCCGCGGCGGATGTCCTCCCACCTCTTTCGGCAGTGGGTGCCCCGTCTGTTGTGGACCCCCAGGGCCCGGACGTCCTTGGCGATGGCACGCCAAATGTCGATCTTCTGATGGGCGCTGACCTACGTGACATGTACAGGGTGGTAAAGGACATCGCATCAGTTTTCTCCCTGGTCAATGTGAGTGGCCCCCCCCCCCCCAACCTTGCCATGTGGCACATGCTGTCATCTTTCGTGCGTTGCACTCCTCATTCGCTCCCCTCCCCACCATCTTACATACGCCCCACTCAACACAGGCATAGCCCATTCAACGTGCACACTGTGTACTAACCTGTTGGTCTGGAGGACCTTAGAGTAGCGCATACTGGGGGAGTACCCCATCAACAAGTTTCTCCAACTCTTCGGCAGTGAAGGCAGGGGCCCTTTCCTCAGTCGCAGCAGCCATTGTATCTCCCAGACCGAGGTCACAGCAGCACTTGCAGTATAGGTCCTCTCCTGTGGATGATCAGGTCTTGAGTGATTAATCAGATAGAAAATGGCGGTCACGCACGCGGCGGTGCGTACCGCGGTGGTGCGTACCGCCGGCGCACATCGTCATTGGCTCCTGAGACCCATAGGGTTCAATGTTAACCAATGCTGCTTTGCGCCGCGGTCTTCGACCGCCTACCGCCACGATGTGCCACGCCAGCTCAGTGACCTCACATCCCACTGTCGCACTTCACAGGTCAGGCAGCCGCCATTTCAAGGGCCCACATGGCATGATTTCTACTGCGTCACACAGGCCTAGGCCTTGCATTGCCACTCATACAAGCCTTTCAATGCATAGCGATTCGTGTACTGTGCAAGCTGTGTGGACTAACCTGTGGGTTGCTTGACTCTGTGCTCCATGTTGTCCTTCCTAGGCACCGTCCGCTGGGACTTGCGAGGAGAAGGATGAATCCTCCTGTGTACCGACCGCTGGTGGACCTGTCGACAATGGAAGAACGACATATCATACTTACATACCGGCTTGACAGAGCAACTATACATGAACTATGTGCCCAGCTGGAGCCAGACCTGATGTCCCCCATCCGCCAAACCACGGGGATTCCCCCTCTGGTGCAGGTTCTGTCAGTACTCCATTTTTTGGCAAGTGGGTCTTTTCAGACAACAGTGGCCCTATCATCTGGGATGTCTCAGCCTATGTTTTCTAAGGTTTTGTCCAGAGTGTTGTCTGCCCTGATGAAATACATGCGGAGTTACATTATTTTCCCTGAGGTGGGCGAATTGGCTACAGTGAAGGGTGATTTCTATGCCCTTGGACATATCCCCAACATCATTGGTGCCATTGATGGGACCCATGTGGCTTTGGTTCCCCCCAAAGAAAGTGAGCAGGTGTACAGAAACAGAAAAAGTTATCATTCGATGAATGTCCAGGTGGTTTGTTTGGCTGACCAGTACATCTCCCATGTAAATGCCAAGTTCCCTGGGTCAGTGCATGACGCGTATGTCATGCGAAATAGCAGCATCCCTTATGTGATGGAACAGCTACAGAGACACCGTGTGTGGCTAATTGGTGACTCTGGTTACCCCAACCTGTCGTGGCTACTGACCCCAGTGAGGAATCCCCGGACCAGGGCAGAGGAACAGTACAATGAGGCCCATGGGCGAACTAGGAGGATCATAGAAAGGACCTTCGGGGTCCTGAAGGCCAGGTTTAGGTGCCTGAATATGACAGGGGGATCCCTCATGTACTCACCAAAGAAGGTGTGCCAGATCATCGTGGCCTGCTGTATGCTTCACAATCTTGCATTGCGACACCAGGTGCCTTTTCTGCAGGAGGATGGTCCAGATGGTGGTGTTGTTGCAGCTGTGGAGCCTGTGGAGAGTGAAGAGGAGGAAGACGACGGGGACGACACGGACAACAGGGATACAGTCATACAACAATACTTTCAGTAGCACACAGGTAAGAAACAGCCACCCCAATTTACATTTACTTGAGGCCTCATGCGTCTCCACTGTCTGTGTTTCCCCCCAGTTCCTGTTAACTGATTTGTGACTTTCCCTTCTATTTTCAGAGCTGTATGACCCACTGCCTGACTTCAGCTTTGTTTGCCCATGGACTAAAGCTTATTGAAATTGGTATGTTGTCATCACAAAGTAACTGGACATTATTGCACCGTTATGTGTGATACATTTGTTAAGAATACAAGCAGACTCCTGTTTTTTTATGTGGAATAAGTGATTTATTTTAAGTGCTACATATAGGTAAATGATTGGGAAGCGGGGATGGGTGGGGGTGGAGTAATGTCCATGGCAGAGTCCAGTTCTCAGTCGCACAGGTGCATTGTCCATATGCCTGTGGAAGGATGGAGCAAGGGCAGTTCAAGGTTGGACAGGGTGACAATGTGGGACAGTGGGATGACATCAGGGGGTATCTTAGGCTGGCGGGGGTCTTGCAATCCTACTCTTTCTTGTGAGATCTCAGGTTCCTCTTGCGGGGTGGTTCTTCTTCTGCAGGAGGTGGGGTTCTGGTGGCCTGTCGTTGTGTGGGGGCCTCCTGTCCACTAGCGCCGGCGGAGGTGGTAGGCTGTTCCTGGCCTGGGCTAGTGACAGGGGCCCTTTGGGGTGCCACATGGTCCCGCAATGTGGTGACGATCTGGGTAAGGGCCAGGACGATGGTCCCCATTGCGGAACCGATGTTCCTCAGTTCCTCCCTGAACCCCATGTACCGTTCCTCCTGCAGTTCCTGGATCTCCTGGAACCGGGCCAGTACCGTCGCCATCGTCTCCTGGGAGCGGTGGTATGCTCCCATGATGGAGGAGAGGGCCTCTTGGAGAGTCGGTTCCCCGGGCCTGCCCCCCCCCCCTGTCGCACAGCAGCCCTCCCAGTTCCCCTGTGTTCCTGGGCCTCTGTCCCCTGGACGGTGTGCCCACTACCACTGCCCCCAGGTCCCTGTTGTTGTTGGGGTGGTGGGTCAACCTGGGTGCCCTGTAGTGGTGGACACACCGCTGATTGACGTGTCCTGGAGACAGAGGCATGGGCCCGCTGGGTGGGAGCTGTGCTGGTGTTCCCAGAGGGGGTCGGGTCTGGTGCAGCCTGTGGCTGTCTGTGGGGAACCGACTGTCCAGAGGTCCCCGATGGGCCGGGCTGGTCGTCTGGCTCCAGGGAGACAGAGCTGCTGTCATCGCTGGGGGCCTCTTCTGGGGGTGGGATGGACATCTCTGGACCCTCCGTGGCGGTGTGGTGGCGTTCGGGTTCTGCAGGGGTATAAAGGTATGGTTATTGCTTCTGTGTGTGGCATTTCGTGTGATGGGTGGGTGTCCGTGTACCCATGTGCTGGCATTTCCTTGTGGGGGCTTTTGTGAGGGTGGCTTGTGGGGGTGATGTGTCTGTGCAGTGGGCATGCTTTGGTGATGGGTGTCCATGCTTTGGGGTCGCATGCAGGGCTTGGTGTTGGGATGGGTGGGTTGTGATGGTGAGCCTTTTGCTAGGGGTTGGTGTGATGGGGGAGGGGGTGAGGGTGGGGGGAAGATTTGGCATGCAGGTGGGGTGGGGGTGGGAAGCAGTAGTGAAGATTTGCCTTACCAGAGTCCATTCCTCCGCCTACTCCTGCGAGGCCCTCAGGATGCAGGATGTGCAAGACTTCCTCCTCCCACGCGGTAAATTCTGGGGGAGTAGGTGGGGGTCCGCCGCCAGTCTTCTGCACCGCAATGTTGTGCCTTGATACCATGGAACGCACCTTCCCCCGTAGGTCGTTACATCTCTTCCTGATGTCCTCCCGATTGCGTGGATGCTGTCCCACCGCGTTAACCCTGTCCACTATCCTTTGCCATAGCTCCATCTTCCTGGCAATTGTGGTGTGCTGCACCTGTGCCCCGAAGAGCTGGGGCTCTATACAGACTATTTCCTCCACCATGACCCTGAGTTCGGCGTCACTGAACCTGGGGTGTCTTTGGGGTGCCATGGGGTGGTGTGGTTGAGGTGTGGGGTGGCGTTTGTGGTGATGAGTGTGGTGCGTGTGGTGGTGTGTGGTGTTTGGTGCGTGGATTCTGTGTGGGTGATGGTGTTGTGTGCCTCTGTGTTGTGGAATTCTCTGTTCTGTGCTCTGTCTCTAGCCTTCGTCAATGATTTCGAGTCGTAGGGGCTTGTGGGTGATGTGGGTGTGTGTTTTATATTGTGTTGGGTGTGTGGGAGTGGTGTTAGTATGTGTATCAGGTGTGTGTATTTCGAACTGACCAATGTTGCTGAGTTTTCTATGTGTGTGTGTATTTTGACCGCGGCGGTGTGTACCGCCAATGGAATACCGCGTTTGAAAGACCGCCGCGTGGATTTGTGGGTCGGAATGGTATGGGCGTATTTCTGTTGGCGTGACGGTGGAGGTTTGGTCATCGCCATTTTTTCGCTGACCTTTGGTGTGGCGGATTTTTGTGGATGTCGGGTTTTTGGCGGTTTGCCAGTTGTGGGTCAGAATGACCGTGGCGGTTTACTGCTGCCGCGGCGGTGTTATGGCGGCCTTCTGGCCGGCGGTAAGCGACTTTTACCGCCGAGGTCAGAATGAGCGCCATTGTACCTAAATGAACGCACTCTGCTTCTCCCTCTTTGAATAGTAGGGACCGTGGCCATTATAGCATTGATGGATCTAAGTGTCCTGCTCGGGTTGTAAGGTGAAATCAAATGTTGCAGGATGGAAGGGCCTTTGGTTAGAAATGCCCAGTTTGCTATGTATGGACTTTGAATTTAACCCTCTGCTCGACCAGTAGGCAGTGGAGAGTGGCTAATGCCTTCCGGCAGCGTTGTGTCTAGGGATATTGAGCAAGGTTTGAGCTGTGGCATTCTGCACAACTTGGAGTTTTGTGGTAACAGCTTTAGGTGCTCCCAAGTACAATGAGTTGCCATAGTCCAGATGAGAGAGAATTAGTGCCTGGACCGCAAGCCTTCTGGAAAGGGAGGGAAGCACGTATAGGATTTTGCAAAGCATTATAAGAATGCCATAACAGCTAGCCAAGAGTTTCATTGCCCGAGCTTCCATTGACAGAGATTTGTCCAGCCAGAGATTAAATTTCTAATAACTGTCTTGGGGGCTGGAGACATGCCAATGTAGTGGGGGTAAACATTGTTGCCTTATACCATAAACTTGGTCTTGTCCCCATTTAATTTGAGGCAAGACTTGGCCATTCCTCTTGCTACTTTCTCCAGACAAGATCTCAAAGAGGGGGATTGTGTATCCTGTCCAGGGATAAAGGAAAACACCAGTTAGGTGTCATTGGCAAATGATGCAATACATATGCCATATTACAATATATATAGGCAAGTGGGCACATGTATAGATTAAAAAGCGGTGTGCTCAATGACAAGCCCTGCAGTATTCCGCACTTCACAAGGAGGATATCCGCTGAGCAGGATTAATCAAATACCTGTAAATTTCCATCTTTCAGAAAAAAGATGAGTCAATTTAATACAGATCATGTGACCCCTGCACTGTTGATTCTGTCAATAAGAATGTCATGCTTTACCGTATCTAATGCTGCCCTTAGGTCGAGGGGTATGTTGGCTGCCACTACTGCCTGAAGGGCGGTTTCCATGCTGTGTTTAGGATGAAACCCCGTCTGGGTAAAATGGAGGACATTAGTTATTTCTAACAAATCTGGTAGGTACTGGTTTATGTTTTTCTAGTAATGTGCTCCGTCCAGGAAGATAAGAGATGGTCTGGACAAAGGGGACCTAGATTGGGTTTCTTCAAGAGGGCTTTTATCATAGCATGTTTCCATGACAGGGGTACTATTCTCTGAGGCAGGGAAAGATTAGCCAGTTCTCGCATAGCAAGAAAGATATATAAAGCCGCTTTGTAAAAGATGTGTTGCAGGACAGGTCCAAGCAGAGGTCCTGATTTGACTTTTTAAAATAAGGTTGCAAAGCTGTAGGGAGTAAGGCTGAGGAATTCTGCGAGGCTACCTTCCTCTATTACCTGCTTACTGTTGTTTAAACCGGGGTCTGAACCTTTTTCTGACTCGTGAATTGCTGAATAAAGGTTAGTCATTTTATTTCAGAACAAAACTTGCTAGTTAATTACAGGGGGTGATTTTACGTTCTGGAACTTTTCACGAGCGGAGTTGGATGAACCATTGATTTTAATTTTGTGATATGTTGCTTGGGCCTTTTTAATTTCAGAGTGGTATCTCCTCATGGATTCTCGAAAACGTAATTTACTAAATTCACCATAATCTTTCCTTCATTTTCTTTGAGCTTTCTTACGCTCTTTTTTTTAGCATCAGGAGATGTGGAGTATACCGATTTATTTTTGGGACATTGAGTTCAGGTTTTTGTGGGAATGATCAGGTCCAACAAATGTTTAACCCCCTCAGTGAGCATGTTGTTTACCACTTGAGGGTCCAAGCACAAGTCCGGTGTTGTTCCACTGACAATTTGCATCCATTCTTCACTATTTAATTTTTACCAACGACGGTCTCTCCAAGTGATTGGTTTGGGAGGTGTACTACGACAGGGAATTTTCAGGGTCAAGGGAATCATGAAGTGATCTGACCATGTTACAGCATATGGTGTCAACACTTTAAATTGAGGGTCATTAGTAAAAAGAGGGTTTTGCCAAGTGACCTTTTCTTTGCGTGGGACAATGTTTTGTTGTGCAATCATGGGGAAGTAAAATAAATTGTTTTGTGTTTGGATGTTAGTGCTGTGCACAATTGAAGCAAGAACATAGGTAAGGTGGTTTTGTCATGTTTAGTATTTCTCCAGAAGTCACTATTCATATAATTCTCATTTGAGATGTCATGAGTGATGCCATCAATGTAGTCATTTGAGATGTCATAAGTGATGTCACATGTGAGGACAAAAGTAGTGCATGGCAGGGGCATCAGTTATAGTTAGTGCTACTAACTATAACTGGTGAATTTCTGAGTTTTGTTTTAGTTGAAAACATTGTTTTCACTGAGAAATTCTAACTATAACGTTACTTTAACTTCTGTTTTTTTCAGTGAGTGTGTGTGTGTGTATATATATATATATATATAGTGCATATGCCACATAAATCTACCATCTGCAGATTATGCAGCAGATGGTAGATTTGTGTGGCATTTTCAGTACATATACTGTAATGCATAGGGATCTATGTGAAAAGACCTGAACAATGGGTGATTACTCATCATTCAGTTGCTTATTCAGCATTCAGTTGCTAAAATGGTACAAATTAGATTAAATGTTTGCCCAGACAGTATTACCATATTTGGAAGTCATAAAAAAATTAACTTCTACTATGTTAAAAACGTGCTGCATTATGCTGCATAAATTGCCTTTTCTGGCTGCACAGTTTAGTCAACCCTGCCACATATTTTGCTGCTCTACTGCCACATAATTTTATTGACCCTGGTGAGAGCACTGTGAGTTTTCAAAAGGAGTGCGCCTAGGAACACAGAGATGCAGGGCTACTAAGTGGTTGTGTGCTTCTTGAGCCCAAAGGTAGATTTGTAGCTTTGGGAAATTACTTTTATATTGTCAGTGACTCAGCAGCTCCCTCAACAATAAAGTTTTGCATAAGCCATGACAAAACTATGCTGTGCTATTGGGTATGTGGCAAAGTGAAGTAATATTGTGTCTTTGTGTCTTTTTTGGTGTCTTTGGAGAACCTCCAGATTCACCCAAAAAGATAACCTTTTTTTTTTTACTGTTGCACACATCTCACAGATGCACACGCCCACCGACTGGTTTAGAGCAATACTTTACCTTTTACGTAGGGTAGCATTTTAGAAGGAAGGATTTAGCCAGTCAGCAATGATGGTGTCTAGTCGGATGACTGCTGCCCAAGCCCTAATTTAGGTTATGGAGGAAATCTCTGTTACAGGATCCGAGACTAAGGCAACAGATACTGACACAGCATCTGATAAAGAGGAAAATGAAGCAGAATCTAGAAGTGATATTTCAATCAGTAGAGTTCCATCTGGGAATTCGTCTTCCAGCAATTCTGGGGGACATGATGCCAGTTGTTCTGCCCCTTCACAAGCACAGTCTGTGCAGTAACCGTATCAGGGTAGACCAACCTAGACAGCAGACACGTGTGGCAGCAAGCACAGATGGAGCACTCTCGTGGCAGCCACCGAATTTAGTTCACCCGACATTCCACCATTCACTTGCAACACTGGATGTAAATCCGATACACACAGTTGTTTGCCGATTGAATACATCCATCTATTTTTGGATGTTGACTTCCTAGATAAAACTTGCAGCAAACAAACTTACATGTTGAACAATATTCGGGGAGCATGGTGGCACTCTAGGGCCTCTTTTTAAGGAGCACAGATGGACCCCTCTTGAGAAGTTAAAGATATTTTTGGTCCTTATGCTCAAAATGACGTTAGTGCACAAGCCAAGCTCACACTCCTACTAGACTACCACACAGTTGGGGTAACACCCCTCTTTGCACCGCAAATGAGCAGTGATTGGTTTTTGCTATTGCAGCGTATGCTGTAGCTTGTCCAACTACTCCTTCGCAAAGTTTATAACCTTTATGTGGACAACTTCTATACAGGAGTACAGCTGTTGAGTGAGATGTATCAAGCTATCACTGTGACATGCAGTGCAGTTTGTTGTTGTCAGAAAGGATTCATACAGGCTCATGTTTGTAAGACATTTAAAAAATCCCAGAGAACTGTGTTGCATTCCATCAAACTGCTCGCAGTCAGGTTCTCTGACACGCGTGATGTGTACTTGCTCACTACAATGCATGAGAGCACTTCCCCTGTCACAGTTTGGGGTCAGATGGCCGGAGTTCACAAGCCCACTTGTTAACTTAATTACATCAAATACATGGGCAGAGTGGATAAGAATGACCAGGTTCTTCAGCCATACAATGCAAGTCATAAAACTTGCGCTTGGTTTAAGAAGCTGTTTCCCCATCTGATCCAGATAGCAACATACAATACGTATGTTATTTATCGTCAGACTACCACAGGAAAATTCAGGCCTTTACTTGACTTTCAGTTGACCGTCATTGAAAATCTCACTGCTACAGAAGCAGCAGCCTCCACTTCAAATGCTCTGGAATACGTAACAAGAATGCAGGATTGACAGTTTGCTGACTGTATTCTTGAAAGAGTCAGGAGAGTCATGTTTACTATCTCCAGTGCTTGTCTCAGCCAGCCCTGTGTTTTCCTACTTGCTTTATGTTGTACCACACAAAAGTGAAGTATTGGGTTAGTGCACAAATCAAGCTTGCAATCCTACTGGTCTACGCACACAGTTTGGGTAACACCCATCTTTGCACCATACATGAGCAGAGATCAGTTTTTGCTATTGCTAAGTATGATGCATTTCTATGACAATTCAGCTGCATTGTCCCAGGACCATTTAGACCATGACAAGGTGTTCAAATGTTAGCTTATTATGGAACATTTGTCTGCCAGGTTTCCAGAGATTTATACTCCTGGAACGAATGTAGCCACTGATGAGTCCTTGTTGCTGAATAAAGGGCAGCTGCTGTTCAAGCAGTACATTGCAAGCAAAGGAGATCTCCATGGCATCAAGCTGTGCATACAGAATGAGAGTTATATTGGCTATGTATACAGGGCAGGACTCTGCTGTAAACCATGTAGGTTACTCTCCCATATTAGGAGTCACAGGAAAAATTGTATTGGAGCTTGTCCAGCCAACCCTTCACAAATGTTATCCGTTATATAGCCAACTTCTATACAGGAGTAGACCTGTTGAGTGATCTGTACAAAGCTAGCGCTGTGGCATGTGGTACAGCTCATTGTCACCGCAGAGGATTCTCACAAGAGCTTGTTTGTAAGACAGTCCAAAAATTCCACAGCACTGTGCTGCTTTGCAATGAACTGCTCGCAGTCACGTTCTCGGATAGACATGATGTGTACATTCTCACTACAGTTCCTGATGAAAGCACTACGACTATCATGGTTAGGGATTAGATGGCTGGAGTTCACAAGCCCACCTGTATACTTGATTACAAAACCCACATGGGTGGAATTAATTAGAATGATCAAGTTCTTCAGCCATACAATGCAAGTCCTAAAACTCGCACTTGGTATATTGTGTCAGGAACAATGTAACGCTCTTACCTGAGAAGAGGAGCCATTCCTTTTTGGTTGCAGGGACAATAGGGACTCACCTCTTATCTCCTTGTTTTTTTAATGGCCATGTATCCAGCTGCATAGCTTCTTGTAGGGGGTGTGATACTACTTGCTGGATATTGTGGGAGTGATATGAGGAGTGTGCCGGTAGACTTGAGTACGAGTTGTTTTTAGGGACAGATACAGAATTCTGTTTTAGTACAAGAACTTATTATTCAAATCATGTCACAGTAAAACGTCTATGTATGACAGAACATTTTCCCAGTACTGACTTACTGGTATGCTATGAAAAGAATCTCACCTTTTGGCTTGAAGTACCTCCTGATTTAACATGTATATGCAAATTGTGGCTGAATCTGGTCATGGTGTATTGTTGGTGAAATAGTTGACTTTTTCAAATTGATTTCTTTCTGAAAGGCTCAGCGCACCCAATGCTACCCTGATACTAGTGCAATCCAGGGGGGGCATGCTTGTGCTGATTTCTGTTTCTTATTAATGCATGCTGCACAGCGCTGCTGTTAGCATTTATGTTTTAATCTTGTAATTTCTTGTTTCCTATAGGTGTTGAGCTGTCGGGGAGTTGAGGAAGAAGGTTCCGGTCTTTGGAAGAAACTACTCGCAGTAACTAGGTGCTCTGAACTTAGGCTCTTTGAGGATCTGAGGAAGCTTGGCCAGACTCTGGATTCTCAATGTGAAGTGCTGGTTCAAGGTTGGAACAGGTTTAAATAGTTTATGTCTTTGGACTGTGATGAGTCATTTAGAATGTTCGTGATTACTGAATATGTTTACCATCTGGCAATGGGTCATTTAGAACCACATGGCTGTTTTTATCACTTTACGATGAGTCGTTCAGAATGTGGTGACAGATGGTTTGGTTTTACCTTTTTATGATGAGTCATTTTGGAACGCTTGTGGGCGAGCTCATTGTACCGGCTTGATTGGTTATGCTCATGTATCTTTCATGAGTCATCAGTATGCTGTGAAACTGATCTAGCAAGTGTACCTTAATCAGGAAACTAGGAACTAACAAGTCCAGGCATAATTATGTTCTGGATAACAAACTCCAAGTGTCAAACAGAGTTCAAACAGGGGTGCCTAGTGATACTCTATTCTAGTTATTACTGCAACGCCATAAGCGTTCGAGAAAATATTCAATCACGATTCCTGACAATAAGAAGCTGTTTACCCACCTGATCCAGATGGCAATATACAATATGTACGTTGTTTATCGTCAGACTACTATGGGAAGACTCATGTCTTTCCTTGACGTTTAGTTGACCATCATTGAATGTCTCATTGCAACAGAAAAAGCAGCCTCCACTCTATATGCTCAGAGGACGTGGCAAGACTACATGGTTGACACTTTGCTGACCGTATTCATAAAACAGGTAAAATGACTCAACCATGTTGTTGTTGTGGAGTCTTCTCAAAGCTAGGAAAGAGACAGGAGAGCCAGGTTTATTGTCTCCAGTGCCCATCTCAGCCAGCCCTGTGTTTTCCTATGTGCTTTATGTTGTGTCATACAAAAGAGAAGTGTTGGCAAATTGACTGAGGTGGAACTGCGTAACATAAACATTTCAATGGTGGTGCGTGGATGACTAACTTCCATGGCCCACTACTTCACTGGGCAAGTAGGCGTAGAAATTATTTTCCTCTGCTTGAGCTAATCATGAACATGCTTATGACCTGGTCAACATATTTATTCACAGTCAGAATGTGGTAAGTGTTCTGTTTCCGAACGACAAGTGCATTACAATCCCCACACTGCAAATAATGGGGGGGGGACATGAGCCACATTGTCACTGGATACCCTGGGTGGCAAAAATGTAAAGTCTTGACTAGTTTTTGAAGTGCTTTTTAGGGAACTTATGTATGCAACACAAGG
This sequence comes from Pleurodeles waltl, assembly GCF_031143425.1. Lineage (NCBI taxonomy): Eukaryota > Metazoa > Chordata > Amphibia > Caudata > Salamandridae > Pleurodeles > Pleurodeles waltl. Next base: position 187,913,223 of record NC_090439.1, on the reverse strand, counting down.
GCCACTTTGATTGCTAGGAGAACCACAATAAGTGTAATTAGTCAAACAAATATCCCATGGGACTCATTCACCAGCACTTCTACTTTTTCTCTGAAAGTGTGAAAACTCAATTAGTAACTACTAACATAATCAATGTAATTGAAAAACTGTACAGGACACAATATGATAAGCCTTTTCACATTCTTAGTATGAGGACAATAAACATTTCATATGTAGGAAAATTAGTGCAGATGTCACTGTGCTCAGACAGTGAACTAATAGATACAACAACACAGAAAAAGGCAACGAACAGATCCTAGGGTTGTATGGCATTTTATATCAAACAAATGTAATCAAAGATCCTCTTCATTTAGGATGCAGCACATAGAAACATTTGGAGCATGCACACTTTTCAGTCAGGAAAATTAATGATTAAGTACCCATTATTTGTTTGTGTGCACTGTTAATTTATTTTTCCATGAGTCCGGCATTTATTTGACTTCAACTGTAAATATTAAATACAATTTTGAAATAAAGGCAGCATGGTTAGTTAAAAAAATCTCCGCGGGTAAAACTTTCCATGCTTTCCTTTGAAAGTGAGTTTTTCTGACTGCTCTGGAATGGTGATGTTAGTCCTGAAAGCAGTCTCTTTGCAAAAATAAAATGCATTCTTGTGTCTTACTTTGTAATAAGGTACTTAGATGTTTCTATAATAACCTTCACTTAAGCATTTTCAAAATACGCAAACGACTGAGGCAGAAAATAGGCCCGGGCACTAAATTAAGTGGCCTCTTTGGGGCATGTTTGTAATAATAGCAGGGAAACATACAGTAAAAATCGGTCCACCAGCCCATAAAACCGGTCCACAAACAGCCCAAAAAAACATACACTGATCTGTCTTACCAGCTCTTATGGCACTGTCAGATTGCCCTATAGGCCAGTCCAACTCTATCCAATTATATTGACAAAAAAAGAGATGGTTGATGGGAATATAAATGTTTCCAACACAGCCACTCAGCCTTTTAAGTTGTTTGATTGAAAAACAAATGTGCCGAGGCCCAAAATAGTTATTACTGAGGCTGGTGCTCCTTGCCAGTGAATTGGAGTACTGACCTAGAGCAAATCCAATTTAAAGCTGTAGACTGTCATTAACATCACTTTTGTGTCACAAACCCATCTTTCCCAGCACACAGGACATATAGGCCCATATTTATACTTTTTTAGCGTCACATTTGCATAATTTTTTAACACAAAAGTGGTGCAAACTCCCAAAATGTAATTGAATTTTGTAAATTTGCGCCTCTTTTGCGTCAAAAAAATGACACAAATGTGGCGCTAAAAAAGTATAAATACGAGCCATACTGTTCTGGAAAGGTACTTCAGTACAGACATGAAGTAATATGCTGCCAAATCACTCAATCCGGACCTGCTGTCACATTGGTATACATGCATAGGGTACTATGAGAAAGCTTTACCACCCGCTGGTTTTAACTACTGATTTAGCATTTGCTATGAAAAGTATAACTGCCTCCTGCCTTGTCAGGAGTACTGGTTCCAATATGGTTGAGGCACATTTCTAACCTTTATTTGAACTAGGCAGCTGCTATACATCATGAAGTCTGATCCCTTCTCATAGCTATCTCTCCTCTACAATGATAAGCTCTTGAAGTTAACGTTTTACATTCATAGAGAGAGAGAGAGAAAAAGAAAAAGAAAAAGAAAAAAATAATTTGCCTGTATGTCCGACCAAAGGCTGTTTTGTGGGCAGAAGAGATGGAGGTTGTTTTTCATCAGGTAGTTGGACAATCTTTTCCATTTCAATTGCTATACACTGTGCCTGATCAGCTAAATAGAATGATAAGGACTGTACAAACAAGGGAGGGATACCAACACGAAGAGGGAATCTGGACCCAACCTGTGGCACTAAAACTCACTTCCAGATCATGGATGGGGCTTCTCTTCCTATGAATGGGGAAGAAGCCAGTGCTCCCAGTCTAACCACAGCAATCACCTTGGGTTCTTTTCACACCCAAGGGGTCTGCCCCTGCTCCGGATTCTTCTCATGCTGTTGGCAGTATGGTTCATGCCTTTATACACAGCCCTTGCTTCTCTGACTGCTGAGAGCATGGAACAGTCATGTTTGTGTCTGTAAACCCATGGCTGCAACCATGTGTGCTCAGAACTGCCTTTAAAACCTATTCAAATGCACTTTACCATTTGTCAAACAGTTTTCATAGAATTTCCAAAGGGACATCATTTAAGTCCCCTGCTAAGATAAACTTAACCATTCTGAAGTAATGTTTCTGACTAAGTATTCTATTCTGTTTCTTAAAACATAGTCCCATAAACCAATGCCCAAGCCCCACTGTTAAACTGTATTTAAAATCAGCTTTTTACCATAGATGGGCTTCAAACCTCGCCACCTATTCTACTCAAAACTACCTGAGTAAGACTCTTTCAAAACTGTTTTTAAATTTAACCAAAGATTACCGTTCACATGAGCTCTACATTGTATGACTTATTACCAATGTCCTATTGATTCCTAAGTGAGTACTATGATATCTAATTTTAATCAGTATTCCTACTCAACGTACTTTAAAATACATTTGTCACCAATATTTCCAAAACATGTTTTAAGTGGAGGATTATAATCATAACAAAGTCAAATCGAAAATAATGTGCCTGCTTTAAAATATTGCTAAATTTTGCCATTCTATATCCTATTACCAGTGAGAACCTGATCCCTGGTCCTTTTTTTAGGATTAATTGGGACCAACTCCCTCAAAACATACCCTTCTTTCTACAAGCATGATTCTGCACAGACAGGAGAAAATTGCACTCACAAAAATTCTGTTGCTGCACAAACAGGAAAATATTTAGGGGTAACATTGATCCTATCTGGCGAAAAATAACATGTTTTGAAAGCAACCTAGGAAGGGGATGTGGACATTTTGACTCATGGTTAGACTTTGGGTCTCATCAGGAAAGAAGTTGTCTGACTAAAGTTTCCTAGAAACTGTGGAATATTGGGACCTTCAATAAGGCATCATCTAACCAATACAAGCAAGAATACTTCAAGACAGAGTCTATAATGTATATTAGACCAGGGTGCTCTTCACAGTTTGGGATGTGCTCTTAAGGGAACTTAAGCAAAGCGAACAAATGATGGACAGAATGCTGAACAATGCAAACATTCACCTCAATCACAAAGATCTGGGTTTAATCCATCATTTTGTTTGCCCACCACGCCACCCCAGTTCGGACCCAAACATATGCAAATCAGTCTTGACCCTGTTCCCCATGGGAACAGTACAGCCTGAACTGCCAAGCCAGGTCCTTTCTGGACTGGAAACAAGCATCCTGGGACCGGTTTAAGGGTATCACTCTTGATCAGCCAGGCTAGCTTGAATCCAGTGGCGCAAGGAGTATGGGGCCCATGTCTGGGCAGATCCTTCCCACTTAGGGCAACAAAAGCAAAAAGAACAGATGATGGACAGAATGCTGAACTATGCAAACATTCACCCCCACTCACAAAGATCTGGGATTAATCCATCATTTTTTTGTCCACTACACCACCCCAGTTTGGATCGAGCCACATGCAAATCAGTCTTGACCCTGTTCCCCATGGGAACAGTCTAGCCTGAACTGCCAACCCAGGTCCTCCCTGGCCTGGAAACTTTTTCTAAATTTTTTGCATGGTGTGTGATCGGAGTTGGTTTAGCATTTATTGTGCACAGGAGATTGCCAGATAACAAGAACACTCTGCAAAGGTCCTATTAGAAATTGAAGACAGCAAATGAAGGAGAAGAAAATACAACTTTGCAAAGTACAGCCTTTGTCACTGACGTTCACCGAACTCCAAAATCAGATTCCAAAATAGGAACAAAAAAAACCCTAAAAATCTTACTGTCATCCACCTACTTCAACTTAATCAGATTTTTCTTGTGATATTAAGGTGGTAATCAATCACTATCCGTGAACAATGCAGATCCAGCAGTCTCTAGCCACAATCTAGCATCTTCGCCTGCTCTTGCCATTTCCTGTGCCCTATCAAGGCAAGGCCTACAATTATTTATTGTTTGTGACATTTTTGAAATGACAAACAAAAATATTTTTAAAAAGTCTCATTAAAGTTACAGAATTGGTTTCATATTTACTTGGTCAAAGTGCAGAGATAAATATATTGTAACCTTTTACAAGGAAGTACCTCATAAATTTGAATTGGACTTCCTAAAACACATCTGGTTTAAAGGAGTCTCAAATACTCGCTTGTTCTTTTACAACAACTTTGGGCATGTTGACACAGAGATCCTCCTTGAGCTGCTTCTGCCTGATTGCATTTCCAGTGTAATGCAATCAGATTCCTAGGGAATATCAGATGCTTAGCATACTTTTAAAATAAGATGGTACGCGCATCTGGTTTGCTTAGACATCCCGTCATAATACTTAGGCCGTCATTACAACCCTGGTGGTAAATCCCGCTTTCCGCCGTGCTGAAGACCGCCAACATACCGTTGCGGCGGCGGACATCCGCTACAGGTATTACGACTCATAGCTCGGAATCTACCACAATTCAGACACCCACACAAGTCCACCACACCAAAGGTCAGTGATAAACTGGCGATAGCAAAACCCACACCGCCACGCCAACAAGAATACGCCCACACTATCACGACCCATGCTTTCAACCGTGGTAATCCATTGGCGGTACACATCGCTGCGCTCAATAAACACACACACATTTACAAAACACAACTACATTGGACAATTCTAAATGCACACACCTGATACACATACACACACCACACACTCACAACACCATAAAACACACACCCACATTACCCACAAACCCTTACAACCCAAAATTTTAAAGAAGGCCAGAGAGAGAGATTAGCTAACACAACACCAGCATCCACAGACACACAACACCATCACTTATACAACATCCACACACCTCAAACAACACACACCAACACATCCCCTCACACATCACAACAGACAGCACCTCACACATCCCCACACCACATCATGGCACCTCAAAGACACCCCAGGTTTTCTGAAGAGGAGCTCCGGGTCATGGTGGAGGAAATCATCCGGGTAGAGCCACAGCTATTCGGATCACAGGTGCAGCAGACATCCATTGCAAGGAAGATGGAGCTATGGCTTAGAATTGTCGAGAGGGTCAACGCGGTGGGACAGCATCCAAGAACACAGGATGACATCAGGAAGAGGTGGAACGACCTACGGGGGAAGGTACGTTCCGTGGTATCCAGACACCAGATTGCTTTACAGAGGACTGGCGGTGGACCCCCACCTCCTCCCCCACAACTAACAACATGGGAGGAGCAAGTCTTGGCAATCATGCATCCTGAGTGCCTCGCAGGAGTAGCAGGAGGACTGGACTCCTGTAAGTCATATATTTACTACTATATCCCCCCAACCCCACCTGCATGCCATCACATACTCCCACTTTTACCCTCACCCCATCACACCATCAACTCCATATGTCCCACTATCACAACCCACACATCTCAATACCAAGGCCATGCATGCAACACCTTTGCATGGACCACCGTCACCAAAGCATGTCCAGTACAGAAACCCATACAGACCCCAAAACAACTATCACAAAAGGGCTAACACAATGATGCAAGAACAGGAGTAGAGGGTACCTCACCCAATGCACAAGATGGCACACACAGATTCTAAAATTAGGCATTTACACCCCAACAGGACCCATACCCAACGTCACCAGACAGGAGGTGCCAGGCATATCCAGTCCCCCCACAGAAGAGGCCCACAGTGATGAAAGCAGCTCTGCACGCCTGGATCAAGATGACCAGCCCGGCCCACCAGGGACCTCAGGACAGTCGGTTCCCCTGACACAGTCCCAAACCACCACAGTGCCTCCCTCTTCAAAAAACACCAGCACAGCACCCGCTCAGCTGGCCCATCCCTCTGTCCTCAGGACACGTCAATCAGCAGTGTGTCCACCACTACAGTGACGACAGGCAAACCCACCAACCCAAGACAATCAGGGACCTGGGGTCAGTGGCAGTGGGCACACGGTTCAGGGGACAGAGGTACAGATAACAGGGAAACTGGGAGGACTGCTATGTGACAGGGGGAGGACAGGCCCAGGGAACCCACTCTCCACGAGGCACTCTCCAACATCATGGGAGCATACCAACCTTCCCAGGAGACCATGGGCACGGTACTGGCCAAGTTTCAGGAGACCCCGCGGCTGCATGAGGAACACTACCTTTGGATCAGGGAGGACTTGAAGTCCATTAACACCATCCTGGTCACCATTGCAGGGGTGCTGGCAGACCTTGTCAACACCATAAGGGACACAGTGGCACACAAATGGGCCCCTGGCATTAGCCTGGAAGATGAACAGCCCTCCACCTCCGCCGGTGCTAGTGGACAGGAGGCACCAACACAGGAACAACAGGCCACCAGCACCCCACCCCCTGCAGAAGGAGAACCACTATGCAAACAGTCCCTGAAATCCAGGAACAAGACAGAGAACATTGCCAAGACTCTCGACAGGAAATAAGACCACCCTGAATGTCACCCTTCTGTCCCACTTTGTCATCCTGTCCACCTTAAACTGCCATATCTCCACTTCCTATGCCCCATTGGACAATGCACCTGTAAGACCAAGACACTGGACTATGCCATTGACATTCCTCCACCATCACCCCAGCCCATTTCACATCCCCCTCCACTTACACCCTTGAATCACAAAACAATCTGGAGTCAGTCTGTGCTTTCACAAAAGTATAATTGCAAAATCTCTGGAATACAGCAATGTCAATGTACTTGTTCACATACCAATGTTACACAGCTGTATGCCAGGAGTAAACATAGCAGAGGGCACATATTGGGACCCAGATCTGTGAAATGGAAAGCCAAAGTGACAAGTCAGGGTCCATACACAGAGTGAAAATGGCAGACTTATGCTAGCTCCTACAATAGTATGAGATGTGGGAAGCAGTTCCATCTTCTTACCTGTGTCTCACTGGAAGTATTGCATGATGATGTTGTTTCCGTTGTCTACATCTTCTTCTTCTGCCTCCTCTTCTTCACTGTTCATAGGCTCCACAGCTGCCACAAGACCACCATCAGGCCCATCCTCCTGCAGAAAAGGCACCTGGCGTCGCAAAGCCAGGTTGTGCAACATACAGCAGGCCCTGAAGATCTGGCACACCTTCTTCGGTGAGTAGTATAGGGATCCAGCTGTAAGATGGAGGCACCGGAATCTGGCCTTCAGGAGGCCGACGGTGCGCTTGATTCTCCTCCTAGTTCGCCCATGTGCCTTATTGTAGTGTTCCTCTGCCCTTGTCCTGGGATTCCTCACTGGGGTCAGTAGCCATGACAGGTTGGGGTAACCAGAGTCACCTGCAAATATCGAGGGACGACTGTTAGACATCCTCCAAACATTAGGGAATCTCCCATACCCAGACACCAAATGAAACTGTGTGGGGACTTTAGGCTCACCTATTAGCCACACACAGTGACTCTGGAGTTGCCCCATCACATAAGGTATGCTGCTATTTTTCTAAATGTAAGCGTCATGCACTGAGCCAGGATACTTGGCATTCACATGGGAGATGTACTGGTCTGCCAAACACACCATCTGCACATTCATTGAGTGGTAGCTTTTCCGGATTCTGTACACCTGTTCATTCCTACGGGGGGACAAATGCCACATATGTACCATCAATGGCACCAATGATGTTGGGGATATGTCCCATGGATAGAAGTCACCTTTCACTGTGGGTAAATCCTCCACTTGAGGGAAAACAATGTAGCTGCGCATGTGTTTCAGCAGGACAACACGTTAGAGAACATTGGCTGGGACATCCCTGATGCCATGGCCACTGTTGTTTGAAAAGACCCACTGGCCAGGAAATGGAGTACAAACAGCACCTGCACTAGAGGGGTTATTCCTGTGGGATGGCAGATAGGTGAAATCAGGTCTGGCCCCAACTGGGCACACAGTTCCTGGATTGTTGCACGATCAAGTCTGTAAGTGATAATTATGTGTCTCTCTTCCATTGTCGACAGGTCCACCAGGGGTCTGTACACCGGAGGATGCCGCCATCTCATCACCTTCCCCAGCGGACGTGCTCTATGGAGGAGAACGGTGAGCAGAGGGTCATACAACACTTAGGTATCACAATGTTCTTTTTGCAAAAACATTACAATTTCTCCATGTGCCTTTGTCTGTCCGTATTCCTGGCCTAAAAATGTGTGACACAGTTATTTGGCCTGCCATGTGGCCCCCTGAAATGGCGGCTGCCGGACCTGTAAGGTGGGACAAGGGGAAATTAGGTAACTGCGCTGGCGTTGCACACCGTCGCGGTAGGAGGTCGAAGACCGTGGCGCAATTCAGCATTTGTTAACATTGGGCCCTATGGGTTCTAGGAGCCAATGACAATGTACGCCGGTGGTGACGGTATGCACTGCCGTGGACGTGGCCGCCATTTCCTAACTGTTCACTCCCTTGAAACCTGACCTTCAACAGGAGAGGACCTACACTGCAAGTGCTGCTGTGACCTGTGTCTGGAAGAGTTGGAAAAACTAGTGGATGGGGTCCTCCTCCAGTACACGCAACTGTACGGTCCTCCAGACAAACAGGTGAGTACACTGTGAGCATGGTGGGTGGCACATGATTGTATGGAGTGTCGTGGATGGAAGAGGGAGGGGAGGGGGACAGGCCAGCATGTGAGGATAGTGTGTGTGTATGTATGTCTGGGCCATGGTGGGAGATTTTTAGGCTATGCGTGAGAAGAACTGTATGGGATAGTAACATCCATTATTACTTCACTTGTCCTCTAGGTCAGCGCCCACCAGAAGAACGGTATTTGGAGTGCCATCGCCAAGGAAGTGCGGACCCTGGGGGTCTACCATAGACGGAGCACCCACTGCCGGAAAAGATAGGAGGACCTGCGCCGCTGGAGCAAGAAGACGGCGGAGGCCCAGCTGGGGATGGCCTCCAAACGTAGAAGGGGTGCCCGTCACACCATGACCCCCCTGATGTAGCGGATCCTGGCGGTGGCATATCTGGAGTTGTATGGGCGCTTGAGGGCATCACAGCAGCCACAAGGGGGTGAGTACACTTTCATTCAGCTGACTCTGCACGCTTGACGAGGTGTCTGGGGGGGGGTGGTGGGCGGCGGGTTCCCCTAGGCAAGAGCATACACGCAAAGGTAGATCCATTGTTTTGCAGCCTCATTCCCAGTCCAACCTCAAAGGTGGTATTTGTCCTCTACACCTAGTCAGGATCCCATGGGTGCCAGCTGTGCATGAAATGGGTCTAGACAGAGTCCCCGATAGGCATGGGCTTTCCCCTGCCCTGTCAGTGCATGGCTTAGTGCATAGGGCTGCTCCGTGTGTTGTGTCTGCCAACGGCAGTGGTGTTGCATGCATTGACCATGTGTCTCTTCTGTCTCCGCCCCCTTTTTGTTTTGTCACCCTGTTCTTGCGTGCATTAGCATCATCTGGCGGAGGAGCAGTGGCAGTAGAGAAGGAGGGAGCTGCATCCCACATGGCCTGAAGGCACCAGTGGGACGGAGGGCGAGGGGAGCTCCACGACAGGGACAGGAACATACACCAGCGACAGCGACTCCTCCTCTGATGGGATCTCCCTTGCGGTGGCGGGCACCTCTGTGCCCACCGCATCAACAGGTACAGCCGCACCGCCCTCCCAGCAGCCCCTCAGCGTGTGTCCCGTGCCCGCTCACCCAGGAGGGTGGGCATCTCCTTCGCCCCAGGCACCTCAGCCCCTTTCCCAGTCAGTCCTGCTGCCCCCAGTGAGGAGGCTATTGACCTCCTGAGATCCCTCACTGTTGGGCAATCTACCATTTTGAATGCCACCAGGGTGTTGAGAGGCATTTGCAGCAAACAAATGCATACCTGGAGGGCATTCAGTCTGGCCAGGCGGCCCAACAGAGAACATTTCAGGCTCTGGCCTCAGCAGTGATGGTAGCCATTGTCCCTGTGTCCAGCCTCCCCCCTCCAACTTCCTCCACCCAGACCCAATCCCCTGTACCTCAGCCTATCCCAAGCACACCACCAGACCAGCATGCACACTCATCAACACACAAGAGTGGACATGGCAAACATAAGCCCCACACATCCCACTGGCACTCACACAAACACCATCCCCATGGAGACACATCAACATCCACTGCCACCACTGTGTCCCCCTCCTCCACGTCCTCCTCCTCCCTCCCTGTCTCATCTCCACTCACACCTGCATGCACTACATCTTCATCCACTACCTCCATCACCAGCACACCCATCACCACACACCGCTCATGTGCAATCACCACCCCCACTACCATTCACACATTCCGTGTCCTCTCCCAGTGTGTCTGTGAGCCCTCCTCCCAAAGTACACAAACGCAGGCACACACCCACCCAACAGCCATCCACCTCACAACAGCCTCCGGCCCATGCACCTTCACCCAAATTCAGCAAACGTACACCTCCTACAACCACTACCTCTTCCTCCACTCCCAAACCCCCTCCATCTTCCCTTCCCAGTGTGTCTAAGAAACCTTCCCTGGCTAACATTGACCTCTTCCTTATACCTCCCCCGTCGTCCTTCCCCAAGGGCCAGGCTTTCCAGGTCCCAGCCCAGCTCCTCAGTCACCAAATCCCAAGCACAGTGGTGCCAGCAACTCCGGTCTCATCATGGGCACCACCCATCAGGGCTGCCAGTGTGCCACCTAGCGAGGCCAAGGAGCAGGCCATTCCGCCACCTGCCAAGGTGAAGAAGGTGCCCACATGCCGGAGGGAGAAGCCGCACATACCAGCAAGCAAGGGCTCCTCCAAACCAAAAGGGGACAGTGGCAAGACACCAGCAGCAACATCAAAGGTGGGGAAGGGACACAAGCCGAAGAGCAGGTCAGGACAGGGCACGGTGGCTCTGACTGAGGGACCAGAGTCACCCCTTCTGTCAACCACTGCACTAACCTGTATGGCGGTGGACACCGCCACCAGCACCCCCACCAGCACCACCACCTGCACGTCTGCTCCCTCAGCAACAGTCCCTAGCATCATCCCCAGTGGGCAGCCATCTGAGGCTGCAGGAGACGTCCTGCTGTGTCCCTCAACAGGTGCAGACACATGCACCACCGCCAGCACCTCCGCCACAGACACTGCCGCAAGCACCGCCACCAGTCCCGCGATGTGCACAGACAGTGCCACCACATCTGACATGGCAATCATCCCCAGTGGGCAGCCATCCGAGGCTGCAGGAGACGTCCTGGACCCTGCCCAGCTTCCATGAGGCATGACTCTCAGCACTGTTTCTATCTGCAGGTGGCAAGCGAAGTCGCAGCAGGGTGGAGTGTGTCTCTGCCTCCATGATGTATCATGCTACTTGTTCCCAGGCAATCTCGTGGCACACACACCCATGTGAGGGAATGGGACCTGCCACACTGCATGTGAAGCACTCTGGGCACCAAGCCCCCTCCAGAACCAGTGGAGAGATACATCCACTACCTCAGTCCTTGGCAGAATGAAGCACTCTGGGCACAAAGCCCTCTCCAGAACCAGTGGAGAGATACATCCACTACCTCAGTCCTTGGCAGGATGAAGCACTCCGGGCACAAAGCCCCCTCCAGAACCAGTGGAGAATCACATCCACTACCTCAGTCCTTGGCAGGATGAAGCACTCTGGGCACAAAGCCCCCTCCAGAACCAGTGAAGAATCACATCCACTACCTCAGTCCTTGGCAGGATGAAGCACTCCGGGCACAAAGCCCCCTCCAGAACCAGTGGCGAATCACATCCACTACCTCAGTCCTTGGCAGGACTAAGCACTCCGGGCACAAAGCCCCCTCCAGAACCAGTGGAGAGATACATCCACTACCTCAGTCCTTGGCAGGATGAGGCACTCCGGGCACAAAGCCCCCTCCAGAATCAGTGGAGACTGACATCCACTTGTGAAACTGTGGCTTTGTACTCCCCAGGATAGAGCAGTGGGCAAACCACCCACTGGAAAGACTTGTGAGACTGTGGCTTTGCACTCCCCAGGATACAGTGGGCATGGAGCCCCCTCGTAGAGCAGTGGCGTTGTGCGTTCATCCGACTGAGGTGCCCCCTTCCCCCGAGGTGCCTGTTTCATTTCGATCTGATGCCCCTGCAGTGTTCTCTGTTTCAAGTCAGGTATCTTGTGTGGGCTTTGCCTATGCATTTTGGGACACTGATCCACGGATGATGTTTGAGTAATATCCGGACTTGTGTAGTTGGTGTATATATTTGTATATACTGATTTTAGAAATTGCACTATCTGATTTTTATTGATTACAGTTGTTACAATAATTTCCTTTTGTCTTTGCATTCTTCCTGGGGTGAGGGGGTGTATGTGTAATGTTGCTGCAAGTATTTGTGTGTATGGTGTTGTGGGTGAGGGTGGGGTTGGGGTTATTGCGTATTGCGTGTTGCATGTGTGTGTCACTTTCTTTTCCCTCCCACCCTCCCCTGTGTTGTAGCTGCAGTACTTACCGTGGTCGTCGACGGTGTCTTTCCTGCTCCTGATACAGAAGGAGGAAGACCAGCATGGGCAGGACGTGTAGTTTGGGCTCCATGGCGACCTGGTTCCTCGTTGGCTGTCAAGAGGTTGAGTGGTTTCACTTCTGTGTACTGTTTCCGCCGTGCTTTTGATAGCTTTGGTACCGCCCCGGAAAAGGTGGCGGATAGGCATTTTGTAATAGTGTGGGTGGTACTTTGTCCTCCGCCTGCCTGTTGGGGGTTAACGCTGTGGTGTTTGTTTCAACCGCTGTGGCAGTCGGAGTGTTAAAGCGGCTGTCTATGTTGGCGGTTTCCGCCATGGTCGTGATTCCATTTCTTTTTCCGCCGGGCTGTTGGCGGTATTACCGCTGCTTTATCACAGATCGCCAGGGTTGTAATGAGCGCCTTAATGTCAAGAATATCTTTTCCCAAAATAGCTTTAGATCAGGACAGAATGTGAACCTATCTGCATTCTCAGATGCACATCAAGCATACAAAATATATCTCTCTATAGGTATGTGTATATATATATATATATATATATATATATATATATATATATATATATATATATATATATATATATAGCATTTTTTTACATGTGTTGTTTTCCGGGAGCCACGATCAGCCCCCAGGGAAACCACACATATATAAAAGTGATATATATATATATATAAATATATATATATATATATATATACAGAGAGAGAGAGAGAGAGAGATTATCTCTATAAAGAAATAGATCTGTCTTTTGTCTAGTGGGAGTTTTGACGCCATAAAGTAGCGCAGATGGTTTATATGCCTGCTGCAAAGGATATAAATGTATCTAGCTGAGTGGATTAGTAAAGCCAGGTGTTATCTGCGCTTTAAAATAAATGAAATGTATGTGGAGGGGGGCTGTGGAGATATGAGGGGCACTTTTGCTGGGTGGTACTGAGGAAATTAGAAGAGGAGGTCATGGGAGGCAAAGCACCAAAAATGATTGTCGCACTGGGAGCCACCAGTGCTAAAGGCTGTGATAATAGGTATGTGTAAGGTGAAGTAATAGTGTGTCTTTTTTTTTTTTTCAGTGTCTTCAGATAATCTGCTGAATCAGAGAAGAAGAGAAGGTAAGGTGACAACATTTACTATTGGACACATCACACACCCACGATCAATTTTGTGACTCTATCTGCCTTCTACGTAGGCTAGTACTTTAGAGGGATAGTTTAGACAGTTGGATGACTGCTGCTCAAGCTCTAAGTCAAGTTATGGAGGATAGCTCTGAGGCAGGATCAGAGACTGAGACAGCATCTGAGGGAAAGGACAATGAGGCAGAATCTGGGAGTGATTTTTCACTCGTCAGAGTCAGATCCGACGACACCTCTTTCAGTGATTCTGAGGGAGACAATGAGGACAGTCATGCTGTCCCTTTGCAAGCACAGTCTGTGCAGCGGGACAACAGCAGGTTAGCCCACCCAGAGAGCAGGTGCATGCAGCAGCAAGCACAGAGAGAGTGCTCTCTTGTAAGCCCCCCGATTTAGTTCAGCCCCAAATTCCACTTTTTACTGGTGACGCTGGATGTAAAGTCAATACGGCCAACTTTTTGCCAGTCGACTACGTCCACCTATTTATGGATGTGGATTTCCTTCAGGAAATTGTGCAGCAAACAAATGTGTGTGTAGACCAAGGGAGGGAGCATGCGGCACTCTAGGGCCCCATTCTAGGGCACGCCAGTGGACTCCCACTTCGCTGGTGGAGTTGAAGATATCTTTGGGCCTTACGCTCAAAATGGGGTTAATGCAGAAACCCACCTTGCAGTCCTACTGGACGACTCGCACGGTTTGAGTAACCACCATCTTTGCACCATACATGAGCAGAGATTGTTTTTGGCTGATGCAGCGCATGCTGCATTTCAATGACAATTCTGCTGCATTGCCTCAGGACCTATAGCAGTTGATGAGTCCTTGATCCTGTACAGAGGACGGCTGCTGCTCAGACAGTACATTGTGAGCAAAAGAGCTTGCTAAGGAATGAAGCTGTACATGCCATGTGAGAACCCTTCTGGCTTTGTGTACACCTTGAGAGTGTATACAGTGAAGGACTCTACCCTAAACCCTGTAGGTTGTCCTCCTGCGTTAGTGGTCACAGGTAGCATGGTATGGAAACATGGCCAGCCACTCCTTCACAAAGGTTATAACCTTTATGTGGGCAATTTCTGTAAAGGAGTTGAGCTGCTCAGTGAGCTGTACAAAGCTGGCACTGTGGCCTGCGGTACATTTTGTTGTAACCGCAAAGGATTCCTGCAGGAGCTTGTTTGTAAGAAGCTCCAGAAATCCCAGAGTACTGCGTTGCATTCCAACGAAATGCTCGCAGTCCAGTTCTTGGATAGGCATGATGCATACGTGCTCACTACAATTCATGATGAGAGCACTTCCTCCATCATTGGAGTCAGATGGCCGAAGTCCACAAGCCCATCTGTATACTTGATTACAATAAGTACATGGGTGGACTGGACAAGAACGACCAGGTTCTTCAACCATACAATGCGCGTCATAAAACTCACACTTGGTGCAAGAAACTGTTTATCCAGCTGATCCAGATGGGAACATACAATGCGTATGTTGTTTACCATCAGACAACCACAGGAAGACTCATGACTTTCCTTGACTTCCAGTTGTCTGCAATTGAAAGCCTCACTGCTGTTACAGAAGCAGCAGCAGCCTCCAACGCATGTATTCTGGAGAATGTGGCAAGGCTGAAGGAGCGACACTGCTGATCGCATTCCTAAAACACCCAAAAAGGATTGTCCATGTCGTATCTGCAAAGTGTGCTCGAAGCATGGAAAGCAGCAGGAGAGTCGGTATTACTGTCCCCAGTGCCCATCTCAACCAGGCTTCTGTGTCCCTACATGCTTTATGTTATATCATACTGAAGCGAAGTCCTGGGAAATCGACTGAAGTGGAGCTGCCGTTAGGTAATCCTTTCACTGGCTGTGCATGGATTCTGAACGTCCATGGGCCACTGCTTCCTTAGGCAATCAGCCACAGAATTTTACTTCATCTACTTCAGGAAATCATGGACTTCCTTATGCCTGCTTGACACCTATATCCACCGTCAGAATGTGGTAGGTGTTCTGTTCAATTAACGTGAATTATAGTCCCCATACTGCACATACTAGTAGACAGAACATATGCCACATTGTCAAGGAGTGCCCTGTGTGGCAAAAAGTTAAAGGCATGACTGAATTTGTAAGTGCTTGTTAGGGAACTTATGTATGCTACACAAGGAACACCATGATTGCCAATGAGAACCAGGGTAAGTGTAATAAGTCAAACAAATGTCCTTTCGGACAATATTCATCAACATTTCTTCTTGTTTGAAAGTGTGCAAAACAATTTGTAGCTTCACTTTCAAAGCAAAAGTAGAAGTATTGGAGAATGAGTCCCACAGGATATCTGTTTGACTTTTTACTTTAGAGACCTTAGAATTTCTTCACCAGCATGTCTGCCTTAGATTCAGCGGTAGATATGCTCACTCGGTTCAAGGAATAGGCCTCCCAAGTCATACTCAGAGACCCCCAACTTGCATCCACAAACTAGTATAGGTTCACTTGGCAATTATACAGGATTAGTCAGGACTCTGATGAGGACAGAGACATGAATGGGTAAGGAAAGCTTATGGTAGGTTTGCCTTCACATGGATATTGCACAGGCAGAAGACAGATAGTAAAGGTAGTACAGATGTACATCGTCTACACCTATGGATTCAAAATCACTGGTGCCATCCCAGCACTGAAGGACAATGACATGTTTGGGTCAGTGTTTGATCTGCGTTTCATGTTCACCCTCGATCAGAACTTAGTAGATGTTCAATTTGCTGTATGATAAGTGCATCACAGTCACAGCACTGCACATAATGTTGGCTGGGACATATGCTATGTTCTAACGGACTACCCTGTGTGCCAAACACTACCCTTTTTCATAGCCTTTGACCTTCTCTTTAGGGAACATCATGAGAATTCCCCAGCTTGTATTTAGCACAGTGAGTGTGCTAAAGGAGCATGAAAAACATGTCTTCCTAAGCCTCACGTGGCAGTCATGGGAGTCATTAGTAAAGGCTTGTTAAGCATGCCTTTGGTAATTTTCAGGAAGAAGGAGGCGGCTACTTGACAAGTGGTAAAATGACGCGTGTATTGGCAGCCGGAGAAGGAGGGGCAGTTGAGAAGCCCAGGAGCCCTTTAAATTTCATCTTTCGCATTCCCGCCGGCGGGACGCACGTATTGGCAGCCGGAGAAGGAGGGGCAGTTGAGAAGCCCAGGAGCCCTTTAAATTTCATCTTTTGCGCTCCCGCCCGCGGGACGTGCCCGGACGAAGCCTGGGCCAAGGGTGGGCCCGTCCTTGCCCGTGATTCCTAGGAAGAGGCAGGGCAGGGCCCCCGACATCTTTATCAAGGCCCTTGGATTTGGTGACATACAGGCACGTGGCTGCCGGGAGGTACTTTCTTAGCGTTTTCTTTTCTCTGCTGCTCACATGACTGAGTTTAACTCTTAGATTACGTAAACCAATTTCAAAGAACAGTATCTAGTTACTGTCATTGGGGCAGGTTCAAATTCTTATATACCTGAGGCTGTGCTTACATCAAGAACGCTAGTTTTTGTTTGCAACTGTAGCAACTGTTGGAGGTGGGACTAAGTGGGACTAAGGGGGTCTTTCTGACCTCGGCGGTAAAAGTCGCTTACCGCCGGCCAGAAGGCCGCCATAACACTGCCGCGGCCGCGGTAAACCGCCACGGTCATTCTGACCCGCAACTGGCAAACCGCCAAAAACCCGACATCCACAAAAATCCGCCACACCAAAGGTCAGCGAAAAAATGGCGCTGACCAAACCTCCACCGTCACGCCAACAGAAATACGCCCATACCATTCCGACCCACAAATCCACGCGGCGGTCTTTCAAACGCGGTATTCCATTGGCGGTACACACCGCCGCGGTCAAAATACACACACACATAGAAAACTCAGCAACATTGGTCAGTTCGAAATACACACAACTGATACACATACTAACACCACTCCCACACACCCAACACAATATAAAACACACACCCACATCACCCATAAGCCCCTACGACCCAAAATCATTGACAAAGGCTAGAGAGAGAGCACAGAACAGAGAATCCCACAACACAGAGGCACACAACACCATCACCCACACAGAATCCACGCACCAAACACCACACACCACCACACGCACCACACTCATCACCACAAACGCCACCCCATACCTCAACCACACCACCCCATGGCACCCCAAAGACACCCCAGGATCAGTGACGCCGAACTCAGGGTCATGGTGGAGGAAATAGTCCGTGTAGAGCCCCAGCTCTTCGGGGCACAGGTGCAGCACACCACAATTGCCAGGAAGATGGAGCTATGGCAAAGGATAGTGGACAGGGTTAACGCGGTGGGACAGCATCCACGCAATCGGGAGGACATCAGGAAGAGATGGAACGACCTACGGGGAAGGTGCGTTCCATGGTATCAAGGCACAACATTGCGGTGCAGAAGACTGGCGGCGGACCCCCACCTACTCCCCCAGAATTTACCGCGTGGGAGGAGGAAGTCTTGCACATCCTGCATCCTGAGGGCCTTGCAGGAGTAGGCGGAGGAATGGACTCTGGTAAGGCAAATCTTCACTACTGCTTCCCACCCCCACCCCACCTGCATGCCAAATCATACCCCCACCCTCACCCCCTCCCCCATCACACCAACCCCTAGCAAAAGGCTCACCATCACAACCCACCCATCCCAACACCAAGCCCTGCATGCGACCCCAAAGCATGGACACCCATCACCAAAGCATGCCCACTGCACACACACATCACCCCCACAAGCCACCCTCACAAAAGCCCCCACAAGGAAATGCCTGAACATGGGTACACGGACACCCACCCATCACACGAAATGCCACACACAGAAGCAATAACCATACCTTTATACCCCTGCAGGACCCGAACGCCACCACACCGCCACGGATGGTCCAGAGATGTCCATCCCACCCCCAGAAGAGGCCCCAGCGATGACAGCAGCTCTGTCTCCCTGGAGCCAGACGACCAGCCCGGCCCATCGGGGACCTCTGGACAGTCGGTTCCCCGCAGACAGCCACAGGCTACACCAGACCCAACCCCCTCTGGAAACACCAGCACAGCTCCCACCCAGCGGGCCCATGCTTCTGTCTCCAGGACACGTCAATCAGCGGTGTGTCCACCACTACAGGGTACCCAGGTTGACCCACCACCCCAACAACAACAGGGACCTGGGGGCAGTGGTAGTGGGCACACCGTCCAGGGGACAGAGGCCCAGGAACACCGGGGAACTGGGAGGGCTGCTGTGCGACAGTGGGGGGGCAGGCCCGGGGAACCGACTCTCCAAGAGGCCCTCTCCTCCATCATGGGAGCATACCACCGCTCCCAGGAGACGATGGCGACGGTACTGGCCCGGTTCCAGGAGATCCAGGAACTGCAGGAGGAACGGTACATGGGGTTCAGGGAGGAACTGAGGAACATCGGTTCCGCAATGGGGACCATCGTCCTGGCCCTTACCCAGATCGTCACCACATTGCGGGACCATGTGGCACCCCAAAGGGCCCCTGTCACTAGCCCAGGAACAGCCTACCACCTCCGCCGGCGCTAGTGGACAGGAGGCCCCCACACAACGACAGGCCACCAGAACCCCACCTCCTGCAGAAGAAGAACCACCCCGCAAGCGGAACCTGAGATCTCACAAGAAGACAGAGTAGGATTGCAAGACCCCCAACAGCCTAAGATACCCCCTGATGTCATCCCACTGTCCCACATTGTCACCCTGTCCAACCTTGAACTGCCCTTGCTCCATCCTTCCACAGGCATATGGACAATGCACCTGTGCGACTGAGAACTGGACTCTGCCATGGACATTACTCCACCCCCACCCATCCCTGCTTCCCAATCATTTACCTATATGTAGCACTTAAAATAAATCACTTATTCCACATAAAAAAACAGGAGTCTGCTTGTATTCTTAACAAATGTATTACACATAACGGTGCAATAATGTCCAGTTACTTTGTGATGACAACATACCAATTTCAATAAGCTTTAGTCCATGGGCAAACAAAGCTGAAGTCAGGCAGTGGGTCATACAGCTCTGAAAAGGGAATGGAAAGTCACAAATCAGTTAACAGGAACTGGGGGGAAACACAGACAGTGGAGACGCATGAGGCCTCAAGTAAATGTAAATTGGGGTGGCTGTTTCTTAACTGTGTGCTACTGAAAGTATTGTTGTATGACTGTATCCCTGTTGTCCGTGTCGTCCCCATCGTCTTCCTCCTCTTCACTCTCCACAGGCTCCTCAGCTGCAACACCACCACCATCTGGACCATCCTCCTTCAGAAAAGGCACCTGGCGTCGCAATGCAAGATTGTGAAGCATACAGCAGGCCACGATGATCTGGCACATCTTCTTTGGTGAGTACATGAGGGATCCCCCTGTCATATGCAGGCACCTAAACCTGGCCTTCAGGACCCCGAAGGTCTTTTCTATGATCCTCCTAGATCGCCCATGGGCCTCATTGTACCGTTCCTATGCCCTGGTCCGGGGATTCCTCACTGGGGTCAGTAGCCACGACAGGTTGGGGTAACCAGAGTCACCAATTAGCCACACATGGTGTCTCTGTAGCTGTTCCATCACATAAGGGATGCTGCTATTTCGCATGACATACGCGTCATGCACTGACCCAGGGAACTTGGCATTTACATGGGAGGTGTACTGGTCAGCCAAACAGACCACCTGTACATT
This sequence comes from Pleurodeles waltl, assembly GCF_031143425.1. Lineage (NCBI taxonomy): Eukaryota > Metazoa > Chordata > Amphibia > Caudata > Salamandridae > Pleurodeles > Pleurodeles waltl. Next base: position 187,892,898 of record NC_090439.1, on the reverse strand, counting down.
CATCGAATGATAACTTTTTCTGTTTCTGTACACCTGCTCACTTTCTTTGGGGGGGACCAAAGCCACATGGGTCCCATCAATGGCACCAATGATGTTGGGGATATGTCCAAGGGCATAGAAATCACCCTTCACTGTAGCCAATTCGCCCACCTCAGGGAAAATAATGTAGCTCCGCATGTATTTCATCAGGGCAGACAACACTCTGGACAAAACCTTAGAAAACATAGGCTGAGACATCCCAGATGATAGGGCCACTGTTGTCTGAAAAGACCCACTTGCCAAAAAATGGAGTACTGACAGAACCTGCACCAGAGGGGGAATCCCCGTGGGTTGGCGGATGGGGGACATCAGGTCTGGCTCCAGCTGGGCACATAGTTCATGTATAGTTGCTCTGTCAAGCCGGTATGTAAGTATAATATGTCGTTCTTCCATTGTCGACAGGTCCACCAGCGGTCGGTACACAGGAGGATTCATCCTTCTCCTCGCAAGTCCCAGCGGACGGTGCCTAGGAAGGACAACATGGAGCACAGAGTCAAGCAACCCACAGGTTAGTTCACACAGCTTGCACAGTACACGAATCGCTATGCATTGAATGGCTTGTATGAGTGGCAATGCAAGGCCTAGGCCTGTGTGACGCAGTAGAAATCATGCCATGTGGGCCCTTGAAATGGCGGCTGCCTGACCTGTGAAGTGTGACAGTGGGATGTGAGGTCACTGCGCTGGCGTGGCACACCGTGGCGGTAGGCGGTCGAAGACCGCGGCGCAAAGCAGCATTGGTTAACATTGAACCCTATGGGTCTCAGGAGCCAATGACGATGTGCGCCTTTGGCCGCGGTACGCACCGCCGCGGGCGTGACCGCCATTTTCTATCTGATTAATCACTCGAGACCTGATCATCCACAGGAGAGGACCTATACTGAAAGTGCTGCTGTGACCTCGGTCTGGGAGATACAATGGCTGCTGCGACTGGGGAAAGGGCCCCTGCCTTCACTGCTGAAGAATTGGAGAAAGTTGTTGATGGGGTCCTCCCCCAGTATGCGCTACTCTACGGTCCTCCAGACCAACAGGTTAGTACACAGGGTGCACGTTGAATGGGCTATGCCTGTGTTGAGTGGGGTGTATGTAAGATGGTGGGGAGGGGAGCGAAGGAGGAGTGCAACGCACCAAAGATGAGAGCATGTGCCACATGGCAAGGTTGGGGAGGGGGGGGGCCACTCACATTTACCAGGCAGAAAACTGATGCGATGTCCTTTACCACCATGTACATGTCACATAGGTCAGCGCCCATCAGAAGATCGACATTTGGCGTGCCATCGCCAAGGACGTCCGGGCCCTGGGGGTCCACAACAGACGGGGCACCCACTGCCGAAAGAGGTGGGAGGACATCCGCCGCGGGACCAGAAAGACCGCTGAGTCTCTGCTGGGGATGGCCTCCCAACGTAGGAGGGGTGCCAGCCGCCAATTGACCCCCCTGATGTCCCGGATCCTGGTGGTGGCCTACCCCGATTTGGATGGGCGCGGGAGGACATCACAGCAGACACAAGGGGGTGAGTATCAGCACATTCTGCTATCTTTGCGCGCAGTGAAGGTGTCTGGGTGGGGGAGGAGGGCTGTGGCTATCTCCAGGCCAGGGCGCATTCTGTAGGCTAGGCCCCTCCGTTAGACACGGCCCTGTGCCCCCGCCCCCCACCTCTGTAGGGTGCCAAGTACAGCTATCCATGGTCCGGCCTCACCCATGTGTGCATTTGTCGTCCATAGACCCGTAGGCCTAGTCACAATAACTGAGTAGTGTACCCCCATTGCGCGGCCTAGTTCAGGGGGCTTCTGTGTCTGTCCTCTCCGACAATGGTGTTGCCAATGCATGCACTCAACCTGTCTTCATTTCTCCCCCCCCCATTTTCTTTGTCTTCCTGTTCATGTGTGCATTAGCATCATCAGGCGGAGGAGAAGTGGCATCGGCGCACGAAGGAGCTGCATCTCACATGGCCCCGGAGGGCCATACAACAGACTCCGAGTACACCAGTGAGACGGAGGGCGAGTGGAGCTCCACAACGGGGACCCGTGGAGACGTCAGCGACACCAACACGTCCTCGGAAGGGAGCTCCCTAGCGGTGGAGGCAACATCCGTGCCCACCGCCACAACAGGTACAGCCGCCACCCAGCGCACCAGCCCCGCCCTCCCAGCAGCCCCTCAGCCTTCGCTCCGTGCCCGCTCACCCAGGAAGGTGGGCATCTCCTTCGCCCCAGGCACCTCAGGCCCTGCCCCAGTTACCCCTGCTGCCCTCAGTGAGGAGGTCATTGACCTCCTCAGGACACTCATTGTTGGGCAGTCTACCCTTTTGAATGCCATCCAGGGTGTAGAAAGGGAGGTGCATCGGAGTAATGCATACCTGGAGGGCATTCATTCGGGTCAGGCTGCCCATCAGCGATCGTTCAACGCTCTGGCCTCAGCACTGACGGCAGCCATTGTCCCTGTCTCCAGCCTCCCTCTTCTGACTCCCTCCACCCAGTCCCAGTCTCCTGTTCTTCTGCCTATCCCATCCACACCATCAGACCAGCCTGCACACACCTCTACACCCAAGGGCAGCTCATCCAGACATAAGCACCACAGATCCCACAAGCATTCACCCAAGCAACATCCAGATGCAGACATGCCAACAGTCACTACCACCTCTGTGTCCCCCACCTCCTCATCTCCCTCCTCCCTCCCTGTGACGTCTCCACTCACACCTGCATGCACACCACCATCAGCCAGTACTTCCATCACCAGCACACCCTCCATTACAGTCCGCACACGTGCAGTCACCACCCCCACTGCCATTTACACGTCCCCTGTGTCCTCTCCCAGTGTGTCTGTCACCCCCTCTTCCAAAGCACACAAATGCAGGCAGCCACCCACCCAACAGCCATCCACCTCACGACAGCCTCCGTCACAAGCACCTGCACCCAAAGACCGCACACTTGACTCTCCTACAACCACATCCTCTTCCTCCACTCCCAAACCCACTACACCTACCCGTCCCTGTCCTTCCAAAGTCCTTTTCCTTTCCAACCTTGAGCTCGTTCCAATCACTGACCCACCCCCTCCATCTGGTAAGACAAAAAAAAGCACCTCAGCCACCACCAGCCCTGCATCTACTGTGACCATAGTGCAGGGCTATTGGAGTCCACCAGATCCTAGGGCAGGAACATCGGCCAGCAGCAAGGGGACAGCCAGCCCCCCCCCCCCCCCCGGGAAGAGGACAAAAAAGAAAAAGGCCCGGCGCGACAAGCCTGAGACGGCTGCCACCAAGGACAGTAGCCTTGCCCACGTCACCTGCCACATCATCCAAGGGAGGCAAGGGCCACAGAGCTCCAGCGAAGGAGGGCAAGGGCAGCAGGGCGGAGAAGTCAGGCAGCAGGCGAGCTGCCCAGGAGGGCCCCACCAGCCCCATTCCGGGTGTGACGGACGACACCCACGGGCCCAGGACTCCATCACAGGAGGGCGCCGCGACCGCAAGTTCGGATGGTGAATGAGCGGGAAGTCTTGCCCAGGTCTGGCTCCCTAGACACACAGGACAAGCACCGCTGAACAGGGCCCCGCCGGGAGGAGCACCGCTGAACAGGGCCCCGCCGGGAGGAGCACCGCTGAACAGGGCCCCGCCGGGACAAGAACCGCTGAACGGGCCCCGCCGGGAGGAGCACCGCTGAACAGGGCCCCGCCGGGAGGAGCACCGCTGAACAGGGCCCCGCCGGGAGGAGCACCGCTGAACGGGCCCCGCCGTGGAGGAGCACCGCTGAACAGGGCCCCGCCGGGAGGAGCACCGCTGAACAGGGCCCCGCCGGGACAAGAACCGCTGAACGGGCCCCGCCGGGAGGAGCACCGCTGAACAGGGCCCCGCCGGGAGGAGCACCGCTGAACAGGGCCCCGCCGGGACAAGAACCGCTGAACGGGCCCCACCGGGAGGAGCACCGCTGAACAGGGCCCCGCCGGGACGAGAACCGCTGAACGGGCCCCGCCGTGACAAGAACCGCACCGCTGGGCCCCGCCGTCTCAAGCACCGCTCCGCTGGGCCCTTCATCTCAAGCACCGCTCCGCTGGGCCCCGCCGTCTCAAGCACCGCTCCGCTGGGCCCCGCCGTCTCAAGCACCGCTCCACTGGGCCCTTCCTGTCAAGCACCGCTCCGCTGGGCCCTTCATCTCAAGCACCGCTCCGCTGGGCCCGCCGTCTCAAGAACCGCTCCGCCGGGCCCTTCCTGTCAAGCACCGCTCCGCTGGGCCCTTCATCTCAAGCACCGCTCCGCTGGGCACCGCCGTCTCAAGCACCGCTCCGCTGGGCCCCGCCGTCTCAAGCACCGCTCCG